>NW_022196897.1:133938169-133939069 GCF_008632895.1 Mastomys coucha
AAAAAAAAAAAAAAAAAAAAAAAACCAAGATACAAGTAGGAAGGAAAACTATCCCGCTCTGCAAAGACATAACGCTACACTTATTTTTTTAATTTTTAATTTTTATGTAACTTTTTATATGTCTGGGTATCTACTCTATGTGTTTGTCTATGCATTGTATGAGTGTTTGGTGACTGTGCAAGACAGAAGAAAGCATCAGATTCCCTGGAATTGAAGTTACAGATACTTGTGAGCTGCCTGGTGGGTGATGGGAATCAGACCCACATCCTCTTTAAAAGCACCCAGTGCCCTTAACTACTGAGCCATCTCATCTCTCCATCTCCATGGACCATACTTCAAACAAACAGACAAACAAAAAACTAAACAATCTTTAAGAGAACTCTCTAAGTAAAGTAGTAGCATAAAAATCAACATATCAAAATCTATATACCAAAAAAGTAACACATTGAGTAAGAAATTAAAATAAAACAAATGTAGAAGTGAAAGAGTTTCACAATCAAGAGTAAACATCAAAGAAAGAAACCCAGAAACTAGAAGACATAAAGATTCCCCCACCCCTCACCCTGACCCCTGCCTCCCATACTCATAGATCAGCAGAATTACTGATATAATTACTATTATAGACATGGTTATTTTACTAAAAGTGATTTACAAAGTCTACAATATCGTGCCACCACTGTCTGGCATTACAATATCTATTAAAATGCCAAAGACATTAGTCTTTTGAGACATGTTCTCATTATATAGCTCTGGCTTACTTTTGGCAACTTAATTCTTTCTTTAACTTTGCTATTCAAGAGCCAAAAGACACTGGCTTCTGGCAATTTAACTCTTTACTATTCTGGGCCCAAAAGCTGCTAGCTTCTGACAATTTAATTTCTGCCAATAGGCAGAGGATTA
>NW_022196897.1:133939079-133954405 GCF_008632895.1 Mastomys coucha
AGCTTAGTTATTTGGGCTTTTTCTTTCTTCCTCTGGCTCAAAGGCCCCTCACTGACCCGGGCAACAGGCTCAGAGTTTAACTCTTTGTGACCCAGAGGGAAAGGAAAAGAAAGGAAGGAAGGAAGGAAGGAAGGAAGGAAGGAAAGAAGGAAGAAAGGAAGGAAGGAAGGAAGTCAGGCACATAAACACTGGCTGAGCCTGACCACCTGTTCCATCAGTTTCACAAGTGCACATGCATATTTATATACATACACCTACCTATGTATGTAGACAGACAGACAGACATATATACATTTGGTGGATGGAGCAGAGCTCCAAAAGCAACACTAATTTCTTCACTCAGTCTGTTTTATATCTTAGATAATTTTTTAAATAAAATTACCTAATAGAAAATGTTATACAAAGAGGGAGTTTGAAGTAAGTTCAAAGCAGTGTTTCATTCTATAAGCTCATTATATGTTCAAGGCAACAGTCTCCCATGGCCTTGCTTTATCACGCTGCACACCTGCAGCTTCATCCTTGGACCTGACCTAGAATGAATGCTTTTCCTTGATCACAAATTTGTCCCAAATTTATGAAAGTTCACTGTGCTCCTTATTATGCAGCCTTTTTTTACTATTCTATGAGGAGGGGGTATATTCTATTCTTGAGTCTAACTTTATTACATCTTTCTGGCAAAACAACTAAAACTATCTTCTTAAACATTCTTCCTAAAATTATTTGAATCAAATCAGACATTATATATAAAGTCATTAATTCATCTAAACAGCATTGATTTATGAAAGTTCATCTTCACATTGATCTGCAGGAAATTTGCTCAATAGGTTGGGTTGATGCCCAGGGATTGTTAAACTATGTAATAGTGGCAGGAAAGGCACATCAGCATCGAGAAGCAATCCTGGGATGAAGTCGCTGGGGCTGTGCCTCTCCAGAGTGTACCATTGTAGTCATACAAAATGGTGGGCCATCTCCAGGATATTCACTTGCTTTCCATAGTCTTTCCTAGATGGCTTCTGTCACTTCCCCAAATCCCTTACCATTTCCTTTTGGGAGAGCTCCTCTACCTACTTCTGTAAAACTCAGGACCACTTGCTCTGGAGTAATGTCATCTATGCTAAACCATCTCTTCTTAATCATCAAGAAAATGTCCCCACAGACTTGCCTACCTGGCAATATATATCTTTTTTTCTTTCTTTTTCTTTGCAATTTTTTATTGGATACTCTTTTTTTAAATTAGATGTTTTCTTTATTTACATTGCAAATTTTATCCCTCTGAGCCTCCCCCCTCTTCCTGCTCACTAACTCACCCACTCCCTGCTTCCTTGTCCTGGCATTACCCTACACTAGGACATCAAGCCTTCACAAGGCCAAGGGCCTCTCCTCTCATTGGTGTTCCACAAGACCATCCTCTGCTACATATGTGTATGGAGCCATGGATCCCTCCATGTGTACTCTTGGGTTGGTAGTTTAGACCCTGATTTCAGTGTATGTGTGTGAATGTTTTACCCTCTACAGAACAATCTTATGAAGAAATTTCTCAGTTGAGCATGGACCCTAGTTTATGTCAAGCTGACAATAAAAAAAAAAAAACCTAAACAGTACACAGCCCTTTAAGCAATTGCTGTTCAGTTCTTGTTCCTAGACCCGAGGCATTACCTTCACAATCCCTGTTGTTTACTGTACTAGCAACTTTTCTGGAAAGACCTTTTGGCTTAAATTAGTGAAAACTGGCTTCTTGTACTTTGCAAATGCTGATATAGACCTCCCATTTTGGTCACACAAAAGGCTCTGTAGCCATGTGTGACCCATTCCACCATTTCAGGTGGCTGGTACCAGAGTTAGGAAAAGGTGCACCTGAGACTTAGTCAACAGCAGCCATTACAACTATCTCAGGCAAAGAGCACCATCACAGGGAGCCTTTCCAGGTAATGTCCACAGAAGCAGCATTCTCAAGTATCTACATTCTTTTCCCTAGCAATAGAGGAGGAGGAGGATGGATTTTATAGAACACTATCTGGCTTTATTGACTGCATTATCTTCCATGGCCCACCATATCCTCCCACAGTTCAGTCCCTAAATGAATTCACAGAAACACAGCCCCAGATCACCCTGGCCCACCCAAACTAAGATGGGCCTGCCAAGGTCAAGAGATAAGAAGAAACAGATGCATTTCAGGTGGGAGTGTAATTGACACACAGCTGCCCAGACACTACACGAACCTCAAGTCACACAGCTGCTTTGAAAACATGCTGTTAAAATTCTATCCCAGGGAACAGCACCGACAGTAGGGGAGAGGGCAAGCGTGTTGACAGATTTTAAGATCTATAAGTCAGACCCAACTCTGTGTGTGGACCAGATGGTGTCCTCCTTCCTTCTGGACAGGCTTCATGTAGCAAATGGGAACACTGGCTCCACAGCTGCTTAGGCCAGGCTCATTTACTGAAAGTGCCCATGTGATTGGGGAACAAATCCCACCGATTTGTCACATGCTTGTCCCAAATGTAAAAGCCAATCATTTCCTTAGGACTGTTGACAAATGACGTTCCTGTTGACATAAAGTATAAAGCATAATTCGGTCCTATTAATGTTTTCTGGATGCTAATTTGGACAGAGACCCACGTGAAGCTCTTCCCAAGAATATTATTAGTGTCTGTGTTTTTACAGAGGAGGCAGCTGGTTACCAGATAGGCAAACTCATGTCACAATCACACTGATGATACCCAAGACACTAGGCTGAAGCTGCAAGCAACTATGCTAATGCCCAGCTTTCAACACTGACTCCGGAAAACGCCAAGTCCAAAATTGAAGAGTCGAGCAAAGATTTTGCTTAGTTTGTTGAGGCTTTGTATTCAACAACCATTACAGACACAGACACACACACACACACTGAAGGTAATAGCCCTAACACTCACTGGCGGCCTGGTTTGTTCTCTCTCTTCCTGTTGCCTCATCACTAAGGGGTCAGTTTCCTCTGGCAAGCAAGAAGACTGAAGCATTGACTGGTGTCCATACTCATATTCAAAAAGGATAGAGAGAAAATGTCCCTTTCTCAGAATGTCCTATCCAACTCCTCTTTCAGTTCAATAACAATAACTGGGGCCCCCTAACATCCTGTGATTGCTATTTTTGGTTGTCATTTTTTTCTTTGTTCTGTTCTTCAATTTTTTGAAATGTGCATTGGTGTTTTGCCTGCATGTATGTCTGTGCGAAGACACCAGATACTCTGGAACTAGACCATTCCGGCTGCTACGTGAGTGCTTGGAAACTTTACGGTGGTCCTATGGAAGAGCAGCCAGACTCTTAACTGATGAGCCATCTCTCCAGCCCTTTTAACTATGTCTGGAATTAACTAAAACCCACATGAAGAATTTTTTTTCATAAACTTTTTTTTTTCTTCTTCTTTTCTTGGGCAGTGTTTCATTGGTAGCCTTAGACATCCTGGAACTTGCTGTGTAGACTAGACTGGCCTCGAATTCACAGAAATCTGCCTCCCTCTGCCTCCTTGTGCTATCACCACCTAACTGGGAAAATCAATTTTAATGTGGACAACACCTGCTGGGAAGGAAGTTCTTCCTCTTTGACTTCTCTCGCCTTTGCTAGAAAGTTCATCCCTTCACTGGCATTAGAGCCTACTTCTGGTGTATACTGAAGACCAGCTGAGACATCCAGCCTCACAGACTGAACTACTGGATTCTCAGACCTTCTGCTCATAGGCAGCCTTTGTTGGACTAGCTGAACCACAAAGGGGGTGTGATAGTTTGTATATGCTCTGTCCAGGGAGTAGCACTATTAGAAGGTGTGGCCCTGTTGGAGTAGGTGTATCACTGAGGGTGTGGGCTTTAAGACCCTCCTCCTAGCTCCCTGGAAGCCAGTATTCTGCTCACAACCTTTAGGTGAAGATGTAGAACTCTCAGCTCCTCCTGCACCATGCCTGCCTAGATGCTGCCATGTTCCCACCTTGAATCTCTGAACCTGTAAGCCAGCCCCAATTAAATGTTCATATAAGACTTGCCTTGGTCATGGTATCTGTTCACAGCAGTAAACCCCTAAGACAGAAGTTGGTACCTGAGACTAGGGTATTGCTGTGATAGGCCTGACCATGCTTTAATGCTTCTGCCAAAACCACCATCTGTGGACTTCCAGAATGCTTTATCTATCCTCATGGTATTCCACACAGTATTTCTTCTGACCATGGAACTCATTTCACAGCCAGAGAAGTGTGACAGTGGGCCCATGATCATGGAATCCATTGGTCTTACCGTATTCCCCACCATCCTGAAGCAGCTGGTCTAATAGAAAGATGGAATGGCGTTTTAAAGACACAGTTATGGTGCTAATTAGGTAGCAGCAGCATGGAAGGCTGGGGCAGGGTTCTTCAGAAGGCAGTGTATGCTGTGAATCAGCGTTTGATATATGGTATCTCCCAAAGCCAGGATCCATGGTTCCAGGAATCAAAGGGTGGAAAAAGGAATAGTTCCATTTACTATCTTAGGGTTTTAGGGCTGTGAGAAGACATCATGACCAATGCAAGTCTTATAAAGGACAACCTTTCATTGGGGCTGGCTTATAGGTTCAGAGGTTCAGTCCATTATCATCAAGGTGGGAGCATGGCAGCAGCTAGGCGGGCATGATGAAAGCAGAGCTGAAGGTTTTACATCTTCCTCTGAAGGATGCCAGCAGAATACTTGCTTCCAAGCAGCTAGGAGGAGGGACTTAAAGCCCATACCCACAGTGACACATCTACTCCAACAAGGTCACACCTACTCCAACAGGGCCACACTAATAGTACCACTCTCTGGGCTGAGCATATACAAACTATCACATTCCACTCCCTGACCCCCATAGGCTTGTTCAACTATATGAGTCTATGGGGGCCATACCTAAACATAGCATAATGCAAAATATGTTTAATCCAACTTCAAAAGAACCCATAATCTATAGCAGTCTCAACAATGTTAAAAGTCCAAAGTTCAAAGTCTCTTCTGACATTCATCCAGTCACTTAACTGTAATCCCCAAAGCAAGACAGGAAACCAGCTGGGCAAACTCCAAACTCTGCATCTCCATGTCTGATGTCAAAGAAGTCTTCAGTTCTCCAACTCCTTTTTCATCTTTGTTGACTGCAACAAACTTCTTTCTCCTGGGCTGCTTCCACTCCCTATTAGCAGCTTTCCTCAGCAGATAGCCTACAACTCTGGCATCTCGAACATCTTGGGGTCTCCAAGGCAACTTCAATGGTAGAGCTCTTTGTTTCAATGTCTGGGATCCATACATGATATTCTGGACTCCTTCGAAGGGCTGACATCACTTTTTCAGCTCTGTCCTCTGTAGCTCAGGTTGATCCATTCCACTGCTATTACTGTTCTTGGTGATCATCCCTTGGTACTGGCATCTCCAATACACTGGGTCTTCCCCTGCAATTAGGCTTCACCAATAGCTTCTCACAGGCTCTCTTCGTGGTGCCAAGCCTCAACTCCTTTGCATGACCCCTTCAGTCCTGGGCCATCAACTGCAACTGAGGCTGCAGCTTCACCAATGGCCTTCTCTGGCCTCTCACAGTACCAAGCCTCAGCTGCTCTTCATGACCCCTTCATGCCTTCAAAACCAGTACCATCTGGGTGACTCTTACACATTATCAAGTACAGCTGCAGCATGAGATACAAACTTGGCTATCTCTGGAACACAGCTTCTTTGTGCTCTCTCAGAAGCACTTCCCAGAAGATTTTACCTCAATGCTTTCCAACTCCTTCACTGCCTGAGTTTGGCTTTCCTGGATTTTGCTCTGTAGATTGACCTTGAACAAAGAGATCTGCAGGGCTCTATCTCCTATAATGCTGGGAATAAAGGTGTGTACTACTATCCCTGAATTTAAGCTTTTCTTCTGCTTTGTCCCAGGCTGGCCTTGCACTTAAAGATCTCCTGGGATTAAGGATGTATACCACTATGACTAGATCTAAGTTTAGCTGGACAGGATCTTGCTCCAAAGTCCCAATCCCTTAATCTTCTATCTCCTAGAACACAGGATTCAGCTCCATTTCACTTCCTGGTGCCCATGTAATACCTGGACCATATATTTTAATAGTTTTTCTTTCTAAGTTTGGTATGTGTGTGTAAATTGCTCTTCAGGACTTAACCAGAGAATAAAGTCTCTGCTGGGCTTTTTTGAGACTTCGTTTGTCAATGCAATTAAGATAAATCTCTTTACTTTAGCCTCAGGTAGACTCTTCAGACAAGGGCAAAAAGCAGCTACATTCTTCACCAAAATAACACAAAAACAGTTTCTAGGCCACATACTAAAATTATTCTTTTCTGAGACCTCTTGGGCCAGGTCTCACAGTTCAAATTACTCTCAGCAAGGAAGTCTTTCATATTCTTACTAGGATGGCCCATTAAGCCTGATTTACAGCATTCCACTGCTTTCTAAATCCAAAGTCCCCAAATCCACATGCTTGCATGGTCAGGCTTATCACAGCAATACCCTAGTCCCTGGTACCAACTTCTGTCTTAGTTAGGGTTTTACTACTGTGAACAGACACCATGACCAAGGCAAGTCTTATAAAGGACAACCTTTAATTGGGGCTGGCTTACAGGTTCAGAGGTTCAGTTCATTATCATCAAGGTGGGAGCATGGCAGCATCTAGGCAGGCATGGTGCAGGCAGAGCTGAAGGTTCTACATCTTCACCTGAAGGCTGCCAGAATACTTGCTTCCAGACAGCTAGGAGGAGGGTCTTAAAGCCCACACCCACAGTGATACACCTACTCCAACAGGGCCACACCTATTAATAATGCCACTCCCTGAGCTAAGCATATACAAACCATCACATTATCACTCCTAATGACCCTCTAGGAAAATTTTTGTTTTCTGTTCCGACAACCCTAAGTTCCACTGGCCTGGAAATTTTTGTTCCAGAGGTAGGAATGCTCCTACCAGGAGCCACAACAACATTCCATTAATTGGAAGCTCAGATTTCCCTCTGACTATTTTGGGCTTCTAATATCCTTTAACCAACAGGCTAAGAAAGGAATAACAATGTTGGGGTGTATGTGTGATAGATCCAAATTACCATGGGGAAAATGGATTGCCTCTCCACAATGGAGATAAGAAGGGTTATCCCTGGAGGACAGGAGATCTATTAGGGCATCTTTTAGTACTACCATGTCCTGTGATTAAAGTCAATGGGAAACTACCCAACCCTAATCAAAGCAGGATGACAAAGGGCACAGACTCATCAGGAATGAAGGTATGGGTCACTCCAGGAAAAGAGCAAAGACCTGCTGAAGTGCTTGCTGAGGGTGGGGAAATACAGAATGGGTAGTAGAGGAAGGTAGTAGCTATTTGTGCTTTCTTCCAATTTCTTTAACATCAATCGGTTTTTAAGTTGAGATCCTAAAAGAATGTTCCCAAGGGACATACATTGGCCTATTTTAAATTTGCAAATGTGTTTGCCATCATATGAGGAATAGTTATTATTATGTTAGGCACATTTATGACATGGTTATTGTTTCATTTGGACATAAGATATTATTTGTGTCAAGTTGACAAGGGGAGGATTGTAATGGCTATTCCTGGTCATCAACTTGGCTGTATCTGGAATGAACTACAGTACAGCATTGGAGGGCTCACCTGTGATCCTAATCTGGAGGCTGGAAGACACAAGTTTCTGACCAGGATCTTAGCATGGAGATCTTGGGGGCATAGTGGCCATGAAAAGCTTAGGTCCACGCACTTACTTGCCAGCACATGTGTCAGAATCTACTTCTACAGCTGAACCAACTAGCCTCATGGTGCTGAGCTACTAGATTCTTAAATTTCCCATCCACAAATGCTCATTGTACCACAGACCGTAAGTAATCACAGTAAATTCCCCCAATATAGAGAGACATTCCATAAGTTCCCTGACTAATATGGGGGTCGTGTGGTTGTTGGTGAGGAGAGACAGAAGAGGGAAAGAAAAAAGAGAGATTCATTCTGTCCTCAGGAGAACCTTGACTAATACTCTCAACTGTGTCAGTGCCGGGTCCCTTAGAATCAGAGGTCTCTCTAATCTTCCCAAATTCAAGGGCTACTGAAAGAATAAAGGTCAAGTTCTCTCTCAAGAAAAGTCGTGGGACATACCACTGCCTTACCTTCAGGTTTACAAAGCATTTTTGTGTAACTACTGCTCCAAAGGCACTTTTTCATCCTCGAAACTTCAGCCTCCAACTTACTTACTTCCTTCACTAATGAAAAAGTTTCACACACTTAACTCCAGTGGGAAGTGACCTATATTGAACAGCCATTCTGGTGTCTTAAATCTAAAAGCAAATGTTCCCCTAGTAACATGAGCAAAAGGAACCAAGAGGTTGCTAACAAAATACAGATTAAAAGTACTTAATCGAACATAGCCACTTCCAAACGGCTCTCCTAGCAGAGCAGGTGAAGCAAAGAATCGGATCTCAGGAAAGTTAGATTTTTGGGTTTTGTTACCCGCGCCAGTTTTCCTAGTTCCACACGAAAAGGTTCCATCCTTATGCTAAGTATCTAGACAGCTCCAGATTAATCAAAATGCTGCGCCTTTAATGAGGTGGAACTGCACCACAGCCAGCAGGGAACTCAGTTTGCACCGCTTAGAGAGTCAACTGCCATTGTTTGTCCTCTGGCCCACATCTTTGACCTCAATTCTTCTCACTTGACTAAAATTTGTTCTTTCTCATAAGTTCATCTGCCTGTCAACTCTCAGTAGCTTTACCTTAGAAAGGGTGCGCTCAGCTAAGGTGTTTGACCACAAGGATTTCCACACTCAGACTGAACCGTCCACTCGGGTTCCTACACTGCGAGTGTCTGTGTGCTGGGTTCAGTCCAGAGCCTTACTGAAGCCATGCTCCTGTCTCCCTAGACAGCGTCAGTGAAGGTTTCAATGAAGCTCCACGTTGAAGCTCCACGAGTCTCCAAATATACCATTCCAGACAGAGGAAGGGAGCCAGATCGAGCAGAGACGTACATCTGTCATCACCCAAGCTTTCGACAGCCCAGCGCGCTGACTCCACCCCCTCCACGCCACCCAATCAGATTTCCCTCGACCGGATCTTCTAGGATAGTGCCCACCCCGGAAGTCACACTGACTTTGCCGCCACACCTGGGCGGAGCCAGGCTTTCTACTGGCTCGCGGAGCTGCCCGTCGCGGGGAGGCGGGAGCCGGCGGGAACCGGGCCGCTAGCGCCTGCGCAGAGTGCAGCTCGCGGCGCGCGGGAAGCCGCTACCGGTGCCTAACCGTTCCCCGCCTCCTAGACGTCGGCTTCTCGGGCGGAGCCTCTGGGAGGAAGAGGAGAACCAGAGAGAAACTCTTCTGGCCCGGGACCGCGACCGGGGCGGGACCCGGGACCGAGTCGCCTTGGCGACCGTGACCGAGACGGGACCGGTAAGTGGACGCTCCTGCCTGGCCGTGCGCCGGCCGTCTGGCAACGCCGCGGGACCGGGATCTTTTCCCTTCGGCTCAGTAAGACGTGGGTGTTATCCTTTCCCGCACGTGGTGTCTCTGCAGCCTGGCATCAGGCTTTTTTATGTGCAAAACGATGGCGGTGAGTTTGCCACACCTGGAGGACGGCAGCAGTTTGGGGCCCGGGGATGCAAGAAGCGACTCCCGGCTGGAAATGAGGCCCGCGGCACGGCTGCCGTTTCGGGGTCCAGCTCCAGGAAACTACAGTCTGAACCACGGGAGTGGAGCATCTTTCTGGTTCTCACTTTACTATGTTTCGGCCTGACTGCTCTCTCCTTAAGAGAGAAAGATGACCGGGTTTTGTGGGTAGCTGAGGACCAGAAATAGTAGGGGTGGTCATCTTTGGGGGCGTGACCAATGTTAGATTGTATTTGGACGAAGCTCCGTGGCCTAAAGAAGCGGAGATGAGGTGGTTGGACAGAGAAATGTGGTTACCGGGAGAACATTGCTAAGCCAGCATCCCTAGAGCTGTTTTCATATGGAACTGCTTTCAAAAATCCTGGAACTTAGTAAGCATGGCTCTGACTCCCTTGCTTTCTTAGAATGATGCAACCAAGATTGCAACCTCTATTGGGAAAGTTGTTAACAATGATTTGTGCAATGATGATTGAGGGAATGTACCTAAACTACTAAGCAAATAGCACTTCAGATTGATTGTTGAGTCTGAGGACATTGGAGAGAGACTGGAAAGAGCAGTATCAAGCTGGCTACGAATTCATCTATAGGACCAGCTTCCTCCCTGGTCTGTGTGGAATCATCGTTCATAAACTGATAGTTTAAAAAAAAAAAAGTTAGGCCGGGCGGTGGTGGCACATGCACTTGGAGGCAGAGGCAGGTGGATCTCTGAGTTCAAGGCCAGCCTGGTCTACATAGAAGTGCCAGAAATACATAGAGAGACCCTATCTCAATAAAATAATAAAGGCTCTTGAAATGAAAAAATCTTGTGTTCACAACTTAAAGTTTTAAGCTTACTCTGTAGAAATCCTGTTTCTGGATATTGGCAAATAATTTAAATTACTTGTGCCCACTATTTTCAGTAATATTGGTGAGTACTGGTTTCTTTTTCTTCCTTTGTTTGTTTGTTTCTTTCCCTCCCTCCCTCTTTCTTTTCTCTCTCTTCTTTCCTCCCTCCCTCTTTCTCTCTCTCTCTCTTTCTTTCTTTCTTTCTTTCTTTCTTTCTTCCTTTCTTTCTTTCTTTCCTTCTTTCTTTCTTTCTTTCTCTCGAGACAGGGTTTCTCTGAATAGCCCTGGCTGTCCTGGAACTCACTCTGTAGACCAGGCTAGCCTCGAACTCAGAAATTCACCTGCCTCTGTCTCCCAAGTGCTGGGATTAAAGGTATGTGCCACCATTGCCCGGCCTAGTGCTGGGTTCTTTTAAGTGGAATTTTTTAATCATAGAAAAAATTAACAGCCATACCTGTGTGAAAAGAAGAAACATGCTGCTTATATATTGGAACTTGATTGCTTTTAGGGAACTGTGGTCTTTCAGATTCTGAGAATCTGTTTGAATTTTAGAGCCTTTTTGCTATGGTGTCATGGCCCTGCCTGTCTTACATGGTGGGCATATATGCTGAAGACATAAACTCTAGTCAGTCTTGGTTTTACTTGGGAATTGTAGCCACTGTCCTCCATGCTCCTGAGAAACATGCCATTCCCTGCATCTTCTGGGTCCTTGCTGGGTTAGTTCATGGTAGTCTTTTTCCCAGATGGGCACCTGCTCTCCTTTGTTGGGTCAGTAACCATTCATTTCATCAGCACGAGCCACTGGTTTTACTAAGGTGAGCCACTCTCTGGTTGCCTAGGGGCAGTCACACCTATCCAAGCTTTCAGGAAAGAGAAGTCTTCAGGTATCAAATGTATCTAATAATAATAAAATGGATTTAAAGACCCATTGTAAAGTGAACATATCAGACTTTTTTCTTTTAGACCAAGCTTACTATTTAGCCCAGACTGGCATTGAATTCCTATCTCAGCCTCTCCGGTGTGTTCCACCACTCCTGGCTTAAACGTCCTGTATTTAACATCCTATAGACATGCACTGTCTAGTTTAATTTTCTGTTCCTATGGTTTTTTTTGTTGTTGTTTTGTTTTGTTTTTTTGACGAGGAAACTGAGGATAAGAAAGACTAAATACACAACCATTCCTGAGCTGAATGCCTTTGACCCCAGGTCTGTATATCATGACACTGCCTTTAAAATAAATAGGCAAGAGCCTGAGCCTGAAGTCATCTGCCTGTAGTATGTAAATGTTCTGTTACCTATGGAAAAATAGAGTTGAGAGCTAGATGGATCAATAGGTAGTAAAGTTGCTTTCTGTCAAACGTAATAATGGCCTGAGTTTTTGATTCCTAGGACCCACATGGTAGGCAGAGAGGACTCCTGCCTGGTCTTCTTTGACCTACAATGAGCCATGGCATGTACCAACTCACATGCAATTTTTAATTTTAAAAATTAAAAATTGAAAGAAAACTTTTGTCAGGGCAGAATAGACTATGATATTCACTTGTGTTCACTTTACCTTTGCTGTCCTATAGTCCCTGGACCCCTAAGGAGGAGGCACTCGGACAGAGGCCTGTGTCAGCAGAACCAGAGATGGCATCAGTAGATTTCAAGACCTATGTGGACCAGGCCTGCAGAGCTGCAGAGGAATTTGTCAATGTCTACTACACTACTATGGATAAGCGGCGGCGGCTGCTCTCCCGCCTGTACATGGGCACAGCCACTTTAGTATGGAATGGAAATGCAGTTTCAGGACAAGAATCCTTGAGTGAGTTTTTCGAGATGTTGCCTTCCAGTGAGTTCGAAATCCACGTGGTAGACTGCCAGCCTGTCCATGATGATGCTACACCAAGCCAGACCACAGTCCTTGTAGTCATCTGTGGAACAGTGAAGTTTGAGGGCAACAAAGAGCGGGACTTCAACCAGAACTTAATCTTGACTGCTCAGGCGACACCCACTAACACAGTGTGGAAGATAGCAAGTGACTGCTTCCGGTTCCAGGACTGGGCCAGCTAATGAGGGTGACAAAGGCTTCTCGGCTTTAGCCCAGCCCTGCACAGAAATGCCAGTCTCAAATCTCAGGATGGGGAGAACACAAGTTCATTTCTGTTGTCACAGCTGCACTGCAGACTGGATGTTTGACTCCTAGGAACCCCTTTCCTGGTTATATACTGGTTTGTCATAGTTGCCTTTTAAAAGTAGTAAACTTTCTATTTTTCTACTTACTCAGTAGAGACTGTGTTTCTGGAATTGACAAATAAATATGTTACTTCTCTGCCTGATATGTCTAAATCTTGAGGAGGGTGGAGGAGTGTAAAAGGGAGACATGTTAGGAGGCACCAATAGAGGTGGGGGCTGAGCTCCTATCGCAGTATGAGCTTGGGGGATCTGGAACTGTGGATGGCAGCCCTATTCACACTAGAATCCTTGAGATACTGGGAATTACCTGTCTGGGCCCACCCACCCTTAATGTGTGGTGTGTGTGTGTGTGTGCACTTGATTTGACATGTGATTAAATTCTGGCCAATGAACCGGAAAGAAGCTGATTGATTGAAATGGGGAATTTTGCACTCATAAACCCTTACTTTGGCTGCTAGACTGACTTGGTCATGCCTTCATCACTGGCTACAAGACAATCTGGCCTGAGAGTTAAGAGTCCTCTTGTACTGCTCTATGGTAGCCCTAGTCCACCTATGATACATCCTATGTCTTGGCCCATCGCACCCATGAAATAACAGCCACAAAGCCACATCTAGAGCAGTCAAACCAGCTGAGATGCTACTAAAATTTATGAAATAGCAAAGTGAGGTTTCCATCATGCTAAATTGACCAAGATCCTGGAACACTAAACATGGCCCCTTAGGAAGAGGCAGAGAAGAAGAGTGGAAGAAACAGTTTCTGAGCTTTAAATATCACACACTGTCCCCAAGGATGAACTTAATAAAAACACCCTGGAGTGAAAACTCTACCCTAATTTTCCAAAATTCCAAAAACAAAATAATGTTGACCTCTAGGTTCTTGATTTCCTGCCACTCTAGGAATGTTTGAATCTGAATTAACATGGTTCTCAAAGCTTTGCTCAATATCCTTTCCATACTTCACCCTCATTTCTCTCCTGCTAGCATGAAATAATAGCCCCAATTCATCCTCCAATTCAACCCTTCTGCTCTCCCCAGGTTCTTGTTCCTTCCACCCTACCCTGTCAGGGTTCCCTCTCCCTCAACCCTACACATCCATCAACCAACCTTTTTCTTTACTGTTCTTGCCTATCCCTGCCCTACCAGAATGCACTCCACACATAGGCCAAAGGCAAACACAGTCTGCTGTCAACACTAGGGTGTCTCCTTTTGGACCCAGCACACATAAGGGCCTGGAGAAAGTACTCAGTGAGAAAAGAGGTACCTTTTTCTGTGGGAGCCACATTTTGTTTTCAGAACAATAAAAGCAAAGTTTGCTTCATCCACAAATACTCATTTGTAGTCTATTTCAAGTTCCCTGTTAGAGTGATTGCTAAATTGAGAGGTCTGGGTTCTGCTCTAACCTCTACTTTGCTTTAACAAAGACAATTTTTTTTTTGTTTTTGTTTTTTTGTTTTTGGTGCTGCTTTGTTGAAAAACAGTCTTGACTTCTATCAATGAAGATAAAATTAGTTAATTCTTTGCCAAGTTTTCTTTAAGCAGTGATGGAGAGATATTCAGGACAGAAAGTTATATTTTCAAATTCCTAAGACTGTAGATAGACATCTGACTCTTGTATCCTCAAGCTGGATGCCCTGATTAGATGGATTCCCCAGAAGGAACTATGAGAAAGCCTTTAGGATTTGCACTGTATGGCTGAACCCTGGGGACCAGGGTGGATAGACTTAAGAGTTGGAGATGACTCAGCTCATAAGAGCACTTACTGCTCTTGCAGACGACCTGGGTTCAATTCCTTGCATCTACATGGTGGTTCAATTGTTTAACAAGTTCCAGATTTGATGTCCTTTATAGTCTCCATGTCTACCAGGTCCACAAGTGGTGCACAGACAGTCATGCAGGCAAAACATCCATACAGTAAAGCTAGTTTTGTTAAAAGCAGACAAGCTTGATCGTGGTCCAGAGGCTGAGACATCCAGTGGACCTTGGCCAGAAGAAAGCTAGTGGCATAGCCTGGCTACTCCAGGGCAACCAGGATTGTATTCATTGGGGGGTGGGGGTGGGGGGAGATCCTACTGTCTGGGCATCATCTGGTCAACCTCAGGACATACCATATTCCTAGCACTTGTGAGGCAAGATCTAGCATCCACAGCTCACTAAGATTTGTGAGGGAACAACACAAGACCTTGACCAGTGGGGTTGTTTTGCAGATGACAGCATGGAATAGAAAGAGTAAGCACAGCAAGTGGTGCTTCTAAGATGGGGTTTCTCAAGGTTGCCCAGGCTGTTCTGGAACTCAGGCTTCTTCTGATTCTGGCCATGGAATTACGGGGAATCAGTTCCTTCTGATTCTGCCCGTGGAATAACGGGGGCCTATTGACACATGCAACTGCACCCTGGGTCCTGGTATTAGAAGTGTCTTCCTGTCATCAGTGATGTTTGACTTCTCTTAGGGAATTACCATACTGAGTTTTCAAATAAACAGCTTATGTCATTGGGTTTTTTTTTCTTTTACTTTTTTCTGTTTTTAGTCTAGTTGGCTTCTGCTCTTTCCTTCCTCATGCTTATTTCAGTCTTTTAAAAAAGTTCTTCCATTGAAAGTGCTGAGGTTAACATATGCCACCATGCCTGGCTAATAAAAGTTATCACAGGGGGCTGGTGAGATGGCTCAGCAGGGAAGAGCACCGACTGCTCTTCGGAAGGTCATGAGTTCAAAT
>NW_022196897.1:133954429-133989335 GCF_008632895.1 Mastomys coucha
AAAAAAAAAAAGAAGTTATCACAGCCGGGCAGTGGTGGCACACACATTTAATCCCAGCACTTGGGAGGCAGAGGCAGGCGAATTTCTGAGTTCAAGGCCAGTCTACAGAGTGAGTTCTAGGACAGCCAGGGCTACACAGAGAAACCCTGTCTCAAAAAAACAACAACAACAAAACCAACAACAAAAAGTTATCCCAAGCATCCTTTGTGATATGAAGAGTGACAGCTCTAAATGTCCACTGACTTTGTAGAATGCACAAGCATTCGAAGGACCACTCAAGGCACTATTTTCAGCTTTTTACTGACAAGGTAATTGACTGGTGAATGTAAAATGAAATTACTATAGATATAAAATTCTAGAAACATAGACCAAAAATTAAAGACATGTTTCTCTCACATTGGCTTCTAGGATTTTAATGTTTAATTACCGGGACCAACACAGTGTAAAGGAGAGAACTGAGTCCTACAAGTTGTCCTCTGATCTTCCCAAAATATGATCCTCTCTCAATGTAATTAAAGGAAAAAAAAAAAAAAAGGAATCCCCTACTGTGTTTAAAGAATCAGGGATAAAGCGTTTGGGTTTTGGAATCTGCAAGAATATTCCAATGTAGGAATGAAAAAAGCTTTACAAAAGCACATCCATTTTTTTCCGGGTGATTACCAAATACACTTGTGAGAAATGGCTAAAGATGGAGTGTATAGGGGGGAGGGGAGCGGTTAAATGATAATGTGCCCAAATTTAAAGCAGGTAAAGACTTGTGGCCTGTTAAAAACTCAACTCTTGAATTGACCCATCATTGACGCACTGGAAAGTAACCTCACTGGCTGGATTTTGGGGCTTGGGAACCACACAAGAAAACTCGCCCAGGACAACGCCGCGTGGGTCCTCCGACAACGCCCACGCCCGCCCTGCTCTTTTTCTCACTCCGTGCCGATGAGAGGCTCCAGCGCGGCCGCGTGGTAGAGACGGCTGCTCGGCTTGGACTGCAGAGCCTCTCACTTCTAAGCTAAACCCACCATAGCGCCGTACCTTTCGGACTTGGGGGGGGGGAGTGTCAACGTCATCACCCCGCGACCACCCAGAACCAATTGCAAGACGGTTCCCCGGGAAACTTGGAAGCAAGCCAAATGGCCTGGACCCCCCGCTGCTGCCTGAGTCTCCCGGGGTGATGGGCGCAGTGGAGGGCGTGGCCCGGCTTGAGGAGTGTTCTAGAATTTGATTCTACTCATTCTAGTGAGAATGTCTAGTAGCATTCTTTTTTTGCTGGTGATTTCTTTTTGGGGAAGTTCTTTGAGGTTTATCTTGTCTTACCATTGCTTGGGAATAGTTTTAGTCCCTTGGCACAAAGATGCATATGGGTCAGATATTGTAGTTCTAAAATCCGGGATAATCTGAAGAAAGGTTAAAGCAAGGTTTTACTGAAGGGGAATGAAATGAGGTCAGCAGAGTCAGGCAGGAGTATGAGCCAGAGTACAGGGGACACAAATGAAAAGTGGTGGCCAGGATTTAATCCAGACTTTAGTTACACTGGTGTAGAAGAAACCAGGTGATAGAATTGACGTTGTAAAAGATTTACTAATAGATTTTCAGAGAAGACATGAAGTCACACAAGTGGAATTTAGCTAAAGGAGCTACCTCCAAAACACCCCAAAGATAAGTAGTAGTATACTATCCAGGCCAGTTAGAAGAAAAATTTAGAATGTTAGGATGCAAATGTGTGTTCACCACAATTGGCCAGCCATTAGGTCCATCCCCAAAGATGTTCCCCTAAAAGGTAGCTCAAGGTGTGTGTGGGTGGTGGTGGAGGGGGGGGCAGTACAAGGTTACAACCATCATTAAGTCCAGTTTTGCTATTAAGTTCCCTGTACTGACCCTGGCTAACAACCATTCAAGCAAAACACTCCCTCCCCCCCCACACAAACAAAAAAAGCCAAACCAAACCAAACAAACAAACAAAAAAAACCCCAAAACCCAAACCAAACTAAAACAAAACCAAACAAAAACCAAAACCAAAACCAAAACAACCAATGCTACAACAAAACTGGAGTGCTTAAAATAATTCTGATGGAATGTTACATCTTCGCTATGTAAATGTACTATTTGCCTAAGCAGCCAGACTTTCAGTCTCCTTTCTCTTTAAATTGTTCAAAGTGTAACCTGGGGCCAGAACCCAAAAGAGACTTAAGGATGAAAGCCTATGTAAAATACGTAAGGTAAGCTAATAAAACCTTCCTTTGGTTGGGCCTTAGCCCTAGTTAGCCGGGCACTTCAGTAATAAGCTTTTCCTTCATTAATCTCTAAGTGTGCAGACTGTTTTCTCACAGGGAAGGTATATTTCTGTAACAACCTTGTGGACCTAAGGAGTCAGCGTTTTCTAGCAAAAGTATTTTAAGATGCAAATCCATTAAGAGTTTGTGAAGAGTGGAGCTTGTGGGCTGTGAGGTACTTGGCAGTAAGGATGTACATACTACATTGTGTAATAGCTTCAAATCCTGAGAAACTGAGCCAGGCAATACTGAGTAATAGCCACTAGGCACAAAAACATTGTTTGGTTCTTTCCAGATCTTTCAGCTCTACCTGCAGAAACAATACACCTGGATTCAAAAAACAAAACAAAATACTACCCTGATTCAAAACACACACACACACACACACACACACACACACCCCACAGAGAGAGGCAGGTTGTGGAAGAGCGTGAGTACACACATTTCCTGGGAGCTACCCACTGCTGTGTGTAGATATATATATATAAATGTTGCAGTGCTGAAGTGAAAGACTTGCCCTACAATAAATGTCACAGCTCTGCTCTGCTGGGGAAACAGTGTAACAGCTGTCTGTTCTCTGCTCTAGGGAAAGTGTTACAGCTCACTGCACAGCAAACCTCACATAGATTTTATTGGAAGACTCCAGGAGTAAGGCTGCCTCTGCTCCAGGGAGAAGCAGCAACAGTGAGCTGAATGGTAGACAGGGTTTATATAAGACTTCTTAGGGGAGGAGCTTTTCAGGGTAGAGATTTCCAGGTTCGGGGTTACTGGGATTCAAGTCCTGGGTTTGGGGAGATCAGCGATTGGTGGGTTTTCCTGCTCAGAGATTAGTGCCCTTTTCCACACCCCTTTTCTGCACTTGGCCCTTGGGTCTGGATGAGAAGACTATCCATGCCTCAGGCAGCTTTGGCTGAGGTGACATCTCCCAGAAGCCAGTAGGGGGAGACTGACGAGGAAGTGCGGTTGCCGGGGCAAGTCCTGAGGTGATCGCCCCCCCTTTGCCACTTAGGGACTACAATTTATACCTTTCCACCAACCCCACTAAATGTACTCAGCTTTCATCCCACAGAAATGTCGGGGCCCTTGCTGGTCCAATAAAGCAGTCTCAGCCTGTTGAGCAGGAGTTTAAATACTTGTCTCATTTTTCTTACACATACATAGGCTTACCTTTTGAATATGCTCAGTTTATTCACACAAACATTCCCTACAATACCATGCTATTATAAAGATTAAGGGGCTCACAGCTCAAGGTTGGTTCATCAGCATATCGAAGCCCGCTTGGCTCATGGGAGCTGCCATGTGGTTGGCTCCTTAACCCATCTCACAAGCATTACATTATTCCAAATCACACAAAATGGTTTTACTTATGTTCCGAACTGGGTTGTAAATCAAGATTTGATTCTTCCGTGTAGCTAAGCAGTTTATGGCGTATCACACACACATATTAAGATATATTCCAAGGTATGATCTTATATTGAAGTCATAGATAGTTTAAACTAACTTCACTTTGTAACTGAACTTTTATTTCAGGTAGTTGGCTTAATTCAGTGGGCTAGATCGCCTCTTTGCAGCAGGAGCTAGTTAATAGAGCAAGGCGTTTGGAAAGCTGAAGGAGCTATCAATCTCGCGGGCATTTCTAGTTGAAATAGCCGGCTTCCACCCTAGAGAAAGACACGGTCTGTATGCAGACAGAGGCCAGTTAGTTCTCTAGAGGATTACGTACATTTCAAGGGGAGAAAAGCACTATTTCGCTAAACTAAATGCTCAACGAAAGAAGTGACCAGAGGAGACCTTCTATTCTAGCTGGCTGGTGGCAGTAGGGAGGCGACTCCGTAAAGCTTTAGCAATAGGTGGAAGCATGATCAACATTTACCGGGAACTGGAAGTGTCAGGCAGGACTTTCCAATGACCAGGTTTTAATTAAGACCATGGGTGGGATTTAGAGCGGAACGATGCAAGGAATTCAAGGTTGCGCCAGCCTTCCCACCCCACCTCGGCCCTACTCCAAGACTTGGCCTATCGCAGCACCCGGAAGGGCTTGAAAATCCAGCTCCCAGCAACCTGACTACTAGAACTAAGCAGCGCAGCCGGAGCTTGTCCCAACTCCGCCAAGTGGCTCCGCCCCCAGCCATTGCTGTGTTCTGCGCAGGCGTGGCCTTGGACCGACGCTGGTGGTAAATCCGGGATCTGCGAGCTAGTCGCCCTGCCCAAGCGCACGTAAGATCACGTAACTCAACGGTCGGAACCGCCTTTGCAGCTGGAAGTGCGCACGCAGCGCCCCTAGCCCACGGAGGGCGGAGCCCACCAGGGGGCGGGGCGCGCTCGTGGCGACCAATCCGCTGACTCTGCGGGCCTGGGCCGGGGTGCGGGTCCCTTGGAGCCTCTGGCCAAGAGGTGAGGGCGTTGCCGGCGGGTTCCTCTTCTAGACTGTCCTCTGTCTCCTGTCCCTCGGTGCAGCGGGCTGTGGGGATGTAGGCACAGGACGGGGGGTGCGGCGGGACAGGCCGGAATGACCAGGCAGGCTGGACTCTTTCGGCGCTGGAGGCCGGAGGAAGGGCTGGACCTTCCCGCAAGAGTTCATTCTCTCTGCGGCTTTGGAAGATAGATCATCGGTGGTCCGGGACTCGAGGTGGCCGAGGTGGGGACAGAGGTGGTGCAGTCAGAGAGGCCACAGACACCGGCCTTTATTCCCTGCCTTAGAGCCAGGATCCCTCTAGGGTGGGCAGGCTGCGGAGAGCAGCGTCTCCCGGAGGCCTGGCCTGGGAGTCCCGACCCCGGGATTGCTAGGCGACCTTGGTGAGGAAGCTAGGCCCACCCAGAGACAGCCGAAAGCCAATGAGTTACGGTGGAACACAGCTGTCACCAGATCTCAAATAGCTGCTCGCTACGACCTGTGTCTGCCCCTAGGGGAGGTAAACGGGAAATCTGCTCAGGGCCTTCTTGGTTGATGGTAAAGTTGCTGCCAGACCTCCTGGAAGGACTTGGAGTTCCCTTGAGGGACCAGGGCGAGGTGTTAGGAAACCAGGCTGGCCATGTGGGCAGGCTGAGAAAGGGTCTTAAGCCTTATTCCTCAGGCTGGGACCGGGGGATTCTGAAGAGCCTTGGACTTCAGAGTACTGCCTTTTGTCGCTCTCACACCAGGTATTTCCTTTATTTAAGCTTCCTAGTAGGTAGGTAGTGTTTCCTGAAGAGTCCCCTTTAGTCGATGTGACATTCCACAGGTGCCTAATTTACAATTGCACTCCCTAGGCGTCTTTTCTGTGTTTGAGGCTGGAGATTGTGGGCTGTGGTTTCTTGAATGAAATGGAGAGGCAACGGCAGATCCTGGTAGACACATGGAATCCAAGGTGTTGTCTAGTGTGTCTGCCCCTAGGGGAGGTAAAAGGGAAATCCAAGGTGGTGAAGGAAATCCAGGCGTGGTCCGGAGGGTGGAGACTTGGAAACCCACGTGAACCTGGAAAGGGAAGTTAGATTCAGGGACAGAGGACTCTGAGAAGAGTCCACAAAGCAGAAGACAGGAAGTTGTGCTAGCGTGTTGGAGTCCAGGAATCTTGGAGGATATGGCAACTGCAGGGGAATCATCTTTCATTTGGTGAAGCTGGGGTTGAGGGGAGTGTTGAGAAACTGTAGTTGAACTGAGACAGGGCCATGAGGCTAAGGTTCAAAATGCCCATCAGCCAGTTAATCTTACTAGTTTGTCACCTGTAAGCTGAGATGTCCTTTACAGATTTGTAGGAAGCCGACCATGAACCAGCAAATGTCAGGCAAGTTGGAAGTGTTTGCTATGTTGTGTTCCATAAAGCCTAAGCATAGCTGAGTCTTCCAAGAGGAAGAAGTGAGTGTTCAGAGAAGCTTCTAACTTGCTCAAGGTAACACAGTTTGTAAAAGCTCTGGAACTTGAATTATTTCAGGAGAGGAACTCAATTTACCTGGTGTTTAAGGACATTGCAAGTGAGGATGGGCTTTGAGTTATTTTTCTAGGAAGTACTGTTCTCTGTGGTAAAAGTGATTATCAAGTAACTGTTTCTTGCTCAATAAAACTAGATGTATATTTAGAATATGCCTTTGAGTAGATTAGAAAATAACCTTGATAGCTGGGTGGTGGTAGCGCATGCCTTTAATCCCAGCACTTGGGAGGCAGAGGAGTCGGATTTCTGAGTTCAAGGCCAGCCTGGTCTACAGAGTGAGTTCCAGGACAGCCAAGGCTACACAGAGAAACCCTGTCTCAAAAAATAAAAAAATAAAAAGAAGAAGAAGAAGAAGAAAATAACCTTGATAAGCAAATTACTGCCTTAATGAGTTTCACTAAAGGTGAACTAATCATTTGTGCTTATCACTGGGGGAAGGCTTGCCAGTATTGTTTTCATAAGAATATTTCTCATGAAAGCCTTTCTGGAACTTTAGAAACTGATAAGAATGAAGTGTAATTAGACTCTGCGTTCTATATGTGAGGTTTTTTTTTTTTTTAAAGATTCATTTTATCTGTAATAAAATGCATATGTCTTTGTTAGGGTATGTGCAAGTGAGTGCAGGTGTCTGAGAAGTCAGATTCCCTAGAACTGGGGTTAGAGGCAGTTGTGAGTCACCCAGTGTGGGTGCTGGGAGTTAGACTTGGGTTTTCTGCAACGACAGTGTGCGCTCTTCTGAGCTGTTGAGCCAACTCTCCCACCCTATCTTTGTGTTTTGGTTGTTGTTGTTGTTTTGAGGTAGGGTCTCATATAGTTCTGGCTGGCCTCAGAGTTGCCGTGATTGGCTTTGAACTCCTGACTCTACCTTCTAAATGCTGGGATTGCACCTGGCGATGTTGGTTATAGATGCATGCCACCACATCCAGCTGTGATTTGAATCTTTCAATGAGAAAAGTTGAGTTTGTTAGTTACTATTTATATTCTCAAGAACCATTGTAACCCTCATAATTTCAAGCCCTTTCTTATCTTTAGGGATTCTTAGTGCATGAGCTAATTGATTCTTGTTTTTGTTTTTAAAAATTGCTTTTAGAAGGAAGATGGCAAGTGGCACAGTTTTGCTGGAATCCAAATCTTCACCATTGAACCTTCTGCATGAGATGCATGAGCTCCGCCTTCTGGGCCACCTGTGTGATGTCACTGTTAGTGTAGAGAGTCAGGGTGTCCGTGAAGACTTCATGGCCCATAAAGCAGTGCTGGCAGCCACCAGCAAGTTTTTTAAGGAAGTGTTCCTCAACGAGAAGAGTACGGACGGTACCAGGACTAATGTTTACTTGAGTGAGGTTCAGGTTGTTGACTTTGCTTCGTTTCTGGAGTTTGTGTATACTGCCAGAGTGCGGGTAGAAGAAGACCGTGTGCAGCAGATGCTAGAAGTAGCTGACAAGCTAAAGTGTGTGGACCTGTCTGAGACATGCTTGCAGCTAAAGAAGCAGATGCTGGAGTCTGTCCTTTTGGAATTGCAGAACTTCTCTGAGGCTCAGGAGGTGGAGGCCAGTAGTGGCCCCCAGGTGAGTGCGACCCCCAGCTCCAAAGCAAGTGTACCAGGGGAGGATGCTCACTCCAATGGCCTTGTAGATTCCTCTGACTACCCAATAGAGAGATGGGGCAATGGCCTCTCACCAGAAACGCCATCCAAGAAGTGCAAGGAGAAACTGGACAAGAAGAAAGATGTGGCTAAGCCTCCCTTCCCTAAAATCAGAAGAGCGAGTGGGAGGCTGGCTGGAAAAAAGGTGTTTGTGGAAATTCCTAAAAAGAAATATACAAGAAGGCTCCGAGAACAGCAGAAAAGTGCTGAGGAAGCTGCGGCGAATGACAATTGTCCTCAGGACCAAAGCCCAGACAGTGAGAGGATGGAGACTGAGCCAGCTTCCAAAAGTGAGGCTTGCCCTGCTAGTGTGGAACCGGAGGAAAGCCTGCAGAAAGTGAAGGGGGAGAAGGAAGAGGAGGAAGGGAAGGATGGGGAGAAGGAAGAGGAGGAAGGGAAGGATGGGGAGGAGGAGAAGAAGAAGAACTTCCAGTGCACGGTCTGTGACAAGGCCTTCCTGTATGAGAAGAGTTTCCTGAAACATATCAGGTACCACCATGGTGTGGCCACAGAAGTGGTGTACCGATGTGACACCTGTGGCCAGACCTTTGCCAACCGCTGCAACCTGAAGAGCCACCAGCGCCATGTGCACAGCAGTGAGCGCCACTTCCCGTGTGAAATGTGTGCCAAGAAGTTCAAGCGCAAGAAAGACGTGAAACGGCATGTGCTGCAGGTGCATGAGGGCGGTGGCAAGCGGCACCGCTGTGGCCAGTGTGGCAAAGGCCTGAGCTCCAAGACTTCCCTGCGGCTGCACGAGCGCACACACACGGGCGACAAGCCCTACGGCTGTACCAAGTGTGAGGCCAAGTTCTCGCAGCCCTCAGCGCTTAAGACACACCTGAGGTGCGGCTAGTCAGGAATGTTGTATGTGGAGCAGGGCTGGTTGCATGCAGGGATGTGGGTTCCCAAGTGCTAACATGTTCTGGGCAGTTAGAGATGGCTTTAGGACTTGGACCAACATATCTGTCTTTGTAGATTTTCATTTCCCTGCTGGTGCCATCTAGGACTTGGGAAATTGAGGCAACTTTTAATCCTCTTTGGAGGAGGAAGTAAGGGAAATGGCTCTTTAACTTCTCAGAACACCTTTGGCCCCTCTTCCCGTGCATAGAGGCCAAGTCATAGTAGAGCCATCCAGAATTCTGGGTGCTGTGTGCTTCGTGGTGGCCTGAGGTCTCCAGGCACTCTGTACTTAAGCAAAAGCTGGGCTTTTTCTTCACTCGGTTCTATTGAAGTTCTGTGCAGTGATATGTAGTGCTGTAGGACACTTCTCTAGTGGTCTTTTAGCTTTCAGGGCTTGGAAAGTGTCATTCAACGGTTGATCTAAGAATTAGGATCTAAGAATTACACAATACTTTCTAGCTTTTTAAAAAAGATGTATTTTACCGGGCAGTGGTGGTACACGCCTTTAATCCCAGCACTTGGGAGGCAGAGGCAGGTGGATTTCTGAGTTTGAGGCTAGCCTGGTCTACAGAGTGAGTGCCAGGACAGCCAAGGCTACACAGAGAAACCCTGTCTCAAAAAGAACCAAAAAACAAAACAAAACAAAAAGATGTATTTTTATTTTATGTATATGGTGTTTTGCCTGGATATATGTATTGTGTACCATGCAAGTGCCCTAAGATGTTAAAAGGCAAATATCAAATACCCAGGAGCTGAAGTACCCAATGGTTATGACACACGTGTGGGTGCTGGGAACCAAAGGCTGTTCCCCTGCCAAAGCAGCAAGTGCTCTAACCACGGAGCCATCTCTGTGGCCTCTGGAGGATGCCTTGTAATTGTTTGCAGACTGTACATGGATAATGAGTTTTGTTTTGTCTTGTTTTTTGAGACAGGGTTTCTCTGTGTAACTTTGGCTGTCCTGGAACTCACTCTGTAGACCAGGCTGTCCTTGAACTCCTAGAGATCTGCCTGCCTCTGCTTCCCGAGTGCTAGGATTAAAGGCATGCGCCACTGCCATATGGCTTGGATAATGAGTTCTTATATTTAAATTTCCTTATAGTTTTTTCTTTGTTGTTGATTTTAGACCAGGGGTTCTCAACCTGGGAGTTGTAACCCCTTTGAGGTTGAAGGAACCTTCTATAGGGGTCACATATTAGATATCCTGCTTATCAGATATATATATTACAGTTCATAAAAGTAGCAAAAGTACAATTATGAAGTACCAACAAAAATAATAATTTTGGGGGTCACCACAACATGAGGAGATGTTTTAAAGGGTTGCAGCATTAGGAAGGTTGAGAACCATTGTTTTAGACAGTGTAGAATTTTGTTAGTCTGGAACTTAGCAGTATCATTTGTGCTTGCTTTAAATTTTCAGAGATGGGCCTGCCTCTGCCTCTCAAGTGCTGGCATCAAAGACAATGTGCCACATTGATTGTAGTTCTTAGTGCATCTGTCCTCATTCCAGACAAGCAGTTGAATTTTCTACTGGATTCTACCTTTGCCCTCCAAAACCGTAGGGGCCGGAGCATGGCGAGTGTCATCTTTCAGTTTGCCTGAGTTCAAAGTACTTGTGTAGGAAGAAGCACTCAGTAGATCATGCTGATCAATCGCTACAGCATGCTGGCTGTGAAACAAATGCTCCTGTGTGGGTCTCAGCAACTTAAGAGCAGATTTTTCTCTTTAGACTGACTGGTCATTTTAGGAAATGACAGAAAATATTTGGTCACGTGATACGTTGTCAACAGTAAGTTCTGAGGTTATTTCAGATGAGGAAGCTTTTCAAACCTTAAGTTGATACTTTGCCTCCCAGTGCCTCGAAGCAGAAATAAGGCCCAGGAGAGACGGAGGGGCTCTCAAGTGGGACTGAGTGCAAGTATCAAGCCTCGGGTCTTGCACAGAAACTTCATTTGTGTTGGGATGTACGGTAAACCTCCGCTCCTGAGCCAGGGTTTTTCTGTATAGCCCTGGCCATTCTGGAACTTGCTCTGTAGACCAGGCTGGCCTCGAAATTAGAGATTTCATGTCTGCCTCTGCCTCCCAAGTGCTGGAATTAAAGGCATATGTCACCATTTCTTTGCATATGGTGAACTTCTGATCTGTTCCATTTGTTATTTTTTTCTCAGCACTCTTGGAGGAAATGGTTTTTGCATAGTACAGAGGAATTTGGAAATTGTATTGCAAAGTGACCTTTGAAATATGCCCTGAGTTATCATCTGAATGTTGTACTTTCAGAGTTCATACAGGGGAAAGACCTTTTGTCTGTGATGAATGTGGTGCAAGATTCACTCAGAACCACATGCTGATTTATCATAAAAGGTGCCACACAGGTAAATACCCACACTCTTGTGATTGACTGTCTTTCCTAGCTAGAGAAGAAAACTGCAGTTGCTTAATTAGAAGTTGGCATCCACCATACCATTGCAGGTTACAGCTAGGCTTCAGCTTTTCCATCTAGTAAGAGAGGATTCCAGATCCACCTGCTGCCTGCAGTGCTGCTGTGTGTTAGTAGCCATGGCCTGGGTCACTAGGCACTAAAATGGAGCACACAGGTCTTTGATATCTAAGGGGTATTTAAGAGTTGTACCCTAAGTCCATTTTCAGGAGTCTGTCCTAAAGAATTATCTGACATCTGAGAAAAGCTGTGCAGTCCGCTCTCTTCTTGATATGTTTAATAACAGAATTAGGAGCAACATAATGGGCAAACTACAAGGAAGGGTTTCCATAGACTGGAAATCCATGCCCCAGCTCAAGATATGGCTCTTCAGAGGAAGGACTCTTAAATTGCATGGGTACGTCCGTGCTTTCATGAACAATTATGAATGATCACAGTCCCAACTGTTGAAAACGTGGACAGAAACCAGGAGCAAATACTTACCTGGTAAATAATCATATTTAGATAAGACATTATCTCTATTTCTAAAAACCTTTGTGATAGTTTACCATGAGTGGGAAAGTTGTTTTTATTTTGGTTCAGCATTGCACTCGTGTGGTTGAAAATTTTGATATAAACTATGCAGGACAAAGAGCCTAGTCTATTACTTTGTACTATGTTCCCTCACCCAGCTCCTGTCTGCTTACACTTTTATCTGTAAGCACTCAATGCAGGCCTCAGGTCAAGCACAGTCCAGACAAAGGAAGTGTGAACCATTTGTTACTGGAATGCAGAACTCCATTGGAAACTTTAGGGGAGGCAGTGTCACACCATAGATTTAGAGTTGGTGTATGATTATTAATATATTAAAATTTTATGGAAGCCAATGTCTTAATGTTTGTAAAATTGGGGGCATGCCAGTTGATGGTGTAAGAACTTAAAACAACAGAAAGTGAGGCATTGAAATTGCCATGCAGTCCAGTCAAGTCGTAGCCTAGAAGCCACGTGATAATCCATTGTGAACTTCCTCTCATTTTATCAGAGGGACTTTTATTCTTGTAAGAGCTACAGAAACAGTTGTTTGAGAATAATCCAACAGACCCCCAAAGTTGTAAAATTTTCTTATTTGCAGTAACTGAATTTCTTAATCTTAGCTGGCTGAATAGTGATCATTGATTCTTGTCCAGTGGAATGCTCTTTGGACTTCCCAGGATATTCATAGGATATTCAAGTAGCAAGAGAAGTATGTTTGATGTTTCACTAGAAAGTGTTAGCTGCTGCTTGACAAGGTACGACTAGCTCTTCCTCATCTGGTTGTTTTTAATGCCTCTGTTGGTATTTTTGTCTCATCTTTTTCTCTAGGTGAAAGGCCTTTCATGTGTGAGACATGTGGCAAGAGTTTTGCTTCTAAGGAGTACTTAAAACATCATAATAGAATCCACACTGGATCTAAACCCTTTAAATGTGAAGTGTGCTTGCGGACCTTTGCCCAGCGGAATTCCCTTTACCAGCATATTAAAGTCCACACAGGTATGGTTCAGTCTGGCAAGGAAAATAGTTCACAAGTGTTAGATGTATTAGAAAGGCACTTGGAGAATGTTGCTTTGGTGTTACTGTGGCCATAATATAGTGGCTCAGAGCTTTCCAGGGTTCATTTTCTCAGGGTAGAGAAAGCCTGGGCAGATTCATGGCAGCAGGACCTTAGGCAGGTTCCTCACCTTACGCTAAACCAGAGAAGGCTAGCAGGAACCAGGGGCGATATGGTCTTAACCTACTTCAGGCCATCAGGAAGTAGCCAGTCCATAAAGATCCCACAGCCTTCAAAATAGTGAGCAGCTTGAGCATTAAGGATGTGACCCTGTGAGGCATATTTCAAATTCATTCCTTCTGAATCAGCTTTAGGAGCAAGAACTGGCCAAACTTTGCTATAGTAGTATTTTTAAACCTGTTTACCCACTCTGCGGCCTTTGATTAAACTTGTACGTGCTGTCTAAATGCTGTACCACTACATTAATATTTTTTTAAATTAAGATTTATTTTTTCTATTTATATGAGTACATTGTAGCTGTCTTCAGACACACCAGAAGAAGGCACCAGATCTCCTTACAGATGATTGTGAGCCACCATGTGGTTGCTGGGAATTGAACTCAGGGCCTCTGGAAGAGCAGTCAGTGCTTTTAACTGCAGCCCACCACTACATTAATTTGTGGACCCTATTTTTATGTTTTCTTTTTTGAGATAGATTTTCTTATAGCCCTTGACATTGCTGTATAGCCCAGGAGACCTTTAACTCTTGATGCTCCTCTCTGTGCCCCTCAAGTGCTAGGGTTACCCGTCTGCCTTCCTTTTGTTTGTTTGTTTATTTATCTGGCTTCCTTCCTACCTTCCTTTATTTATAGGTTTTTTTTTTTGTTGTTGTTGTTCTTTTGTTTTGTTTTTTGAGACAGGGTTTATGTAGCCCTGACTGTCCTGAAAGTTATTCTGTAGACCAGACTGACCTTGAATTCAGAGATCCACCCACCCCTGCTGCCCAATAACTGGAACTAAAGGCTTACACCACTACTGCCAGGCTAATTACATATATTTTAATTAAGTTGTGTGTGTGTGTGTGTGTGATTTAAGTGCCCAGACGTGTGTGGAGGCCAGAGGAACATTTGTGGGAGTTGGCTCTTGCCTTTCCCCATGTGGGCCCTGGAGACTAAACTCAGATCCTCAGTCTTGGTGGCAGGTGCCTTTTCTTACTGAGGTGCCTTATAGGCCCAGTTTCTGGTTCTGATACAGTGAAAGTGAGAACACTAGTATGCAAATGGGGGACAGTGTTTGTAGCATGGGGTTTATTGAAAGAGCACATAGCTTCCTGTGGCCTGACAGCTTGAGTGTGGATGCTTGTATGAATTCCACATCTTTCAGATACTGCACAGGGTTAAAGAATGTTAATGTACATATGTGCACACATGCAAGCATTTTGATATTAGGGCAGTCCTTTACAGTGGATAGTAGGTTTGTATTTCATTGATACAGTGTCAGCCGCACACACAGAACTGACCTGCTTCTGGTACAGTTGTAAGCTCTTGGGATTACAGTATAATAAACTGGTGTCTCTATCAGGTAGTCTTTTGAGTCATTGTGATGTAACTTGCCTTGTGCCGAGTGCTCAGACTAGCCAGGATGTGCAGATGTGTCTCCAGAGTTAAAAGTAGACTGAAAATGACACTGAATAGTTTCCTTCTTTGTTTAGGAGAACGGCCTTATTGTTGTGACCAGTGTGGGAAGCAGTTCACCCAGGTAAATGCCCTCCAGCGCCACCATCGCATCCACACGGGAGAGAAGCCGTACATGTGCAATGCGTGTGGACGGACTTTTACTGACAAGTCTACTCTCCGGAGGCATACCTCAGTAAGTGATGGTTAGCCTGCTTGAACAAAAAGCCCTCTGGTCAGCCCACAGGGTCAGAGGTGGTAGTAGGCTCTTTCCTTGGGTGTCCTGAAGTGACATCTAGCCAGTAAGGTGAAGGACCCTGTGGCCAAGCCTGTGCTGAACACTTGTAAGCAGTGGCTGCTCAACAGGGCAGATATTTGGTAGTTAGTACACAGATTTAAAAGTCAGGGAGATCTTTTGTTTCATTTTTTAATATTAACTTTTTGATTATAAATTGGGAAACATAGATACACATGCAGTGACTCTTGTTTTGTTTTATTTGTAGATACATGATAAGAATACGCCGTGGAAGTCTTTCCTTGTCATTGTAGATGGCTCACCCAAGAATGATGAAGGGCATAAGACAGAACAACCCGATGAAGAATATGCATCACCCAAACTTGCAGACAGATTACTATCTTTTGGTGAAAATAGCCACTTTAACAACTTATTGGAAGTCCAGGGCAATGTGCCTGCTGTGCAGGAGAACGGTTCTACAGACACTGCTTGCAAAGTGGTGCTGTCTCAGGATACTCTGCTTACCACTTCCATCAGTGCACTTGGGGAGCTGACTCCACAGACAGTCTCCATGCCTGCACACCTCCCCTCGTTGACCAATATGGAGTGACAACCTGAAGTTGTGTGCCAAGCAGTCTGTGTAATTGCTATATTCCAGGTGATGCCAGGGGATGAGGTAAAAGTTGTCAGTGCAAAGATGTAGGCAAGACTGGCTTTGCAGGTTTCCCCAAACTTCCATGATCTTGCACGTCTGTATCACACTTGAAGCTTTCCTGTTAACATTTTGATCTGCATGATCTCAGTTACATTTCATCAGCAAACATGGCAGTTAGCGTAGCTCATTTAGCTCAGTTAGCATAGCTACTCTGGTGTAGCTGTTCATGTCAATCACACTAATGCTTGATTCTCTTGATGTCTAAACCACTGCTTGTCTTACTCACAGAGTGCACAGTATTGACCCATCTCGGGAAAGTGCTGTCCGTGGTAGCCTGGTCTCGCCCTGCCTTATACTTCCATGTGTGTTTACTTCACTCTGGTCCCTTTAGGGCATTTTTCTACAAAGTTAAAGTAGAACTGGGGCCACTTATTTTTTAGCTGTTTCTTTCTGAGATAAAAGCAAATATATTCTGAGAACCCTAGAATGGGATTGAAGATGTAGATGATTCCATTTGTTTCTCTCCAACCCTTTTTGTAGATACAAAAAGATGAATGGCAGGTGGAACATGTTCAGTGTAGTACCTCAGTATGTATGCAGGTAAGGAGTCATAACATTCAACCTGAGATGAGCTGTTTAATTTAGTCTCTAAATCAGATTAAGTCAAAGCTGTCCTACCAAAGAATCCAGCAGATCAGACCGTTGCCTCTCTTCAGAAGTGTGAGAAATGAAGCTAGATGTTAGAGCATTTAGCTAGGCACATTTTCACAAACAGCACGATGAGTGAGCCTGGCCAATATAGAGTACTTTTGCCAGGCTTTCTTATAATGTCCGGAGTCCCCAAAATACCATTTTCACAGTGGAAAATGAAACAAACTAGTAACTGCTACAAATCCCCCTCTCTAGGAGCATGCAAAGAATCTAGAGCAGTGGTTCTCAATGACCCTTTCACAGGGGCTGCCTGAAACCATCAGACAACCCAAGATATTTAATTATGATTCATAACAGTAGCAAAATTATTTATGAAGTAGCAATGGAAATAACTATATGGCTGGGAGTCACCACAACATGAGGAACTGTATCAAAGGGTCACAGCATTAGGAAAGTTGAGAACCCTTGATCTAGAGGGCACCAGAAGCCCTGGCATGCTCAACTTCTATGCCTTAACAAGTGGATCATAAAAAACCAGGAATGTTGTTCCAAATGTTCCTTTGGCTTTCTTGTGCTGAATTCAATAATTGTTCAACAAATTTCATATGAAAAATGCATTTTATGGTACTTGCCATTCCCAATACATGGTTGCAGGGCTTTGGGTATGTGGACCTGTGCCGCCTGTGACCCCTCAGCATTAATTAAGAGCGCCTTAAAGGGGGAATGCTTTTGCTTTCTGGTTGCTTTTCCTCTCTGCTTTTAACTTACTAAACTTGCTGTGAGAACCCTCTGGTTTCTAAGGGAAAGACACCTAATGTTCAGGGTGAAGACAGATAACAGTATGGCAGAGTGTTCTTATCCAGTGCTCACTTTGTGGTAACTCCCTAAGTAGCTGGTGAGGCCATCAAAGGCATTCCACGCGCTGTAATATTTCCTACTTGCTCTTGAAAGTTCAAGCTGAGTTATTTCACATTCTATTATGACCTGGCAATCTAGTTGTGTTTACAGACAAAAACAGACAAAAGACTAGTGATTGGCACATGATCATTTTATCTGGTAAGAGCAAACCTGCCCAGCTGATGTACTGTTATGGAATAAAGTCATCTTGATGAGAAGGAATTTAAACAATAGATTATTTTGTTACCTACTGGAAGAACTGTCTTGATTTTTTTTCTTTAGGAGTTCTAAATAAAATTGTTTAATGTGTTAATAAATGTCTGCTTCGTAAGTCCTTCTAAATTTATTTACATTATACCTATACAAATAGATTCTTTTAGTCTAATTTGTTTAATAGAATGAACATTAAAACTTCAAGTCAGTCATCAGTTATAGTCACCACAGATGATTGACTTACATTCTTGAAATCCACAGTGGCACACAGGAAAATGGCCTCTACTCATCAGTGGTCAGTGTTGATCTGGGGAGTATACAGCATAAGGGCTCTCTGCCCTTCTGCAATGCAAAGTCACAGCAGGCATCAGTGAACACTTTGCTATATACATTGTTGTCTCTTCTCAATAGAGAAAGGTGAGCTTTAGGGACATAAGCCCTAGAGTTAATACCACTTTTTGTGTTTCCCATATTTCTAATCCAAACACAGTTCTATGCAGTGAGAAAGCAAGACTGCCTTTAGTAAGTTTGTCCCAAATGTGCTCTGACAACATATTACTCTCAGATCATCCATAAGGGTTACTGAAGAGGCTACCTGGGGCCATTCCAACCACTTTGTGTCACAACATGAACACTGGAGAGCTCTATAGCCTTTGGTTTTATCAAGGTTTTCTGTAGCAGTTTAAAAAATGGGCCAGGAATTTGAACCTTTGGATTTTTGCTGTTGGCAATTATCTAATCAGAAGTCTAGATTATAATCAACTTTCTAAAGATTTTATGTGCACAGGACTTTTCACTGCATGTTTCTATGTCTACGGCATGCATTCTTGGTGCCTAAGGAGACATCAGATCCCCGGAACTGGAGTTACAGTTGTGAGCCACCAGGTGGTGCTAGGAATTCAACCAGGGTCCTCCAGAACAGGAGCCAGTCCTCCTGATCACCAAGCCTTGCCTTCAGTCACAGCTTTCAACTTGTTAAATGTTACACCACTGTAACTTCTAAACTGCAGCCAGCAGAACCGTCAGGTGAGTATGGCACAAAGCCCCCAGCAAAAGGAGTGCTGTAAGCTTCACAGGGGAACAATTAGTTCTGACCCGAGTTAATTTTGAAAGCAAAAAACAGTCAAAATGTTGCTGATAACTTCCACTTTATTTACTGTACAAGTTCACATAAAACAAACGTTCTTTTAGCTAAGATAGATTTGTTTACACGATTTGTTTTTATAATGTACTCCCTTGCCTGAGAGCAACTTAAGACTTTACAGGGCCTGCTTACTGGTCACAGCTCACACTGCAGCAGGCAGGTCACGGGCATGCTGTGCTGCCAAATTCTCCACAGTTACAAAGGTTTGTATTTGGACATTTTAAGTGCACAATACCAGAGGGAACAATAAATGCACAAGGGCTGGTGCATGTACTTTGGTCATAGTGACACCATCACACATGGTTACAACTGTGCAAAAATACTGCTTTATGTCATTTAAAAAAAAAAAAAAGGAATTCACACAAGCTATAAAAATGTTGCCACAAAAGGAAAGCTTTTCTGTAAGAAATATCGACTGCCGTAACTACGAACTATCTCCAGATGCACTCAAGTATGAGAACTATAACAAATCACTGTTTTGTTCATAATATTCTAGAGACCATGAGAGCCTAAAGCCTAGGCAGCTGTCCCATGTCTGTCCCATGTCTGCAGGACATTTGAAGGGCGTAAGCTTGCATACTACTGCACTGTCCCATGTCTGCAGGACATTTGAAGGGCGTAAGCTTGCATACTACTGTGTGGACATTTGCCTCATTCTTTTTGTCTTGCCAAAAGTGTGTTCTTGGTATTTTTTTCCAATGGTCTTGCTACTATATAGCTTAGTCTACTCTGGAAATCATGTTCCTCCTGCCTCAGCCTCCCAAGTGCTGGGACAAAATAAACACAAGAGGGACTGATCTCAGCTTTTCATCCCCCTGCCCCTTTTTTTGGTTGGTTGGTTGGTTGGTTTTTTTGAGATGGAGTCTCACATTGTAACTTAGGCTGGCCTGGAATTCACTAGGTAGTCCAGGCTGGCCTCAAAGTCACAGCAATCCTCATTCCTTAACCACCTACATACTACAGGATTACAAGTGTTCATGATGCCTGCCCCAGCATTTAACTTCAGTAAAAGCAAATAAGTAAATTAAAGAAACAGCCAAGTAATACAAACAGCAAACACTAACAACTTAACACTTCTTCATGGAGGTGTGTTAGGGAACAAGGATGAAAGGTAAACCTCAGTGTCCCGTAAGACACCATGTGGGTCTCACTTTAAATGGTCACATCAGAAGAATGAACTAGGGAGGTAGAGGAAGGCCAGAGTTCAGATGCCCTTCCGCTGAACTGACTAAGAGCCATTTCCACGACTCATTTCCAAGGCTGTCTGTGGCGCTGTGCATAATGCACTAACTCACTTCCCTATACACTAGAGTTTTAAAATTTTTTATTTTTATGTGTATGCATGTTTTACCTGCATGCATGTGTGTGCACCATGCATGCCTGGTGCCAGTAGAGGCAAAAAGTGGATGGTTGGATCCCTTAGGACTGGAGTTATAGACACCTGTGAGCCCCCACATGAATGCTGGGACTTTAACCCTGGGTCCTCTGGAAGAGCAAATGAGGCATCTCTCCAGCCCACTGACTTTATGTCTTTATATTAGAGATTCTAATGGAGTCAAGAAGTATCAATTAGGTTCCATTGCAAATTTTACCTTTGGTATAGCCAGCTATCATGCAGAAACCCCTAAAGGCAGTGAAGGAAAAAAGGAATCCTAATCAGATGCTAGGGCACATTCCCTCTTTTTCAGGCATGCAGAGGCCTCTCAGCTTCCTGTATTTATACCCTGTTACCACCATGGTGGGCCTGGCAGACACCTACCACCTGTTCTCATGGGACCAGCTTCAGTTTCATCTTCTTTTTCAAATAATAATAAAATGATTTATTATTTTACAAATGAGTGTCTTGCTTGCATATGTGTAGATTTCATTTACCTGTATTTGTTTATCTGTATGCACATGCCTGTGGAAGGCAAAAGAGAAACTGGAACTCCTGGGGAACTGGAGTTACAGGTGGTTTTGAGCTACCCAACATGAGTGCTGGAAATCAAACTTGGGTCCTCTGGAAGAGTAACAACCATCTCTCTAGCTCCTTTTTGCTACTTTCTTTCACTTTAGAAAGAGCTGGCTTTCTCATCAGTCCTTAAACTCTCCTCATCCAGCCCTGGGCCTGGGCAAAGCTACTCCTCTACCGCATGGTAAGAGCCTCCAACCCTAGTCAAGGGCCATCCAAAGAAGCAAGCACCATTCCAATGCCATTTTTACCTAGTTAATCAGGAGTTTCATTGTCACACACAGCAGCACAGGAGGACAATGAGATATGTCTAGTAACAGGCTCTTCAAGCACAGATCGTCCCAGCATAAACGTATCTCGGCAAAGGAGACTCAGCAAGCAAGGCCATGCCTGCAGTACCCTATCAGCATATGAAGTAGCAGGGAGCGCCAAAATCTGAAGTAACAGAGCATACATCTTATGCAAGCCAAATAGGACATCAGAGCTCATACACGCAAATGAAATCCCTCTTGTCAGTTAAGAAATAAATCATGGACCCTCAAAAACAAGTGAGGTTCTTAACTAACCAGGTATAATATAAACTCTTATGCCACACTGATAACTTTTAACCATCACGCCCGACAAATGGACACTTCCCCACGAGTATTCAGCTGGAATCTTCTGTCCAGCTCTGCTCAAGCTTGGCATGACAGTGGCCCAGAAGACAATGTGAGGAGTGTATGAATGTGTGAATAAAGGAGATGCCAGCTAAAGACGGTTTAAGGCAAATACGAAGGGATTTCCACTCCAACTAAAAGTGGAAACTGTCTGTAGAGAATGGGGACATTTCCATTTCATAGGTTTTGTGTGAGTGTGTGTGTGTGTGTGTGTGTGTGTGTGTGTGTGTGTATGTGAATAAAAGCAAAAACAAGGAAATCTACCTTGACATCCATCCATACAACAAACAGGACCTGAGGACCTGCCAACAAGTTCCTTCCTCTGCTGATGCAAGTGATGTCAACAGATCCTAGCTGTTCTTAGTGTCTGTCATGCACAATATGGAGTAAACCAAAAAACATAACTAACACCTTCGAAGTAGCTATAAAAGAAAGCCAAACAGTTCCTACTGAATTACAAACTTACTCCTAATAGCCACCCTAAGCTAAGTCACTTGTTTAAGGGCTGCATCCAAATACCGATGCACAGGGTCTTTGCAAAGCATCTATAAAACTGGGTTGAGGACCAGAGTTCAAGAAAAAAGAAAACACAAAACACGTGGCAACATTAACCATGGTCTCTGAAAATATCAAAATAACAGGAAAAAGATTTGGCAGTACTTCTCAGAAAACTATGGGGACTTGGATAAGCATGATGGTACTTTGGTTGTCATGACCACAAACTGAATAGAAGCCTCCAATTCTCACATTACACAGACATGGTAAGCTAAAACAATATATAAACTGTGTGGCTGGCTTATTTACTGTTGAATTAAGTCATTAAATGGGCATCTCAGAAAGACAGCCCTGCCCAAAGACAAAATAAAAAGGAATGAGCTGCATGCCACAAAGATGTCAGCGCTTCACTTGAGGTCTCCATCTCCTTCTCCATCCCCTTGGATGGACTTCTTGATACGAAGCAACATGGTGGTCAGCCACTGATCCAAACGTGATATTGAGTCAAACTCCTTCACCTGGTTTAAGAAATGAACAGGAATTATACCTGAAAACCATTGAAAACACAACAGGATAGTGGCTAAGCTGTTTGAAGATGTTCCTGTAATAACCCGCTGACTCTGATTGCAAATTGCTCATTCTAATTTATAAGTTCTCTCACTAAAATCAGCTTTTCTTTTCCTTTATTTCATAAGCCTGTACATTTAACTTTTCTTTATATGTGAACACATGTATGGCTGAAATCCTGAAAAGCTACTATGAATAGAAAAATGAACTCTATGTGACAGAGGACAAGTGGGCATGGCAAAAGAATCAGGAAAAACACAAATAGGGAATACGAAAGAGAAGACCCTTGATGGATTTCAGCACATGCAAAGAAAGACATTGGCATTTGTGAAAGTGGTTCTGAAGATAAAAAGACTGTCATAGTCCTCTTCAATGTCACTTTAGGACTGTGGTTGAACTCATTCTAAAATCTGCTTGACTCTGAACATAAGATTAGGAAAGGCAAAAAAAAAAAAGAGGGCTGGAGAGATAGCTCAGAGGTTAAGGTCATTGGCTGCTCTTCCAGAGGTCCTGAGTTCCCAGCAACCACATGGAGGCTCACAGCCATCTATGATGAGATCTGATGCCCTCTCCTGGCCTGCAGGCATATATTCAGGCCGAACACTATACATAGTAAATAACTCATTCTTAAAAACAAAAAAGAAAAAAAAAGTATGAAGAAAGTAACCTGTATCTCAAATACACCAATCACCCAGTTTTGATACTTTAACTATAAACCCTCCTTTACGTTTATGAATCAGCCTGTTTTCAAAACACCAAGACCACATTAAACTCTGCCACACACTTCTGAACTGGCCTCACAGCTAAGTTGCTTCTCAGAGGAGATCAAGAATCAGGGCTCAATAGGGCTGGAATTTCTGCGTGGTAACTGGTTAATGGAACTAAATTAAAATAAAATTAGGCTGATTTATTTTATGTGTATGAATGTATATGCAGTCACGAGTGTGTATGCCTGGTGTTCTTAGACATCACTAATGGCACTGATCCTCTGGATCTGGAGATAATAGATAGTTGTGAACTGTGGGGTACTGGGAACCCAATTCTAGTCCTCTACAAGAGAAACGAATGTTCCAAACTACAGTGCCATGTCTCCAGAACTAATCTGTGGAACATGCAAAACATGATCTTTGGAAAATACACGCAAGTTGAACCACATTCAAAATAAATGTTCAGAATTTATACAATGCAAAGAAAAAGGAATTTTTACACATAAACCTCTAAAAATGCCACATATCCTGAAAGTTTAACTTACTGCTTCAGTGTAAGCTTCACTGTTCTGTTCTTCATGAGCTTCCAGAAGTTTCTGATGGCATGAAAAAAAAAAAATCAAGAAAATACTTTAGGCTAGAAAGCCCTGTTTCTGAAGGAATACTTTAAGCAGAAATCACCTTAGCATCTCATGATCTCATAGTATCTCATAAAATGGGAATATATCCAGTAAGAATTGCCCAAGAAAAGGCTCTAGCTTTGCATTGCTGTTTCAAGACTTCATACTTCCAAACGGTGTTAAACATCCTAACTCTCTTAGCATGAACGTCTACAATGGAAAAAGCAGCCAAGTTCGAGGTACCCAAGAGATAACTAGTCTTCGCTGTCAACTTGACTAAGTTTAGAATCACTATTCCATCACTCCTCTGGGTGTTTCCAGACAGGTTTAAGAGAAGAGGAAGAACTAAAGAAGAAAGAGCCACCATTACTTGGGTCCTGGATTGAATGAAAGGAAAGAGCACGAGGGGCAGCAGACTCCTTCCTTTCTGCTTGCTTACTGTAGACTTGGTGTGACCAGTGGCCTCATGCCCCTGGTGCCAGAATGACTGGTCCAATGAAACTGTAGCCAAAGCAACTTCCTCCATTAAGCTGCCTAATGTTGGATTCTCTGTTACAGCAATGAATCCAGTAGCCAACGCCCCCTTAGACGATTTACTGACTAAAACTCCACCCATCACCAGTCCCACTTAGGTGCCAGCAACCAACAGTAAAGGCTTCTGTCTTCAAAGTTGTTTCAGTACTTACTTTCAATAATTTACATTCTCTGGAGTCAGTAAATGCTGGGAACATTTCCTCGTATTTCTCAAGAGCAAGCTGAGGGGAAGAAAACAACCAGTCACTGAAACTTAGTCAACTAGGGAAGTTGTTAATGCTATCAGTCCAAAAATTTTATTTCCACCTCATTCAACTGTTTAAGAAATATAATGTTAAACTCTACATCAGAATACAGTAAACCTATTTATTTTGAATATTCAATTTTGACTGATGATAACATTTCTAAAATAATTACTAGATTTTAGTTGGGCTGCTGGAGAGAAGAAACAAAATGAAATCTAATTCACTGCTAGGATCTATGTATGTGTGCGACATAGAGACCACCTGCACACCCTCCAAAGGCCAAATGCCTGTGACGTAGGGTGGACTCTAGAGTAGTTTTTTCTCTGTGGCTTTCTGCTGGCCAGTGCTGTGTGCTCAGGCCTCATCTCACTTTCCAGCTGTCCTATTGCTTTGCAGCTTTCTCCGACCTTCATCCTATTCTAACTCTGCTTTTGAGGTTTGTTGTTCATGCTTTTTGTTTTTTTAAATGAGGACTTAGAAGCTGGGTGTGGTAGTCTACACCTTAAGTCCCTGAATTTAGGAGGCAGAGGCAGGTAGATCTCTTCGAGTTTGAGTTACCCTGGAACTAAACAATGAGGACAGCCAGGGCTATATAGTGAGACCCTGTCTCAAAAAAACCAACCAACCAACCAACCAACCAACCAACAACACCCCTCACCCCCCAAGCATCCATGCATCCATCCATCCACCCATCCATCCATCAGGGCCAATGAGGTTTTTTTTTTTTTTTTTTTTTTTTGGTTTTTTCGAGACAGGGTTTCTCTGTATAGCCCTGGCTGTCCTGGAACTCACTCTGGAGACCAGGCTGGCCTCGAACTCAGAAATCCGCCTGCCTCTGCCTCCCAAGTGCTGGGATTAAAGGCGTGCGCCACCACCGCCCGGCCAATGAGGTTTTTAACAGGTAAAGGCATTTGCCACCATGCCTGACTTGAGTTTGATCCCTAGATCCGATATGGTGGAAAGAGAAGACTAACTCCTAAAAGGTGTTCTCTAATTTCCAGACAAGTGCTGTAATATATCCACATTTACCTTCCCCCCCCCCCCCAATAAGTAAATAAGCAACCATAGGTAAAAGGAATGACAGAGTGCACTAATTTTACTATCTTAGTAAGTCTACTGTCTTCCCTAATCTACCTAAATCAACCACTGAAGGAAATCTAAAGAGGACAGCATTGCAGATGCTGAAAGATTCAAACTCACACACCACGGAAGAACTACTGCTTTTACTTTGTGTGTATCAGGAGACAGGTAATACGTATGTGTTCATGTGGCTGTGTGCCCAAGCATGTTAGGGAGTGTATATGTGGCAGCCAGAGGTCAATGTCAAGTGTTTCTCTCAGTCATCCTCCATGTTACTTTTGTGATGGGGCCTCTTCCCGGTTAGCCGAGCAAGCTTCAGGGATCTGCTTATCTCTGCTCTGCTCCTCAATGCTGGAGTTACAAGATGTGAGACAGTTTACCTGGCTTTTATGTGGGTGCTGGGCATCTGAACATGGGTCAGTTCAGTGCTTTATCAACTAAGCCCTCACTACAGCTCTTAACTGTAGGAAAAGACATCAAGGATGGCAAAGCATCTGTCCTCAAGGGTAAAGTCATCAGAAAGAAGCACATTCTCACCTTGGCATTCAGCTCATCCACTATAAAGTGACAGAGCGCTGCCTTGAAGAAGTAATCCTTCGCACTGTACTTCAACAAGGGGTTATCCATAGTGTTTGCTCCCACCTAGGCAGAAGACAGCAAGGCAATGTGATAGGCAAAGCAATCCACTGCTTACTCATCTGTTTTCCTTTAAAAAAAAAAATACCTTTCACTGATACTTATACCTTATACTGATATACTCCATGCCAAGTAGCACAAAGTTTTACTAGATAAGAAATAATTATGAGGGACATGAACTTTTAGAGATGCCTGGAAGATAATCGAGAGAGAGAGGTCTAAGCTCTGTGGTTCTTCCTATGAAATACAACCAGAAGTTTGCTGGGGTTTTCTTTTTTGTTTTAAAAACAAAACAAAAGAAAACAAAACAACAAAAAATAACAAACACCTGTGGACATAGGGCACAGGAGAGGCAACCATCCAGGGATATGACATCAAGAAAAATCACCTGGGGTGGGCGTGGGGGCTACTGAACTTTCTTCTTTTTCTTCTTCTTTTTTTTGTTTTTGTTTTTGTTTTTTGTTTTTTGTTTTTTGGAGACAGGGTTTCTCTGTGTAGCCCTGGCTGTCCTGGTACTCACTCTGTAGACCAGGCTGGCCTCGAACTCAGAAATCCGCCTGCCTCTGCCTCCCAAGTGCCAGGGTTTAAAGGTGTGTGCCACCACCGCCCGGCTATTCTTCTTTATTGTAGTCCCAATATGAAAATAAAGAACCCAGCATTCAGAAGTTCCAGGAGAAGCCAATTAAAAGACAAGAGGTAAAGGTTGTATGAGGCCTAACAAGGGTGGGACTTCCAAAAAGGAGAGTCTGAGTTTCTGCCTCCACCAACACACCTAAATCTCCAGTCGGTGCTAAAGAGGACCTGTGCAGAGAAAGATGATGTAAGTCAGATACAGTCTCAGAGCACAGGGTGAAGGTCACCAATGACAGCAGAGCATAGGTGAAGGTTACCAGTCACAGCAGAGCACAGGGTGAAGGTCACCAGTCACAGCAGACCACAGGGTGAAGGTCACCAGTCACAGCAGAGCACAATGAGAAAGTTATTGATCACAGCAAGACCTAAAACGTACTACAGAAGCAGCAGACAATTTCAGGTAACGGAAATGTTAAACTGTCTAAGTTTGGCCGGGCGGTGGTGGCGCACGCCTTTAATCCCAGCGCTTGGGAGGCAGAGGAGTCGGATTTCTGAGTTCAAGGCCAGCCTGGTCTACAGAGTGAGTTCCAAGACAGCCAGGGCTATACAGAGAAACCCTGTCTCAAAAAAACCAAAAACCAAAAACCAAAACCAAACCAAAACAAAAAAAACCAAAAAACCAAACAAATAAACAAAAAAAAACCTGTCTGTTTGTTTAAAGGAGCTCCCAGAAAAAATTCCTCAGTAAGCATACAAAAATGCTTGAAACTAACTAAAGAAACTAAAAAACAGCCAGGCAGTGGTGGTGTACTCCTTTAATCCCAGCACTTGGGAGGCAGAGGCAGGTGGATCCCTGAGTTCCAGGCCAGCCTGGTCTACAGAGTGAGATCCAGGACAGTCAGGGCTACACAGAGAAACCCTGTCTCGAAAAAACCAAAACAAACAAACAAACAAACAACCCAAAAAAACAAAAAAAAGAAACTAAAAAACAAGGCCCATGATGGAGCTTAGTGATGGAGCTTAGTGGTGGAGCACTTGAGTTCTGTGTTTAAGGCTCTGGGTTCAATTCCCAGAATCACAAAGTAAAGCAAAAACAAAACCAAAAACAAAGCATGAATGAAGAAACACTTGGAGCGAGGGAAATGGCTCATAAGTTAAGAGCACTCGCTATTCACCCAGAGGAAGTTCAGCTCCCAGCATTTTACATGGCTCGTAACCATGGTAACTTAACCCCTGCTAATCTAGGTGACCTGATTACCTGGCTTCTAACCCACTAACATAGCTGCCACTTATCATAAAAGGAGGACAGACCAATCCTTCAAACTGTCCTCTATTTGGCACAGGTGGCACTTATACTCTCCATATATAAAATAAATAAATGTAACATTAATTTATTTATGTTTAAGTGTATTTATTTTATGTATATAACTGCTTTATCTGCATGTACACTTGCATGGCAGAAGAGGGCATCAGATCCCATTACAGATGGTTGTGAGTCACCATGTGGCTGCTGGGAATTGAACTCAGGACTTCTGGAAGAGCAGCCAGTGCTCTTAACTGTGGAGCCATCTCTCCAGCCCCTATTAGCATAAGTGGGAGTTTACTAAGGATGGGCTGGACCTTGAGCCTGGTGTGTATATGAGAGAGGAGTGCTTCGAGGTATTCGAGGTATTCGAGTCTCTACCCTCCTGTGGTTTGCAGCCCCCGACTCCCTGCGCAGGCCTCACGTGGTGTGAGTGCTCTGGGTGGGTGGGGTAGGGTGCAGCATCCATCCAGAAGAGGTGGCTGCTGCTTTAGACCCATCGCTGCCTGACTTTTCTTTTTCTTTTGTAATGACCATAAAGGTCTGACGTCTAATTCTGAGAATATACATTCAGATCCTGCACTTCCTTGTGCTGTATCTGACACTTTTTCAATCGCCGACGCCTTGCCCGCCTTATTACCGGGACCCGGTTTCTCCTGCAGACTGAGGGATCACCAAAGCTCCCTGGTCTGCGGCAATGGAGATGCTGGTGAGGACTAGAGAAGCTGAGTCCCAGACACTGTGCTGGGAATGCTCAATGATCCAGTACTCTGTGAGAGTCTGGTAGCTCCTCAGCAAGCTAGGCACTGATATACGTAGAAGCCCAACAATCCTGATTCCATCCCCAAGTATGGAGTCAAGACAACTGAGAACATGCTCCCACACAGGTTAAGTGTTAATGTTCACAGCAGTATAGTCCTTAACAGACCCCAAGTGGAAGCTCCCTAAATGCCTATCAACAGATGAACATAAAAACCAAAGTATTCCTCAGCCAAGGAAAGCAATGAAACACTGACACGTTACAATGTGAAGAATCTTAAAAACGAAATCAGTCTCAGAAAACAGGTGGTGCAGTAGTTCCATACACGTGGAAGGGTCAAGAGTGGGAAATCAGGGAAACAGAGAGCAGGTTGTCTTCCTGGCTTCTTTTGGAAGTGATACGTAGGCAGTGACGGTTATGAACCTGTCAAGGTGACAACAGTGTGCTCACCTGCTCATAGATCTCGATGGCTTTCTGGTACTGCTCCAGCTGTGCAGCGTAGGCTGCCACCTTCAGCAGACACTTGTTAGCAGAGCTGAAAGTAAGACAGTGCAGAGTAAGTGACAATACTAAGTAAGTGACCTAAGGACGCTTGCTTAGATGACAAAGATGGCATGTCCTTTATCACATATGAAAAGCCGGCTACTGATATGAAGAACAGCACTTGCCTGTTAGATTCTTCTCCTTTGTAATAATCAGCAGATTGTTCATAATGTGCAATTGCCTGAAAATACATACAGTTATTTACAAACAATTCACTCAAAGATCTGCATTAAAAACTACATGTCAGGGCTGGTAGGATGGCTCCGTAGGTAAAGGCATTTGCTAGCAAGCCTGACAATCTGAGTTTGATTCCTGGAACTCTCACAATGAAAGGAGAGAAGGTATTTCTGCAAGCTGTCCCTTGACTTCCACAAGTGTGTCAGGGAAAATATGTATAATCATAAAATAAGTGAATTAATGTAATAAAAAATTTAAATCTACATGTAGACAGATTTTTTTTCTGATAATTAAACTTATTCAGTGACAAATCTTTTACAAATTGGCCTCCTCAGCCAACAGTGTAAAGCACGCAGCGCTAAAGTCTCCAGGAGACAGAACGCTTATATTCATTAATGCTCCTGCTAGGCTCACATATCTGACAACTGGGTCCTAGTTGGTGGTGCTGTATGGCAACATTGTGAATACGTACAGGCTTGCTGGAGGAAGTACATCACTGAGAGTTATCTATGAGAGTTTAGCATCACCCCATTTTTTGTTCCTTCTCTCCTCTGAGGTTGAAGATGCCGCTGCATCTTCTTGGTTTCCTGCTTCTGCCACAATGTCTGTCATTTGTTGTCATGTTTTTCTGTCATAATGAACTCTATCCCGTAGAACTCTAAGCCAAAATAAGTTCTTTGCTTCATAAATTGCATTTGGTCATGCTGTTTTATTAAAAGCAACAGAAAAGTAACCAACAGTTTCCCTCATATGCGGCAAACAGCCCAGCTTCCAATGCAGCCAGGGTGGCCATGACTAGTTCTCTGATGAAAGATGAACAGCCAAACAAATTAGTCTGCATTCTTCCTTTGATCTTTTCTATTTTCCAAAAGACACAAGTCTTTTGTGCCAAGTCTGGTAGACTGAAGCCACAGAATAAAGATGGCAGAATTCTGTCAACTTGTTTCCTAACCAACCACTTACCCTAGCACGTCTGCCATGATCAAATGTACTCTAAGCTCACTGAGGGTTAGTTTAGATTCTGTGAAGCTGTTATGTTCTTCAACTTAGAGCGCTGCTCTGACCCTGTCACCTAAGCCAAGGTGCTCCTTGAAATTTGTGATACCTTAACAATCATCAAATGGAGAGAGCAGAAAGCTAGCAGCTCTCATCAGGCTGTGACAGGATTAGTGGAGTCGGACCACAGGAAACTTCAGAAGGCAAAACACACACTGTCAGAGCCCCAGGCAATATAAAGCATCTGAAGGACAGGATGACACATACTGCTTTAGCAAGCCTGATGAGGTTAGATTCTCGGAAGAATTAGCTGCTTTTCAGGCAGTTGGGGGGGGGGGAGGGGGACAGACCATGTACAAAGGTGAGGGCCTGAAAACCAATGGCCTCTACAGCCCAAGTGGCAAGAGGACACTTTCAAGCAGGGATCAGGCAACCATTTTCTGCAATAGCTCAAATCATACTTTGGGGTCTAATTGCTGACTGAGCTCTGGTGGCAGGTACTCACTGATCCTGTAACACACAGGAATAAATGCTATACCCTAGAGAGTCACAATAGACTTCAGTTTTGCGTGATTTAAACATTTTCTAAATGTTAATTTTGGGAGGGAAGATTAGAGAATGAGGAAGTCAGAGGACACTATGGAGCTAGTTTTCTCCTTCAGTTTTTTCTGGGTTCTGGGAACTGGACTAGTTTATCAGGCTGCACAGCAAATGTTTAACCCCCACTCCCAGCCACTTCACTGGCTCAATTTCATGGTTTGTATTTGCCACAATGCTTTTGCTTCTGATGGTTAAACAGCAAAACACCATTGTTAGCTTCTAGACACAGAGAAGCAAGCAGCAGGTTTGCAGTCCTTTGCCATCATTTACAAAGCTTTCCCACAATAAGCTCCAGATACACAGCCAGTGGCACATACAAATCAGAATGGAAGTGCGAGGTGCAGATATAAGAAAACAAATAGAACAAAGTGGGCTTGGGAACTATAACTTAATACCCTCTGAAAGCCCGTGGCCTCTGCCCATCTGTAAAGTAGTGACTACAGCTGCCAGAGACAACACCACCGAAGCCTTTGGATTAGGAAGCATCCCAAGAACACAGACCTAGAATAATTCTTCAGTAAGACACATCTAATGTGTACTTTAGTCACCTAGCCCACCTATCTAATATGTTCCCCAAACAGATTTCCTCAGTATTATAATAGGAAAGATAAAAATAGAAACAACTTTACATGTGAGCTACAGTTAAAGGTAAAGTACCAAGACAGAAGAAAAACAATAGGTGTACTATAACTCCCTCTTAACAATATAACATTCCATATAAAAGCAGTAGGGACAATAGAATCCTTTGGAATGTTCCTCAGAACTGTCACACGCGGGTTCCCATCTCCACAGAAAGGCAAGCTCTGCAAGGGAAGCCCACGATTGCTGTTCACCATAGCATCCCTGAACCCAGGATAATGCCTACCGTATGGCAGGCGCTTAGTAAACAGAAATGAATGAACAAAAGAATGGCACAATGAAAGGCCCTGCTTTTTGCCAAGATGGTGCCAAAAGCGAAGAAGGAGGCTCCTGCCCCTTCCAAAGCCAAAGCCAAAGCGAAGGCCTTGAAAGCTAAGAAGACAGTGATGAAAGGCGTTCACAGCCACAAAAAGAAGATCCAAATGTCACCCACCTTCCAGCAGCCCGAGACCCTGGGGTTCCAGAGGCAGCCAAAATATCATCAAAAGGGTGTGCCCAGGAGAAACAAGCTTGACCACTATCCTATCTTCAAATTCCCACTGACCACTGAGTCAGCCATGAAGAAGATAGAAGACAACAACACGCTTGTGTTCAGTGTGGATGTCAAGGCCAACAAGCACCAGATCAAACAGGCTGTGAATAAACTCTCTAACACTGATGTGGCCAAAGTCAATATGCTGATAAGGCCTGATGGAGAGAAGGAGGCTTATGCTCGATTGGCTCCTGATGATGATGCTCTAGATGTTGCCTACAAGACTGGGATCATCTAACCGAGTCCAGATGGCTAATTCTAAATACACACTTTTTTTCCCACCATAAAACAAAAAAAGGCCCCTACTAGACTACTGCCAATATTCCAAGTAACACAAGTGAACAATAATAAAAATGACTTTCAGCAAATTTAGGAATGGGGGTGTTGAGGGAAGGCGTTGGGGCTGGGGTGTAGCCCAGTGGCAGTGTAAATGCTTGGCTTCTATGGGGCCTTGGAATTGATGCCAGGCCTCCTGCACCTCCCTTCTTCTGAACTGCTCTGCTTAGCACTGTTTCCATTGTAATAAATGGATCAGGGAAAACACACTGGCTCCTGTAAAAAACCTGGACCACAGAGCTTCTTCTTAGGGAGAGGAAGGTGCGCTCCTCCCAGTTCTTCACTGAGAGCAATGGGCAGGGCTGGGATGGAGCTGCCGGCTCAAATAAGGGGAGAGTTAACATTTGGAATCTAGTCTAACTTAATATTCATTAGGAGATTATGCATTTTAAGGTTGTTTTTTGTTGTTGTTGTTTGTTTTGCTTTGCTTTTTTTTTTGACAGCGTCATTGGAACTGGTCTGCAACTTGGTATGTAGACTGTGCTGGCCTTGAACTCACAAATATCCAACTGCCTCTGCCTCCTGAATGCTGGGATTAAAGCCACACCTGGCTGTAAGGTTTCATTTTAATTATTTATTTTTTGATATTATAATTACATCATTTCCCTCCATGCCTTTTCTCTCTTCAGACCTTCCTTGCTCTTTTAAATTCATGGTCTATTTTTTCCATTTATTGTTGTTACTCTTCAGAAGAGGAAAGAGATTAAATCTCTCTACCTCATCTTCTGAAATGGTAATCTTAGCTGCAGAAGTTACATTCAGAGTTTTTTTTTTTTTTTTAAATAATGCTCATCAAACCAATCACCTGACTCCCTCTTTTCCCAAGTTTTAACAGGAAGACTCAGGAAAGAAGAACAGCCAGTTAGCATGGATCTTCCCTCCAGCGGCGTGTCCACAGTTAGCAATGGATCTTCCCTCCAGTGGCGTGTTACCTTCCAGGCATTTGTGGGCCCTGGTGCTGAAAGGGAGCCCACTATATCTCACCATTCAACCTTAGGAGTCCATTGTGCAGATGAAACACTGTTTTCAGTGTTGAAAATAGCCTCAAGCCAAAGACAAAGTTACAAGGTATGTGCCCATCCTCTGCTGTAAGCAATGCTATGAAACCAGGTTTTTCAGGAGTCAAAACAAGCTATGTCTCCCCTGGATCACCTATGGAAGACCTGCTTCGTCTCCCCTGGATCACCTATGGAGGACCTGCTACGTCTCCCCTGGATCACCTATGGAGGACCTGCTACATCTCCCCTGGATCACCTATGGAGGACCTGCGTACATGCTGGTGAGTATTTTACCTCAGGAAACTTTTGCATGGATGATGGCACATAACACTGCCTAATAGATAAATCTGTGAATGAATTAAGAGAATTAAGAGACATCTGTCATACTGACAGTGAATAATATCTAGAACAAAACAGTACTTCGGGGTAATTGATTTCTCATATATAAATTTTACACTTCACTGACCACAACCTTGTGAGTCCAACCAGGGAGAAGAGAAAACAAGGACATTTAACAGTGTTAAGAGCCTCAAAGTCAGGGACCGTGACAAGCTAGCTGTCTTCTCCATGTCTGAATGTGCCTATGTGTAAGACACACACACACACACACACACACACACACACACACACACACACACACACACATTTGAGACAGTGCCTTGCTATGCAGCCATACTGGCCTTGAACTTATAATCCTTCAGTCCCAAACTCCTGACTGCTGGGATCATGTGAACCACCACAGCAGCCTTTATTTCTTAAATTGCTTTCAACAGAACAAGATGCATCAGTGAGAAAAGGTGCCACCTACTGGTTAATTCACAGAATGACAGAAAGAGAGCAGGCAATAGAAGCTCAAGGACCACCATGACCAACCAAAAGAAGGAAAATGACAGCAGCAGACACCATTTCATGCACCGCCGTCCTGTGGAGCCTATGCAGTTAAGAGGTTAGGTGAGACACTCCCTGGTACAAGGAATGGGTTCCAGACCAGAGCGCTCCTCTGACTGCCAGGCCAGGGTGGGCATTCTCACTTCCGTGGCCTAGAAGCACCTCAAAATGATGTTCTGTACACATCCCGCATCATCCACAAGATCCCTGTCCCCTCTCATTTATTAATACTACACCAGAGAACAACTGCAGACTCGACTCACCCCTCCCTTCCATGTACACACACGTGAGAAAGTCTTCATTAGAGCAAGACCAGAGCTTCCTCAGAAAAAAGAGTTGGGAGTGTGGCTCCTTCTCCTCTCCCTTCCTTCCTTCCTCCCCCCCCCCGCCCCCGTGTGTGTGTGTGTGTGTGTGTGTGTGTGTGTATGTGTTGGGGGTGAACAGCATGAAGCAAATGCAAGCAAATTCTGTGTACCCAACAAATATGTCAGCTGGTATGTCACCAGTTTCAGATGCTTCTGGGATTTGTGACTATGCCAGAGAGGGGGCATAGTATGTGTACTTACTCATAAGTATTTGCTGAGCACCTATTATGTCCTGGGCTTTGGGACCCATCAGAAAGGCAGAGACAGAACTCCCTGACATGACACCAAGACCAGAGGTGAGGAGACAGAAACAACAGAATCATGAGCAAGTATATGCCACGGAATGAGAGGTGGTATGTGGATGTAAAATGAGGTGAAGAAATGAGCAAGTATGTGTACTTGCAGAGATGTCATTTGGTAAGCATTCCTGAGGTCTATAATCCTAACTAGGGGGTCACAAGCTAGAAAAGGTGATAAAGGACACAGGGAGTCAGCTTGCGGGTGTGTGAGGAAGAGCTGAGCAGGCAGAGGGAATGGCTGGTACCCAGGCCCAAGGGCAGGCGCTCATTTGGTACAGGGC
>NW_022196897.1:133989345-133992980 GCF_008632895.1 Mastomys coucha
AGGAACTTGAGGTCCCAGGGGTACACGAGTGGGGTGAGAGAAGCAATTTGGTCATGAGCATGTCTCCAGCTCTTCCTGAAGGGTGTGCCAGCGGAAGGCTGCACACAGTGGCTGGAGAGATGACTTAGTGGTCAAGAGCACTGACTTCTCCAAGGACCCAGGGCTGGTTCCCAATACCCACAGGGAGAATCCAATCATCTGTCACTGCAATTCCAGGGGATCTGATACCCTCCTCTGGCCTTCAAGGGCACATGTATGCAGACAAAGCACCCACACATATAAAATGAATATTAAAAAAAGACTTAAGCAGAGGAGGCAGGCTAACACACAGGTATCAAGGCTCATTGAGGCCGCTCTGCTATGTGAGAGTCTGAGACGAGGGAATGAGGAAGCAGATGTGGGAGACAAGCTAGGGAGTTCTGTTACTGATCCAGAAAACTGGGGACAAGGTGCCAAGAAGGGCCAAGACACCGGAGCAGTGAGAACCGTGCCCATAGAAATTTTTCACAAGCTAGACGGGACTGGAGAAGGGGCAAGCTAGTCTGCTCACTGAAGACTAGGGGTAGGGGGTTGGGGTGGCACCTGAGAACGCAGTCTAAGACCTGCTGGCTCAGAGATGACTGGTACCCAAAAGAAAAGCTGGCAAGCAGGGCATGGTGAGAGCAGTGATGCTGAGGGAGTGATGCTGACCGAGGCTGCAGTCTGCCTTCAGCTTCTTCAGAGCCTCAGAGCGGTGCGAAGTCTTTTGACCATTCTGACACGAGCCAAAGCACAGACATCAAGTGAGCTAGGTAAATCTCAGGCACTCCAGGTAAGGAGCCCCTTTACTCAGCTAGTCAGGCCTCGGCAGTCTCCGCCAGGACACCTGTAATCATTCTGAACCACTCAAGTCATCTGGGGAAAGGGAAGGAGGGCTTTGCTAAGCGGCCAGGCGTCTACCGTCCGCACCGAGCTTCCGCGTGTGGTCAGTGCTCACCTTCTCAATGTCCACAAGCTCAGTCTCATAGATCTCAGCAATGGTGATATGGTGCTTGGCTGCGATGGTGAACCTTCCCTAGGGGAGAAAACGGAGTTATACACCTGCTTTACCTACACAAACACCAACCAGTCTAAGAACAAGAAAAAGCACAACTCTAAAGCAGCTTAAGGACTCCACCCCACAGCCATTCAAGCAAGGCAATGTCTTACCATGTCTGTGTAAATGTCGATGGCTGCATTTAAGCAGTTGATAGCCTCTGAAGCGTTGGCATTTAAGAAAAACAATGAAAAATTCATTCAGTGAAAGAGGGTTCAGCTGAGCCCAACTCCTGACTGCTACTGATGGTAAGGAGGTAGGTACAATGTGGAGTGGAGGGTGGGCAGGTTGGTTAGTAGAAGCAGATACAATCATGCACAGTACAGAGTCATCAGTGTAGCTTTGTTTCTAGCAGCCGCACTGGTATTTAAAAGCAGTGTGGCTGCAGTAATCCTGGCTTAGTAACTCTTAGGGCGTCCATCCAGGTGGCAGATTGTATTTCAAAGGAAACAAGACTACAGGGATTGCCAACAACACTGATTAATTACACCTGCTACTATACAAAGTAGATGTAGTCTTCATTCATATCATGTGTGTCTATATTAATTTTGGAATATATCACTTCTTCACAAGAAAAAGACCATTTCAAAGGTCTCCATTCTTCAGGTGGCCAACATCTAAATCCCTTTGGAATACATGTTCATCTCTTAAGTCACGTGTAAGTAAGTGTGTATACTGTTCAAAAAGATGCTAACTTTCAGTATGCTAACCTAACAAAATGGTATCCGTATTCTGCTTAACGAAGGGAAAAACTTCATGATGACAATGCTAATAAATTATATCATTTCTTAAAACAGTGAGCCAGAAAGTTTCCTATCACAGAAAAGTGTGGCTGAAAGAGGCAGCAAGAAGGCAAGCTTACCAGGAGAAAGAGAAAAGTGACTAGAAGGACAAAAAACGAGAAGCAAGTGCTCCCTAAAGTCTATTTTAAAATGTCCATTCACTGCTACACCTTACAGACTATAGGAAAACAGTCAGAGCTTATCGATCACACCACTCAGGCCCTGTGTTTCCCCATCAGCAAGTTCCTTTCCAGTGTTGTTTTGTTTTGTTTTTGAGAAACTAGCCATCCAGCACTCAGCTCCTTAATCTAAATTAGCACATGAGAGTATACCAGGTCAAAGTACATTCTATGAAACCAGAACTTTGCTTTCTTTAAGGTAGGCTCCCTCTATCTCTATCTCTATCTCTATCTCTATCTCTATCTCTATCTCTATCTCTATCTCTATCTCTAGATCTATATAGATATATATCTCCCAGGCTGGTCTGCAACTTCCAAGCCTCCAGTCTCAGTATCCCAAGTGCTGGGATCATCAGTGTGTTTCACCACAACCAACCCCAAACCAGAGCCTTGGATGATTGTGTGATGTTCTACAATATGAAGGCACTGTAAGTCTGCTGTGTCACCCCCCGCCCCTATTCTGCTTATACCCGTGGTGTTCAGTTTCTCACTTAGGAAATAAAAATATGGTTAACCCTTCTCCAAAAAAAGAAAAAAAAAGCTGGACATTTTTCTTTGGGATACAGTCCTAGAAGTTTAGATTTGTAGGTTAAACAAAATAGACTACAAAAGAAAAAAGACACACCTGGGTGGTAGGGGTGGCACACCTTTAATCCCAGCACTTGGAAGGCAGAAGCAAGAGGATCTCTGTAAGTTTGAGTGAGGCTAGCCTGGCCTACAAAGGGAGTTCCAGGTCAGCCAGGACTACACTGAGAAACCCTGTCCTGAAAAACCAACCAACCAACCAACCAACCAACCAACTAGAAAAGACTAAAGATAGCCATGCATATGTACAGGATTTTAATACTTTAGTTTAATACTTCTTCAAAAGGAAATAACATTTGTAAAACTTTACTACTTTTAAAATCCAATATATATATAAAATTTATTTTAAAAAGGTTTTGGGGAGCACTTAGGAAAACAATAAAGAGTGCTGTATGGTTAAGACACTGCTGAGACCTTCTTAGCTACTCCCTCACTACATGAAACACACTGAGGAGTACAGTAACATCAGGATTTCCTTCTTAGTTCAAGAATATGTTTCATGAAGCTGACATAAGGTGCTTGAAATCCCAGAATTTAGGAACCAGAGGCAGAGGGTGCAGAGCTGCGAGTTTGAGGCCAGCTTTAACTACATGACAAAAAAAAAATGTCTCAAATGTCCCTTAACCCTTCCAAATTAATGTTTTTATGATTAAAGAATAGACATTATTACATTTACCAAAATTTCTTTTTTTATCCCGTAATGCAAGAATTCTTATTACCAGGATTCAGCGTGGCACGCTGACCTCAATGCCACAGGAAATGCTGCTAAGCCGGTCACAGAGCCACTTACCTTGAGGGTCTGCTTTCTTGTAAGCATTTCCAGCGTCCACAAAGCTGGTAGCAGAGTCATGTTTGCTCTGAAGCTGCATGTGGAGCTTGGCGGCTTGACAAAATGCATTTCCTGCAGCTGAAGAAGACGCCACAGTTAAATTGTGAGGCACGGCCTTTCCAAACAAGAGTCCAAGCCTTTAAAAGAAGGCCTTGCAGGCAGAGACCACAGGCGTCACACTGCGG
>NW_022196897.1:133992990-133998426 GCF_008632895.1 Mastomys coucha
AAGCCTTTAAAAGAAGGCCTTGCAGGCAGAGACCACAGGCGTCACACTGCGGCGACAAGTGCATCCGGGTGTTGGCTACTTTTCCCGACAGCTCCAGATGGCCTGCCTTCCTGGACACAGAGCCTCCTTCCTCAATGACTGTTAGCCAAAACTTATGCTCTTGAACTCTAGTCCACACCATGAGATCAGCCCAACAAGGGGCACCCAGCTCACACAGTTAAAGGGCAAAGCGCTAAAGCCAAGGGTATTATTCATCTCATCTCTCCATCCAGTGTCTGTGGCTCTCAGGTGTTATTGAATCTGTTCCACTAGAAAAAGCATGACTAAGAATGGCATGAAACCTTCGGGTTTTTGGAGAAAAGATGTGGTTTGCTAAGGTAGGATTTTGCCCTTCCTGAAGCTGAACTCAATCCAGTTCTGCCTCAGATTGCAAACACATAAACACTCTGACCTTCCAAGGTACATGCTAGTGAGGGCCACCACGCGATGACTCATGTAAATATAAATAACTAAAACATCTAGGTGGCAATATGGGCACTGTGGAAGAGTAGAGAGTTTCTAGGGGGAGATCACTGTCTCTAAGGGGTAGTTAAAGAGAGCTGGCAGAGAAGATAACACTGGAAGATAGACCAGAAGAAAGCAACAAACAAGGGGAAAGTATGAAGACAGGTAACGGCATGTGCCAAGGCTCTGGGGCGGCAGCCAGGAGCATGAAAATGAATAGATGAGGTGAGAGAGAAGAAGACGACAGTCCTGCAAGGTCTGACCTAATATATGACCCACCTTACTCAGCCTCAGTAAGACTGACTGGAGCTAAGCATGATGGCCCATGCCTACTATCCTAGCACCTGGCAATTCCAAGATAGCCTGGGCAACAAAGTCAGTCAGGCACTGTCTCAAAACAAAACCGAGAAAGGGCAGAACATGGGGACATTGGGGTACTAGCTGGAGAATACCACCCTGGCAACAGACAGAGGCAGGGGACATGGAAGGCCTCCACAGGTACATAGAGGATAAGGGCCTTTCCACTGAATCTCCCAGGATCTGACCTTCAGACCTTACTCTTGGGTAAGATCACTTTTTACCTGTGATCACAGGACTTGAATAGAAAAGATGGGCTGTTGGGATGATTCTGTTTATCTTCTATTTGTATTTCAATAAAATACAATGTGGGCATAAGTGCTCTTGAAACCTTTCCATTTCCCTTTTAATTAAAGCTCTACTGCAAACTAAGCTGACAAAGGAACTTCAGAGTTAGAGGCACCTTTTCAGATCCATCTAGCTGGAAAAACATCTTCTTTGAAACAAAGTGCCTGTCTTAAAGGCCTCTGCAACAGTTATTTGCCAAGCGTGAGGCCTATGTTCTCTCCGGCCCAAGGCTGCCTCTATGTTCACTTGCATAACGACCCCATCACCATCTGAGCTACAGAAGTCTCTTTCTCCAAGGGAAGATGTCCTTTCTCTCTAATGAGTGTTAGCAAGGGCAGTCTCCTTGGATGGGGAGAAGCATCCTACTGGCCTGCTCCCTCTGAGGGCTTACCTTAAGGAACGTGCTAGCTAATGGGGCAAAGGTCTCCTACTGACCCTCAGTTTTCAGTGGATTCAGGGTAGAGAATGCTTCAAAATTCTCAACTCATGCCAAGGCATTTCCACCTATCTTGTTAGTTCTCAATGGCTTTTCCTATAATTTCGGCACTGCAGTACAATTCTAAGAAGCAAGAAATTACTCCTTCTCCTCCCTTGCCTGTGAAATTCTTGCTTTGAGATATCAGAAGCCTACTTCCCGCTACTGGCTGGCTGGCAGAAGCTGAGGCAGCCGATGTCCCAGCTCAGCCTCGTCAGCTCCCCGAGACAAAGACCCTTTCAGCACCAAGACTTGGCTCACTCTTTAAAGGGAACACACAGTCCTATCTTCCCACCAAACTGTTTTTAAAGTAATTGCCTGGTAAGTAAAATGTTGTACATACCACTCCAGTTCTTGGCCATCTTGAACATATTTGCAGCTCTGGTATACATTTCACATGCCTCTTCTATTCTTGTGTTTCCTCTACGAGAAATTTAAATGTTTTCGTTAGTAACCATTTATATCTCTCCTCTCTCACTGAAATAATACTGAGGTAATTATTGTATTTATGATATAATTATTATATTATTATAACTCTGAAATACTCAATGAGCTCTTCTGTGCACAAGACAAACTACAGAATCTTAACAGCTATTTAAAAACACAGATACTCTTTGTGGTAGTTTGAATAGGCATGACTCCCATAGACTCTTGGTCCCTGCGGAGTGGCACAACTAGGAGGTTTGGCCTTATAAGAACGGGTGTGGCCTTGTTGGAGGAAGTGTATTTGCCACTGTGGGGGGCAGGCTTTGAGGTCTCCTAAGCTCAAGCTCTACTCAGTGTGGGATATAGTTTCTTGCTACCTTCGGATCAAGAAGTAGAACTCTCAGCTCCTCCAGCACCATGTCTGCCTTGATGCTGCCATGTTTCTCGCCATGATGTTAATGGATTAAATGTCTGAAACTGTAAGCCAGCTCCAATTAAATGTTTTCTTTTATAAGTGTTGCCCTAGTCATGGTATTTCTTCATAACAGTGGAAACACAAACTAAAAGACTCTTCTTGATTCCAAATTCCAGATGGGGAGGCTGAGGGCTAGAGTGCTGAACCGCACAGCAGATACCATAAACACAAATTCCAGACAAAGATAGTGAATCCATGGTCTACAAATGTAACTACACTGTAACTTAGGGCTCAGTGGTTAAGGACACATGTTCTTGCAGAAGACCTAGGTTCAGTTCCTATCTCTTACATGGAGGCTCACACCTGTAACTCTAGTTCTAGGAGGATCCGATACTCTCTCCTGACCTCAGTGGGCAGCAGGGATGTAAGTGGTACCAATACATACATCTAGACAAAATACGCATACACAAAAAAATAAGCATATCTAATTTTTTTAATGCAAGTTTTCTATCAGGAAGGGTAATAGATTTCTTTATATTAGAAGGGTACTTCTCAAAGAAGATTATGTTTTGAAGGGTGAAACTCCTTTACCTTGCCATTCTTTAACAGTTTAGCACAACTCCTAACATCAGATGTGGTGGCCCAGGCCTGTAATACACTGGAGTGACAAAGACAAGAGGAAGGTAAACTCCAGGTCAGCTTGAGCTCCCTGGTGAGACTATCTCAAAAGCAATGCCCCAATACTCTCAAAAGCCACAAAATCCAGAAACAGAGTACTGAGCAAGTGCCACATTATTTTTGTTGCTCTGCTACTGTGTGTCAGTTCTGGAAGGTTCAGCCTGTCTCCAATATGGAAGAACCTTAGAGCCACAGCCTCACCAGGTGCAGAAAATCACTGCGTAACACCCTGAGAAGAGCTAGCTAGAATACATGTAGTTCTAGAGTTCACTCAGCAGCTAATTCCACAGACTGATAGCTTCATTTTTATTTTTAGTTATAAAAATTACTTTATGTATCTATGTGTCTTCTTTGCATGTATGTTTGTGTGCCATGTATGTGCAAGTGCCCAGAGCAAAGAAGGGGCATCAGAGCTCCTTGAACTGGGGTTACAGATGGCTCTGAGCCACCATGTGGAAGACTGGAACCAGGTCCCTTCAGAGAGCAGCCAGCGCTCCTAACCACTGAACTATCTCTTCAGCCTCTAAGGGATAGCTTTATACAATCAGCAATTTCTTCATGCATAAGGCCAAATTGATCTTCGGTTTACCTTTTAGAGTTTCTAAATTCAACTCTGCTTCTAATTAGCTCAGGCCCTTCCACGCAAGACATCTATCTTGTCTGTCTACACTGCAAATAAAAAATAACAAAGAAAAACCGAGACCCAAGAGACTCGGACTGCAGCACATACAATGGGGACCTCAGAGTGGAGGGGGGAGTGAACATAGGCATGTCCGGGCTTGTGGGGTAGGATCTCTCCCCTCCGCTCCTCTGCCAAACAAGTGCACATTTGTCCCCTCCATGCAGACTTCCACCATGTGAGGACGGTACAGGCTCGCAGCAAATGCCAGTACCTTGACTTTGTAAGTTCTACTCTCCAGAATTGAGAAACCCACCCCTTTAAACTACTCATTCTCAGCATTCTGTTATGATGTCACAAACCAGACCAAGGCTGCTGGGGAAAGGCGGGGGTGGGGGTGCCACCGGCAAAGGGTACGTTCTTTCATTTGGGGCTTTTTTTTTTTTTTTTTTTTGTGGTTGCACAGCTCTCATAGACAAGCATCTTAAAAGATCAGGGAACACCTTAGACAGGTAAATTATTTGCTAGGTGAATAATATCTCAATAACGTGGCTACTCTTGGCTGCCAAATAAATGACCTGGGGCCATGTCACACAAGGAATGGCAGGATGTCTTCAAGCTGTTCCAAAAAGGAAAGGAAATCTTTCAGCCTCAGCCTGCAGGGCCCTTTTCTCTATTTCAAATCTACATTAAAATTCTTTTAAAGACTCTCTTCCTTTATGTGTGTGAGTGTCCACTTGTGTGCCTGGTGCCTGCAGAAGCTAGAAAAGAGTCAGATCCCCTGGATCTGGAATTACAGATGGTTGTGAGCTGCCATGTAGGTACTGGGACCTGAACCCAGGATCCTCTGGAAGAATAGCCTGTGCTCTTAACCTGTGAGTCATCTCTCCAATCCATCTACATTTCTTTCTTCTTTCTTTTTTTCTAAAAACAAAGGAACCAATAGGCTTCCCTAGTGGAAAAGTCCTCACACAAGAAGTTTCTCACTTTTAGTCATGGTTAACATGAGCTAGCCTTTCCCTGTGTCTTGTTTTCTGTCAAGTACCCGGAATCTTGAACTGTAATTACAGTGCAGTGCAGCCATTCTTATTAAGTTTCTAAATAAAACTAGCTTAATTAAAATGTACCTTATCCTACTTTCAAGATGCAAACAACAGAACTCATATGCTGTGCGAAGCTCACACCCAGATACTGCCACAACAGATGATTTTTTAAATTATTATAATAGCCAGAGAGGATACTTCTTTCATCTTACAGAAGAGACACTGTCATCTGGAGGTCTGAAGCTCATCATGGACATTCAGTACAGTGGTGCAGCTGACTCCTAACTTCAAATCCTAGATATCTTTGTGAGAAGGCTGAATGAGCTAGCTGGACTAGATCAAGAGACACCAGTCCTGACCAGAATTACAACAAGCATTCTTATTACTTGAGAAGGGGGCTGAAGAGATAGCTTAGTGGTTAAGAAGTGGTAATAGCTTAGTGGCCCAGAAGATCGGAATACACAAAGTACAAACCACAAACCACAAGAAACTCAAGAAGGAAGACCAAAGTGTGGATACTTTGTTTCTTCTTAAAAGGGGGAACAAAATACCCATGGAAGAAATTGTAGAGACTAACTATGGAGCAGAGACTAAAGGAAGGACAATCCAGAGACTGCTCCACCTGGGAATC
>NW_022196897.1:133998872-134007912 GCF_008632895.1 Mastomys coucha
GGAACCTGGGAAAGGAGATATTGTAAATAAAGAAAACACTTAATTAAACACACACACACACACACACACTTCTTTTGAAAAGGACCTGAATTTGGTCACAAGGACCCACACTGGGTAGCTCACAATAGCCTGTAACTCTAGATATAGATCCCATGGCCTCTGACCTCAAAAGGTACCTGCACTCATATGTACACACCCATACACACACAAAAATCAATCTTAAAAACAAACAAAAAAACGAAGAAAGCCAGTCATATATACCTGAAAACTCCAAAACTTGGAAGGTAGCAGCATGATGATCAGACATTTAAGGTCATCCTCAGTGAGTTTGAGGCCAGTCTGTGCTACATGAGAACCAGTCTCAAAAACAAACAGATAATAACAAACCAACAAACCATCTAAGGAAGACTCATCATTAAAAAACAAAAACAAAAACAAAAACAAAACAAAACCCAACCAGAATAGAAGCTGGGGCTACGGCTCAGCTGGCAGAGTGCTTGCCTGCTACGTTCAAAGCCCTGGGTACAATTCTCATCCAATCCATCTACACTGCACAGGAAGGACCATATCAGCACTTGGGAAGTTTAAGGTTATCATCCGCAATACGATTAGTCTCAGGCCAGCCTGGGGTGTATGAATATGAGCCTTTGTCCCCAAGAGGGGTGGGAAAGCTTTGGGTAGCCATATAAAAATAAAAGGTAGGCTGCTGATGGGGTAAAGATTCTTGTCTGTCAACCTAAATTCAATTTCCAAACCATGTAAAGATGGAAGGAAAAGAACAGACTCCACAAACAAATAAAACTGTGTACCTTTTGGAAAACGCTTTAAAAGTACCTCAATTACTTACTTTATGTACATGAACACTAAATATTACAAGTTTTACAGAGCAACACTTGGTATTTACATTCAAATAATTCAACTGATGACTATCCTGAGCTCCACAAAGGGCAGGATATTCTCGGAGACATAACAGAGTTTGAAAAGAATCTGCTATGAGGTGACATGATGCCAGCATATGGCACCAAATGCCAGTGGCATGAAAAAAGATAAACTGAGCTACAGGAAGCCTCCTTTGGTATCAGGAGTTTCCGACCTTGAACAAGGAGATACCTCTTCACCAAGAAAGGAAACTCTAGCAGGCACAAGACCTGGCTCCACCTGAGGCCTCAGCTTGGCACGCCTTCACTTCAGAGGCCAGAGCTTCTTGGCCACATACTGAGTAGACAGCTGCTGAGGCCAGTCAGTGTGTACCAGACTATGCTGTGGAGGCGGTCAGGTGCTCACAAAACCTCAAACTTTGTGGGTGAAGACGCCTGAGGCAGCACCTCCAGCCCCACCCTTGTCCCACTGTAGACCCCCAAGGTAGCCACCTAAGGCCAGCAAAGAGCAAAGCTGCAGAAGGTAATTAATCCCCAAATCCTCCCAAGTCCTAGTATTTCCAAACCCCAAATAATCACTGTTTGGAGCACAGAGCACACTGGCAACTATAATACAAACTATTTTAAAACTGTGGGTGGGAGGAGGGAGGTATCAAAGTAGACTGGAGTGAATTAACGGCACACACATCATAAGATGTACTCAAAAGGAAAAGGTGACAACTGCAGAGGCAGAAATAAAGCTGCCTCTAAAATCACAAGATATTAGAGTAGAAATACCTCAAATAATTACAGTTACAGCAATGTATCTTTGTGCAGGCACAACCAGAGAGAATTCAGGTCTACAATCCGGATACCCTGAGGGCTACTACTACAGGGATGATGGTGAGGTGTGTAGGAGGAGGCCGTCACCCAGGACAATGCTTCTTCTTCACTGGCAGGAACATCTCCTTAGCCTAACCTGCAGCAAGAGGTCAGACCAGGGTCCAGCACACAGGTTACAATGACAGCACTGGCTGCTGAGTGTGTTGATGGAAGAATCTGTTTACATCACTGGTTTTTTTTCTTGTTGTTGTTGTTGCTGCTGTTGGTGGTTTTATTGTTGATGAGTTTATTTTCTGTTTTAATTTGGAGGGTTGCTACTGGTGTTTGTTTTGAACAAGGTCCTTTGTTTTAGTCAGGGTTTCTATTCCTGCATAAACATCATGACCAAGAAGCAAGTTGGGGAGGAAAGGGTTTATTTAGCTTACTTCCACATTGCTGTTCATCACCAAAGGAAGTCAGGACTGGAACTCAAGCAGGTCAGGAAGCAGGAGCTGATGCAGAGGTCATGGAGGGATGTTACTTACTGGCTTGCTTGCCCAGGCTTGCTCAGCCTGCTCTCTTATAGAACCCAAGACTTCCAGGCCAGGGATGGCACCACCCACAAGGGGCCCTACCCCCTTGATCACTAATTGAGAAAATGCCTCACAGCTGGATCTCATGGAGGCACTTCCCCAACTGAAGCTCCCTTCTCTGTGATAACTCCAGCCTGTGTCAAGTTGGCACACAAAATCAGTCAGTACAGTCTTGCTCCATATAATCCAGGAAGACCTTAAACTCAAGATCCTCTGCCTCTCCAGTCCTGGGATTCCAGACATTCAATAGTGAGCCCAGCTTCACATAGCAATTTTTAATAAGATGTCCATGTGTTTCTCAAGGTAGCAAGCAAAAATAGAAAATATCAAGAAAGGAGAGACAAATCATTCATTCTCTGTTTAAAACTATCTCTGCCATAAATACAGAAAAGGAGAGAGGATAAAATAACAGAAAGTCTGAAAAAGTCATAAGAAATCAAACTATTATTATTAATTTTCTTCCTTAAAAAACCTATAATGCATATAAGTCTATATAAATATGCATATATTGTTTACATGAAATTTTTTCATCTGGGTTGAAAACGTTCCTTCCAAGAGCCAAAGACCATATAACAAAACATCTAAACTAGGCATGAAAAGCCCTCTTTTGAGCTGTTGGTTGGTCAGTGTCTCAAATAACACAGGCTATTGATCTTGCCACCGATTGCCTCCAAGGGGTGAAAGTAAAATCTCGACTGCTGAAGATATCATACACTTCAAACTCAGGGCCCAAAGGCACTTGAGCTGGAACTGACCTGAATGTCTCCTCTGTGAGGACTAGCGTTTATGGCACCAGGAAGCACCAAGCAAGCATCCAATGGAGGAAGGCAAGCAACAGTCCTACTCGGTTATGATGCCTATGAACCACAAGGTGAACCAGCGACACTATGACTCTAGGGCCGCCATACTAGCACTCATACCATGGCAGTAACCAACAGCTCTCTAATTAGACTTAAGATCTGCTCAACAAGGATATCTACCTGGTATTGGAAAGCAAACCCCTACCCAGGGCTAGTGAAGTCAGAGATCTTGAAGGAGCATCTACAATCCCCACTTTACTAAACAGCAAAAACATAACTTGTACATTCCAAGTGACTGTCCATATACTTACAGACAAGTATAGTCTTCACCACTATTTAAGGAACACTCTCTTTGAAACAAGATGGAGACCATTAGAGAAAGCCATGACCAATAAAAACAGTCCCGTGGAACCCAGTCCCAATGGATACACCTACAAAACAACTCCCCTAAGGCTTAGGGAACACTGAGGAAGAGGGGCCAGAAAGACTTTAAGAGCCAATCAGAGAGCTTGTGTGAGATTACTGTTTCCTAGGAATATCAGAAGTTATAACCATGAAATCTCACCAACATCACAGCCTAAACATGAGCTGAACAAAAATAACAACAGACGTGCCAAAGTAGGGGTGTGTGTGTGTATGTGTGTGTGTGTGTGTGTGTGTGGCGTAAAGCCCACAAGGTTTCAACCTTTCACAAAGAACTACAAGCGACTAAAGAATGGGAGTGAGAGAAACAGTCTTCCCTTGGGAAGAACTACCAACTGATTATCCAATTTTAAATGGTTAGCCCTACATGCATGCATATATACGTGCATGCATATATACATACATAAATACAGCCTAAGCAGAATGTATATATATATATATATGTATATATATATGTGTGTGTGTATGCATATATACATATATATATATATATATATATTCCAACAATTAATGAAACAAAGGTTGTAGAACCTTCAGTTTGAACCTTGATGAAGGAAGTGGGTCACCTGGGTGGGCCTTGATATTTATTGCTGGACCCTGCTTCCTGTTCCCTAGGTGAGGAGTCCCAGCCACATGATCCTGTAGTAATGAAACCACCTACTATCACACCTCTACCATGATGGTCTTCTCTCAAACCTCAAGCCAAATAAATTCTTAAGTTGCTTTAGTCAGATACCCTGTCACAGCAAGAAGTAAATAATACAAAGTCTGTATCAGAATCGGGTTATGGCAGCGATAAGCCTGTTCATGTGACTGATTTGCAAGAGAAACATAGAGAAGATTGGAGACACAGACTAGCAAAGCCCTGGAGTGCTATAAATAGAGATTAATGTGCTTTTGCAGTGGGGGTAGAGAAGAATGCTGATGTAAATGTGAGCAGTGAGGGTGTGACTCATTGGGTTTCAGAGAGAAACAGGACTCTATCAGGAACAGGGTCTTTTGTGGCACATTCTGGCAAAGAACAGGCTAGGTTCTGCCCTGTCCTGTACTTTGTAGAATTCCAAGACACAGCAATATCCAGGCTATAGAACAATCACTGCTTAGTGCTGTTAACCAGATTTAGGTGGACAAGTAGAGTAGAAAGGTTGGAAAAATATAGTTTCTAGAGGAAAGGAATATGAGCAGTTTGAAAGCTGAGGGCAGCCGGGCAGTGGTGGCACACACCTTTAATCTCAGCACTTGGGAGGCAGAGGCAGTTGGATCTTTTAGTTCCAGGCCAGCCTGGTCTACAGAGTAAGCTCCAAGATGGCCAGGGCTAAACAGAGAAACCTTGTCTTGAAAAAACAAAAGAATAAAAGCTGTGGGTAACATGAGCTTAGAGAAAGCATCTGTAAGTGTTAAAGAGACTAGAGCCAAGAATGAGAAATCACAGACACTGAGTAGGATAGGAAAAGTGTCTCAGCGTGGGGAGGGAGCATGGCTGCACACACCCAGAACTCCAGAACTCGTTTGAAAACCCTGCATTTTAAAACTATTTTTATTCTGTATTGAAGTTCACTGAGATGTACAGACTTTAGATCTAGCTAGTTTTGCTGCATGTTTTACAAGAAAGCTTTAATAAAATAATTTTATATGTGCATTTGCATGTCTCAGACTTCAGGTGAGTGTGTAGTGGTCAGAGGACAACTTTCAGGAATTGGTTCTCCCTTTCACCTCCCTGAAGTGGGGCCCCCCTTTCACCTCCCTGAAGTGGGGTCCCCCTTTCACCTCCCTGAAGTGGGGTCTCCCTTGTTTTTGCTGCTAGGTTGCATACTCCAGACTCGGTGGCCTGAGAGCTTCCAAGTAATTAATTCTTTTTTGTTGTTGCTTTTGGTTTTTTGAGACAGGGTTTCTCTGTGTAGCCCTGTCTGTCCTGGAACTCACTCTGTAGACCAGGCTGGCCTCGAACTCAGAAATCCACCTGCCTCTGCCTCTGCCTCCCAAGTGCTGGGATTAAAGGCGTGCACCACCACCGCCCGGCGATTCTTATGTCTCTATTCCACACTCCAACTCATAGGAGTGCTGGGATTACAGATGCATGCTACTACAATCTAAGCTATTTAGTGAATTTAAGGCCAGCGTGGCTACATGATACTTTGGCTTTGAAAGAAGGAAGGGGAGGGAGGAAAGGGGAAGGAAGTATGTTTGACAGAGAGCCTCCAGGGCATCTTGCTCTAACAGACCCACCTAGAAAAGTGTTCTAAGCTTCGACCACTGCAGCCATGGCCCAAGAGGAAAGGCTATGTCCCAAGCAAGCAGAATCTGGCACTGTACACACGGTAATGGTTTTGGAGGTATGAAAAATGCAAGTAATGGTGTCATAGAGGCTTGCTCTAAAGTCTTAGAAGATGCTGCAACAAGGCAGCAATGTGGCTAGATTCCCTGCAAGAAGGCTCTGAGAAGCCATTGCACAAAGCCATGAACGTGAAGCCTGAGTTATAATGAGGACCTCAGGATACTGAAGATGCCAGAAACAGGTTACTCACCAAGAAAACGGAGAGACAGCTACCGTGGGATCACTCTTCATGTTTGGGAACCTGCCTTAAGGACTGAGTAACTATTACCAGGTTCTCAGCATCTCAGTGCCATTTGGCTCTTGTTACTATCTTAAAGTTCACTTAATAAATTCTGATTTCTTTCTTCCATCCCCTGCTTCTGATGCTGCAGAGGACCTGACTAAAACAGAAGTATGGGATAGATTTGTTTTGGGAAGGGTTGTGGGGCAGGAGAAGGCGGGGGTGGGGGGGGTGGGGAGAGGATGATTAACAGGTACAAGTATGTAGGTGATCTCACAGAAGAATGTCTACAGCACAGCAGGATAAATACTGTTGACAACATTTCAGAATAGCCAGTAGAGACAATTCTGAATTTTCTCCACAGAGAGATATAAAAAGTATCTGGGGTGATTAATTTTGACAACTGCCCTGGTCTGCACAATACAATTAACATTGAAATGTCACATTGCAGTACATTTATGTGCCATTTGAAAACAACATGTTTATTAAACTGGTAGGAGAAGGGAGATAATCTTCAGATACTCCCAGGCCATAAGGGCCTGAGAGGGGAGGCAGCAATCAAAAATTCCTTCTCTTTCCTATAAACTGATGACAGAGCTCAATGTTCAGCATAAAAGACTAAAAGTCCAGGGCTTGGGTCTTGCTCGGACCACAAGCAGATAAAACCATTCGCAGCCTGCTCAGAGAGGCAGTCAGCTAGGAGAAGCAACCAGGTTAGGTGCTAACACATGCCAACAACATGGCTCCTCAAAGCTCGCTCCTGGACATTCAGATTCAACGTTCTGAGACCTTTTCATCATTTCTGCTTATTTAAGAGGATGGGTTAGGAGACCATGGATTCTGAAATGGAACACTCCACTCTACATTAAACAACTGGCTAACAAAAGTATTCACTGAGTTTAATTTTCTGAATATAGTAATGGGATAGGTATGTGTAGTTGAGAAGGCTAACTGGACTTCTAGCAATGTTCTGAAGCTCCACCTTCATAGGCAGGTGTGTGCCAATAAGAGCCAATAACAGTAGGTTGGTTTAAAAAAAACAAACAAATAAAAAAAAAACCCAAGATAGGTAAATACCTAAGAAAGCAAAGAATAGCATCAATTCAATAAGCTTACAAACCAATTAAACACAGCCTGATCTGACTCGTGACATTCTAAACGCATTTTTCCAGGTATGCTGGCACATACCTTTAATCCCAGCACTTGAGAGGCAGAGGCTTGAACTTGAGTTCAATGCCAGCCACATCTATATAGTGAGTTACACTCAGAACTACATAGTAAAATTTTTATCTCAAGAAACTTACCTTTGTAAAATGCAATCTTTGAACTGAATTTCAATCTTTATAAAATATTAATAACTAGTATAATTCCCAAAGGATAATGTTGCCTACATATACACATACAAGCACATCCTGCATATAGGAAACCTCCACCCAAATGGAGCTAAGGAGAAACAAATCCAGTATCCAGTGTGCATGGTTCCTGGGTAAGTCAGGAGGGGGTCTGTGGGCCAGAACACTAAGACTCAGGGAGAACCATTCCTCAGCAAGGGACCCCCGACTGAGGGATGCCAAGGCCAGGCATAAGACCTGAAGGGTCAGTTCAGTTTAGGTCAGGAAACTGAAAAGGAGTGCCCTGGACAGAGCCACAGTCTCCAGAAGACTGCCTTTGGGAGAGAGGGAGGGAACTCCTTACGAGCTGGCAGAGCAGGGAAAGAAAGCAAGGGAAGCTGCAGAGATCAGTTCAGTCTGCAGAGATCAGTCCAGTCTGCAGAGATCAGTCCAGTCTGCAGAGATCAGTCCAGTCTGGCCTAAGGAAGGGGGCCTCTAACTACTGCTCCACAGTGCCACTCCTTCCAGACACTGTACCCAAGACTACAGAGCAAAGTCTAAGAAGCCAGCTAAGATTCACACCCCTCCTCTCCTACTACAGAAGCCCATGCTGCCACCTGCTGCTGCTGGCTGTGGGGTACCAAGGAAGTCTTGGGTGAATGTGCACTGTTGACATGGGCTTGGCTATGTCTAAGATCCAACACCTCAGATCCATGAGAAACTGGCAAAGCCTTCCCCATACGGGTCAGCCTCAGAGTAAGTGGCAAAGCCTTCCTACAGCCTGAAACTGTACAGCGAGCTCTTACCAAGACTAGCAAATCCCCACGCCGTGCACTGTACGCAGTAATCACACCGAGGTTCTGGCTTGTTGCCTAGTTGGTACCCTCCGTCAAGAGCACAGCCCACCTGTAGGTGTGACAATGTCCTTTCTTCATTCCCTCCTTGCTGCTCCTTGTCAGGGTCAAGGGCAAGTCCTGCTGGACTTAGTGGCAGGCAGTCCAGGAGACTGATTGACTCTGTGTACTTAAGAGTCCTCCAAAGAGGGAAGAGAAAACAAATGTTTCAGCCAGAATCTCGGAAAATTCCCAACTTACAAAGAAACCGTGAATCCAAACACTGAACCAGCCAACCTTGCGCTAAGGTCCACTGAGAAATCCTGGTAAGCTACCCAATTCCATAAATAATGAAAATCTCTGGGCTCCCATATGAAAAGGCAAAGGTGCTTACAAACCTAAAAAGTCAAGTTAGGATTGGTTTCAATGCTAGTGTACACAGCTGACAGCTGAATTTTCCAAGAACTAAAGAGAGAGACAAAGTCACACTGTTATCAAATAGCTAGTTAAGCCATTTGTCATGTGCCACTAAGAAAACCCAAAACTTCCAGAAGACTAAGAGAGGACCAGAGAACGTCAGTGGGCGGGCACTGGATACATTTTATTACAGATCTAAGACTAGAGGATATAATGAGAAAGGTTAAAAACATAAAAATGCAAAGGAATTTTTTTTTGTCTAAATACAAATAGCAAAACACCCACACCAAACCAACAAGAGCAGCTGTGGAGGAAGGAGAAGGTGCACACACTTAGCACAGGGGGGAAGGAAGGAGAAGGTGCACACACTTAGCACACGGGGGAAGGAAGGAGAAGGTGCACACTTAGC
>NW_022196897.1:134008149-134011070 GCF_008632895.1 Mastomys coucha
ACACTTTAAGCACACGGGGGAAGGAAGGAGAAGGTGCACACTTAGCACACGGGGGAAGGAAGGAGAAGGCGCACACACTTTAAGCACACGGGGGAAGGAAGGAGAAGGTGCACACACTTAGCACACGGGGGAAGGAAGGAGAAGGTGCACACTTAGCACACAGGGGAAGGAAGGAGAAGGTGCACACACTTAGCACACGGGGGAAGGAAGGAGAAGGTACACACTTAGCACACGGGGGAAGGAAGGAGAAGGTGCACACTTAGCACACGGGGGAAGGAAGGAGAAGGTACACACTTAGCACACAGGGGAAGGAGGAGAAGGCACACACACTTTAAGCACACAGGGGACAGGTGTTTTCAGAATAAATGAGATAACGAGGTCGAAGTAAGGAGTAGGAGCTGGGCTATTTTTAAAAGCTTTATGTCATAAACGTAACAGTTGAACAAACCACAAACATCTTCAAATAAAGAGATCACAAAAGAATCAGATACATTATAAAATACAGTAAAACCAACAAAATGCTTCAACAGCTGAGAACTAGTCACATCAATATCTCTTTCAGATTTGCTCCCAAAACAGAGCCACAGAAGAGGCACAGCTGAGGTAAGTCTCTTCTGAAAAGCTTAGGACACAGAGCCAGGAAAGCAGCAGAGAGCTGAAGAACTTCCCCCCCGCCCCCCGCTCTTACAGGGGATACAGGTTTGAGTCCCAGCACCTATAAGACATCTACAGACAACTGTCTGTAACTCCAGTTTCACAAGATCGGACACCCTTTTCTGGCCTGCTTGGGCACCAGGCACACATGTGGCACAGACGTACATGCAGGCTAAATACCTATATATATAAAACAAAAAATAAATAAAAAAAGATTTCTCAAAGCTGGTATAAAAACATACACCAGAAGTTTGAGACCAGTCTGGTCAACATAACTGAGTTCTAGGCCAGCCAGAGGTAAACAGTGAAGCCCTATCTTAGCACACAGCAGCCAGCTCTGGTATATGTGTCACAAGCTCAATCAACCCCGACGGCCTGCAAAGGCTTCTTTAGCTTAATTCACCTGCAAGAGAGTTGTGATGTTGGTTCTTTCCTAAGGGCCCACACGCTCTACCCACTCTACCCTGGGTGTCCCCTTCTTAACATCTAAAGACAGGATAGGCCTGCAGTTCCAAGGGGACGTAGGTGTTCTTTCCATTTAACCTCCCCAGAGTCAGTCACAAAGCCATCACAGCTCGTGGGGAAGGAGGAGCTGGCTGACACCGGACACATGGCCACTGGATGACTGTGTGATCGCTCTTACATAATACACAGTTCCAACACAGGAAATGCACACAATTTAAAAACATGTACTAGCATTCTGGAATGGACAGGGTAGAATTTGGACTCAAAAGCATCATGTAAGATAAACTAAGCTCATTCGATAATACTAAAGATAAAGATCATAATGGAATTGTATTAACTGAATAAAGCAATAGTCTCCTTCTTAAAGCAGAAACTACAGGAGATCCACAGAAACACACAAAGACAAGACATTAACATGCTTCTCTCAGTCCAAAGCATATCAAATAAATAAAGACACAAAAGGCCTGGTCCTAATTATATAGTCAGTAGTTAGATATTACAGATCTCTATCAAACTGAGAAGCAAGCATATGGCCTTCCTGTGACCATTCATGAGCACTGATAACACGCTAGGCAGCAATGAAAGCAGAGGGATTACTGTTGATTTCCTAATCTTAAGGAAATTAAACAGAATTTTTAAAAAAGTCTCTCTGTCTAGAAGGATGCCCCCAAGAACTCCTAGACCAAAAAGCAAACAGACTTAAGATCAAAGTGCTATGCATCAGGCTTTACAGCACACAGTTAAAGCAGTTTAAGAATTCACACCTAAACCAGATTCATATAAGCAAAGTAGAGACAGCAAATTAATACCCCTGCAAAAAGGAGCCAGAGGGAAAAATAAATGATGAGGAAAATCAAAAAGCAACAAAGGCAGAAACAGAAATAAGGTAAAAGGTATGCGAACAAGCAGTATTCGGACACTTACTGGTTGCTGGAGGAATAAAGGATCAAAAAATCAAGGGAGAAGAAGGAAATCATAATGCAAAAGTAAGTACCAAGAAGCAAAAAAGAAAGTACTAAAAAAGAACACTTTTAGAAATTAAAAACGATTCTGGCATAACTCTGCAAGTCAATCTTAGATTAAATGAATACCTTTCTCTGAGAAAATATAATTTACTAAAATTGACTTTAGAACAAATAGTGTATTTAAATATTCCAAATTCAAACACACACACACACACACACACACACACACACACACACACCAAACCAACCAATGTTAGTGAAAGAACTTATTCACCAGGCTAGGGAGATGCTCAGTGTTGGGAATGACAATACACACACCTGCAATCCCAGCACTACAGCGGTTGAGACAGTAGTACTACTGGTGTGTATGCTGGCCATCAGCCTTGTGTCAGGTTCAGTAAGATATATACACTCTCTAAAGAGAATAAGGCAGAAAGTGTTAGAGGAGAGACATTTGTCATTATCCTTATGGCTTCTGGATGTATGCACATACACCAAGCAGGCTAAAACAAACCAAGAAAAGGAATGAAAACGCACACTTACAAACCCGACGGTTTCACTATAAGCGTAGCTACACAACCCATAAAAAACAAAACAGACAAACAAAAAACCACACACAGAAAACGAGAGAAACACCTAAACTCTTTTTCTGAGGCACCTATAACATCAACATTTCAACCTGATAAAGGCTACACACAAAGAATCAAAAGTAAAGTAATTCTAAATAAACTGTGTAAAAACAGGATCCAACAGAGCTTGTTTAAAAACAAAAGAAAGAAAGAAAGAAAGAAAGAAAGAAAGAAAGAAAGAAAGAAAGAGCCGGGCGGTGGTGGCGCA
>NW_022196897.1:134011149-134024466 GCF_008632895.1 Mastomys coucha
GGAGGCTCAAGCAGGCAGACTGATCACACACATTTGGGACCAGCCTGGGCTACAGTAAGACCCTCAAAGCTTCTCAGAGGAGTTTATTCTGAGAATGAAAGGGCAGTTCCACAGGAACCCACCCACTAATCAAGATATGGGTAATTTGAAGGAGAAAAATATTTTTTATCTCTACAGATATTGATAAGACTTTTCAAAACAACAACAACAACAACAAATAACAACAACAACAACAACAAAACAATGGCCCCTGATGAAAAATACCCAGTAAAGCAAGTTCCCTACCCTGAGGAATATGCCTTAATTCAAACAATACTGACTAATCAATTATATGTAAGATTTTCATTGTTTTGATAAGTTCTATTCGAAAACAGAAAAGTTAGCATTCTGAAGTTCCAACCTTGAGCTTCCTACGAACCATGCGACCTGCTGAAATTCTTTGAATGTACTGCTCATTTTATCATCAAGCGAACACAGCTCTGAAGGCCTAACTGTATAAAGTCTCCTACGACTAGGATGGGTGACACTGTGATCTGGTGACATGGACACTCTTGGTTTACTCCATTTTTTTTTTTTTGCTATTTTAAAAGAAAATGCCAGTTTGGGGGTCTTCGTTAGAGTTTCTATTGCTGTGGTAAGACACAGTGATCAAATGCAGCTCTGAGATGGGAAAGGTTTATTTGGCTTACATGTCCCAGGTCCCAGTTCAGTGATGGAAGCCAAGGTGGGACCCTAGAGGCAGAACCAGAAGCAAACCCATGGAAGAATACTGCTTACTGGCTTGCTCTTCATGGCTTACTCAGCCTGCTTCCCTATATAACGTAGGACAGAGTCCTATGGGCTGCACCCTCCCACTCTGCATTAATCATTAAATCAAGAAAATGCCTACAGACCAGTCTAGGGAGACACTTTCTCCACTGCAGTTCATCTTCCCAGATAACTCTAGCTTGTGTCAAGTTGACATAAACAATCAACCAGGACATTTGTAATATTACAAATATTACATTATTTGTAATGTAATAATTTTACAAATAATTGTAATATTATTTTCAATCATAAGTCTCATGAATAATTTTCATGAAATAAATATTTGAAAAAAATCACTAGTAGAAAATCCCAGAATTACAGATTTAAATGGCATGTATTATTATTTTCCTATAAACAATTATCCATATCCATACCTTAAGTTATAAGAAATATGAAAAATACCCTCATATGTCTTATACTGTAACTTCATTTTTATAAGTAACTGAGTCTACATCTACTGTCTTGTTTTTGAGAAATGCTGATTCCCCCTGCTTCAGCCTCTAGATTACTGGGTGACCACATTCACAATTTTTTTGTTATTGTTTTTCCTATTCTTTTTGGTTTGCTTGTTTGTTTGTTTTTTGTTTTGTTTTTGAGATGTTTCTCTACATAGCTCTGGCTGTCCTGGGACTCACTATGTAGACCAGGCTGGCCTTGAATTCATATAAATCTATCTGCCTCTGCCTCCCTAATGCTGGTATTTAAGGTGTGTCACCACATCCAGATGATTAACGACTTTTTTTTAAAAAAAACTGAATCTACATTTAAGTATTAATCATAACTGAGAAAGATGTAAATGCTCTCTCTCAAAGCTATCTCACGACTGTGCTAAACATGGAAACACAATTTTTACTGAAATAAAAACAAGGGACCAATATGGATATGGTCTACAGTATCTAAGAAATACCTGAGTCTACCCTCACAAGCAGATATTAAGTACACCCAAGCTTAGTTGCAGTAACCCCAAAGGATCATTCATTAAATTTAAAATGAGACCACCTCTTTTGCTAGTCCTGAGATTAAGGAACACTGCAAAGGAACCATCAGGGGGTTGAGAATATAGCTTGGTGGCAGGATAAATGTTTGCCTAACAATGTACAAGGCCTGGGGTTGCATCCCCAGTACTGCAAGCAAGCAAGCAAACAAACGAAACTCAGAAACATTTTCCTATCATTCCCTAAGTATGGCTTTCTTCAATGTGCTCTGTGCCCACACTGTATCCTCCCCTAGGGACAAAGTGAAGACAGCAAGGAGGTTTTCACACTTTGAAAGTATCCTATTGTCAGTTTGGCCAGCTTAAGGTCATTCTAGCAGTTCACTGAGATGCTAAATTAAACTTTGAAATTAACTACAAATTTCCACAACTCCCCTCTGACAATGCACTAAGTGAAATTTTGACTTTTTTTCAGTGGTAGTTTTACACTGTGTTCTTCAGAAAAAGTGAGAATTAATTTGACCGCACAGCTACAAAGAAAACAAACAAACAAAAACCAAAACACAATTACTCTTTAACTGGGAATAAAACAGAAAACCAAACAGAAGTAACATCAGCTGCAGGCATGTCTGCATCCTTTCAAACTGTTTTCGTGTAGGGGAGCTGTAAGAGACCTTGCTGGGGGATAAATGTACTAATGCGTCCCCCAGCCTCCGGCTAGCAGGCTGAAAAAACATCCAATAGACTCACTCTTGTGAATTTCCATGCATATTTACATCTAAAGCAACAACAGAAAGGCAGAGTTATGTAACAATACTAAGAACATAGTATTATCACAAAAGCAGTGTTCGGGATACAGGAGATGAAGTCAAGCTACGCTTTAATCTGCAGTTAGATTAACAGTCAGTGACGTGAAACATCTGCAGTAAGCCAAATGCCTTTTTAAATGTCTGCCACATCCTTAAATCATCACCTGTCCATCTCTTAAACAGGAACGTTGATGATATCTGTCATTATTAATTGCCTGTTAACTTGACAGTCTCACTTGGGGATGGATAACACTACCGTAAATGAGGGAACAGAACCAAAGGTGGGGGCAGGGCAGCATGTAAGGTGATGACAGATGCTCGCAATGTCACACCCACAGGACCTTAAACCTCTAACCCTGATACAAAACAGTAGTCTTCCCATTGTAACCAAAAGAGAAATAGGCCTAGTTTGGGGTTTCAAATACTTATATACATACAATGAATCTCATGAAGCTCTACGTATTTTTCTTTCCCCTAAGTTTTCCAGGACCAAATATTACTGGAAACTTCCCAGCCCTCAGACAAAGGACACCTGACCTGGCTAAAAACTCTCAAGGTACTCATTAAGGCTAGCGACCACACTTCTGGTTCTGCAATCCTGCAGAACTCAGTCCATCTGCCCATCTGCTTCTTTGATAAGAGGGGTTGCCAGCTGTGATGATAACGTGGATAATCGTCCCACAGCCATTTCATCATCCACAGGTCTAAGTATTTTATAAGCGCACTGAGTATTCATCACGAGACACACTGGATTATAGCAGAAGAAACTGATGTCCAAAGAAGCAAAGCTAACCTGTTCCAGGTTCCAAACCCCATGGCAACAACCCGAACTGCCGCTTCTAAGTGACTCTACACAAACGGAGTGTGGATGGAAAATGAAAGTCTCCCTACCTGCCTGCCACCGACGGGACAGCAACAGCCAAAAGGAGGTTTCCTCAGAAATAAAGATTCCTCAAAATTCTTTTCCATGAGTGTCTCAAGATTTGACCCAGTTTTCTCAAAACCAAGTTCCTCTTGACCAGAATAAATGCCCATAGCTGGCTCAAGGAAGCACATCCTGATTTGAAATGTGTATTGACATCATCTCCCAAGGTGAGTTGCGCTGCTACTAAGTTTCACATGAACTGAATGAATCTTGTGTGTTTTGTGGCTCACAGACAAGTCTCTGGCACCTGCAATGCCTCTTCTTTCAAAGGGGAAGCAGGATTTGTAACCTACAGTGTCAAGCTTCCTATTACATGAGAAATTTAAGACCTAGCCATGACAGATGTCCTTAGAAGTCTCCAGGGATGCTCTCCTCTCTCTTAGCAGACCATGGTACCATAAACTGTATCAAAGTGACCCTAAGCATTTCCTGGAGACAGAAACATAACAGGGTTCAATTAAACAATTTATATAACTAATATAATTAGTAGTCAAATATAATGAAGTAAAAATAGAAGTCAAAGGACATTGCGTGTGTTTTCAGAACTTAATGTCTAAATTGAATTTTTACAGAAATTGTGTCTCACAGTGCAGCACTGAAGTATCTACCATTTGTCCTTCCCGATAATTAAAATCTGTTCTTGGTACAGATCTTTCACTTTCAAATGGGGAGGGAAAAAAAGAGGCACACGTAATTTCTACCACTGTCATAAACAGCTGAATCATTCGCATAATCAACAGCCCAGAATTCCTCCACAAGCTCTCTGTGAAGGTTCTGCTTTTTGAAAGCTCAGAATGTAAACCCTTCCCTACCACAGCATGTAAGAATTATGCAAAATCACGGGATTCCCAAAGGATACTGACTTTAAACAGGAATGTTACATACAGTTCATCAAACCAGAGGCCCAAACTATGGATACAAGTCACTCTGGCAAATGGAAAACACACCAAGGAGGAAATGATTTCAAGGCCCATGGGCCGAGGCCAGCTAGCAAGTGCCCGGGATACAGGGGCGCAGACTTCGCGCTACCCATGAGCCGCCAGCAGCTGCCAAGCTTCAGGCTGAATTGCAGAACCTCATAGTCCTGGCTCCCCAACCAGGGATTTACGGTCCCAACCAGGGGAAATGAATACATCTGGTCCACCAGGAAGGGTGGCATCCTCGAAGGGGCAGCTAGGCGCGGACCCTGGCGCCAGCACCGCCGACGCAAGGGGCATGGGGGACCACAGAGATCTCCGAGGACGCATAGGTGTTCTGGGTTGTTTAAGGGTGCCTGGGGATTGAAAGCTAGGGGTTCTCCGGGTGTGGGTGAGGGGTGCCCAAGGCCTGAGGATCCCCCAAAGGTTCTGGGGCTTGCAGTGTGTGCAGACTGGAGAGACACCCCAGACACGGCCCAAGGGATGCGATGAGGCCCTGGGTGCTACGGGACCCAAAACAGAGCGTGGGCCACTGAGAATCCCGGAACCCTCAGGAGTTGCTCGGGGTACTCAGCGGTGGCAGCCGGCTGGGCAGGGTATCGGGCACCAAGATCCCTAAGGGCAAGACCTCTGGCGCTCACCCGAACAACCCTCGGAGGAAAGAGTGGGAAGCCTTCACTCGCTTCTCGGCCTCCGCCATAAGCTGGACCGCTTCTCGCTCCTTCCCTGCGTTGTCCATGTCACCCGCTGCAGCCAAAACCTCCTCTGCTGACTTGCGAGGCTCCCGGGACGACTTAGCCCTCCCTGAAGCAGGTGCCGACACGCAGGCGCGGCACGCGTGGCCTTTCGGGATCTGTAGTCCTACACTCCACCTTAATACCAGCTTGTCAGAGGCTACAACTACAGTTCCCAGAAGGCTGCTGGGCAGGGCCGAGCGGGAGCTTGTCTCGGGAACCCCGAATTCTCCCGAACTCCCGGGAAGGGGGAAGAGGGGCGTGGCCTTCTGTAGGGGTCTTGGGCTAAGGTGGACTTCAAGGTTTTAAGGAATGTAAATTGTGTGGTGTGTGTGTGTGTGTGTGTGTGTGTGTGTGTGTGTGTGTGTGTGTGAGAGAGAGAGAGAGAGAGAGAGAGAGAGAGAGAGAGAGAGACAGAGACAGAGACAGAGACAGAGACAGAGAGAGACAGAGAGAGACAGAGAGAGAGAAGGAGGGAGAGACAGAGAGACAGAGACAAACAGGGACAAACAGAGACAGAGACACTCTACAAGCAATACTGCAAAATGGAATCTAATGCAGCAGTTCAGCTCAATTTAGTCAACCATGTGGTGCCCCACCTCCCAACTCTCTCAGAAAAGGAGCAACAGCTGGCCAAAAGAGCTATTTTTAATTTCTGACAGCAAGACATTAAAAATGCATCATCATCCCTAATATAAATTCTGAGTTGATTTTAAGCGTCCCCAACTACAACTTTCCTTTTGGTCCTCTTGTTTAAAAATGAATTGCATATCTTTCATGTAGGCACAATCCACCCTTTTTATTGACTGAATTCTATTAAATGGCTATAAGCCAGTGAACTCTCTTATGCTTTACATAATGCTGGCTATAGTGGGTGGATCTTGACAAAATTCCTGTCTGCCAGGAAGACTTCTAATCTGCTAAATATCCATAGATAGATGCAATCCTGTGCCAATGACTTCTAGGCCTGTCCCAAAGGGAGGCGTTTTTTTAATACAATGTCTAGACCATTTGTGCTTGGCAGTGCTACTTCAAGGGTGGTGAAGCAAATAGAATCACTGCCAAATGAGAGTTTCTGATGATTTAAAACTCTTCATGAATACACTGTGGGAACTGGCGAGCAGAATTTATCTAAGAAAATTAAGCCTGTTTTCAGAGAATATAGCAGGAGGGTTCAAACTCCTGGAAACAACTTACCAAAACTGATGTCACAGTGTGACAGGATCCAACCATAGCAGAATGCTTTCAAGATAGAGGGGAATATCAGCTCTGTGCAGTTTTATTTACAACTACTACGAGCATTCTGCTCACTTTGGGAAACTGGTTTGCATGTTTGGAGCAGGAGGGTAGATGGAGATAGGAAATTGGAGGTGGTAGTGGATGTTGGATTGAAGAGAGAAAAAATGCAAAAAGTGAGGCAGTTGGGGCATTTGGTGGAGTGAGCCAACTCCTAAGCATCACGGGTAGCAGCAGTGTGTTGATCAGAGCAATTCCCAACCCGGGTTCAATGGAACAACTTTGCAGGATAGTCAAAAAATATTGATCCCTCTGCCACTTGTCTTTGGTGTCCAGATCGCCACTCTACCCTATTCTGGGGCTCACCATTCTAAATTCTAAAACTTTGGCTGAAAAAAAACTACAATGCATTCTCCCAAAGCACACCTCAGAAACCAGACATTTCACTCATCTGCCTTTAATAGATACTCATTCATTCAGACTGTGTCACTCACCTTTCAGTGGCTCAGAGAAAATCCTATTCAACAGATGTTAGTGTTACTTAGTATTATCTTTTTCATTAACTGGTATAGAAATTGACCCAAGTTTTGAAATTAACTTGGTTGGTGGGTTTTGTTTTGTTTTGTTCTTTTTTTTTTTTTTTAAAGACAGGGTTTTGTGTAGTTCAGAACTTCCAATCCTTCTGCTTTCTACCTCCAAACTGCTAGCATTGCAGAGAGCCACCATTACACATTGTACTACTTTTATGCCATGCTGAGAATCAAACCTAGGGTTTCATGCATGCCAGGAAGCCCTCTAGTAAAGTGGAGATTTCTGGCTTCTTTGGAAACTCAGTTATGTCCTATGATGTTTTGCTGGGACAGACAGGTGAAAGGATGCTTTGCTAAAGCAGACATGTGAGAAGATGTATGGTGTTTAGCAAGAATATAAACATGGCCCCACAGACAGTGGGAGAGAGCTCTGGCATTGGTTTGCCTTGCTCCACTTTACTAATCTGCTGAGGGTGGTCTGGCATTGGTTCACCTTACATCATGTTGCTGATCTTTGCTGGTCATGATTTCATAGGTAGCAACTTTCCAAAGAACTTCTGGTGATATTCTGGTGGCTTTGCCACCTCTGAGGACTCAGGAACAATTGGTGGAGTCTCACAGTTTCTTATGGACCAAACTGCTTCTGCTGATTTACGAGAGGTGATTGCCAGGCTGACTGGACTGCAGCTGTTGATTCATGTTGGTGTTTTGCTAGAGAGCTGGACTGCTGACAATGAAGACTGGAATCACCCTGTTCTAAACAGGTTTACAATCCCTGTTTCCTATTAACCTTATCCCCCCACCCCCTACACACTAATACTACTGATAGGCTAGAAGGGAGATGGAAGCATTTAAGAACCCTTATTAAAGTAGTTTTTGAAAAATCTAAACTCACACTCTACCAACTGAGCTATGCCCCCAGCCCTTCTTGATATCTTTGATATGGGAAATGGAAAAACAGCAACGATGACAACTTGAAGGGCTGGAGAGGAGATTCCCTGGTCAAGAGAGCACTCACTATCCTTGGCAAAATCTGGGTTCAGTTTCCAGCACCCACACTCCAGCTGTAACTTCGTTTCCAGAGGGTCTGATGCCCCTCCTGGCCTCTGTCAATACTGCATACACGTGATGCACTTTAATACACAAAGGCAAAACATTTAAACAGATAAATTAAAAATAAATTTATTTTTTAAAAATGAATTTATGTGAAAAATGAAAAATATGTCATAGGCTAATATCCATCTCATCATCCTTACTTAAAATAAGACATCTGAAGATCACAGTTCTGAACCACAGACATATAGGCTGAGTGGAAAGGCTTTACTTTCCCCGAGCCTTTGACTTTGTGAAATGTTATACAATAATGTTACATTAAAATATATTTGGAAGCCGGGTGGTGGTGGCGCATGCCTTTAATCCCAGCACTTGGGAGGCAGAGGCAGGTGGATTTCTGAGTTCGAGGCCAGCCTGGTCTACAGAGTGAGTTCCAGGACAGCCAGGGCTATACAGAGAAACCCTGTCTCGAAAAAACCAACATATATATATATATATATATATATATATATATATATATATATATATATATATATATATATATATATATATATATATATATATATATATATATATATATTTGGAGAAAAGACAGTTTTCACTAAGTTCTAAGTGTGTGAGTGTGTGTTTGTGTGTGTGTGTGTTCATGTGGTTGACAAAGATTGGCACTGGCTAGATGTTGTTCTTTATCTTTTTTCCTTTGAGGCAAAGTCTCATTGAACTAGAACTCACTGCTTAAGCTAGAATGTAGGCTGGCAGACCCATGAGCTGCTGGGATATGCCTGTACTGTCTCTTCCGTACTCTCTCTCCACAGCACCAAGGCAACATACACAGCATTGTGCCTGACTTAGATATGGGTGCTGCAGATCCAAACGTATCCTTTTGCTTGTGGATCACAAGCCTCTGATCCATAGAGGCATTCCTCAATTCCTCTTTCATTTTTAGCATATGCATTCCCATTTAAACTTAAACATACATAGACACCATCGAGGTGTAGATTCATAGTTCATATTTTTGGGGCTAAGCCTTTAGGACGTCAGCTAAGAGGGAAGATCTCTGATGCAAAGCACTCAGGAGACATGACTGTAGTTGATAACTACCAATAGCTGAGCCCATTAGATTTATATAACTGTTTCCCATGGAGCATGGTTGAATGATATGAAATTGGGCTTTTGTGAATATATTCACATCTCTCTTGCAGATGAAGGAAATTGCTCTTATCTGGAACACCCTGCCCCCAGTTGAATTAAGAGAACGCTAGCAGTGCTTCATGATCAGTGGGGAAGAGCTGAGTTTTCACTGACTTGATCTGCGTTACAGTAATTGGCTTTGAAGATGTAGCTGGTCCTTATTATCCTTGGATTCTATCTTTACAAGTTCACTTACTTGTTAACACATGATGTTTTTGCAACCATTCTGAACACATCCAGAATGGTGAAAAAATGCAAATGGACTGACGTATTCCAGCTTGAGTTAAATATAGTGGCCTCTGATTTTTTGCGTCCATCTCTGTCAATAAGCAAACCTTTCATTTTAGTCAATTTTATGTTGAGAGATTTCATGGATCTCCAACCTGCAAATGACAGGTTGCTGGCTTCCAGCCTCCATAACTACATGAGCCAATCTTCCATAACGGACCTCTCCATATGTATATATAAATATGTATACACATGCATATTTATGTTCCTAGTGGTTCTGTATCTTCCAATTTATCTACTTCCTGCCACCCTTTCTTTAGGGCCTACAGGGATTCCATCAAGGAGGGTCCTGTACCTGTGACTTCTGCTTGAATTTAGCTAATCAATCATAAGGTAGAGATCAAGGGATGAGTGAGAACATAGCAGTTTTTTTCCCAGTTCCTTCCTAAAGTGGTCACGTGACGGTCCCTGGTTCTTTCTGAATTGTTCCCTTATCCTCATTGTTCTTGCTTAAGAGTGCTGACATGGGCACTGTTAACCTGCAGAACACTTCCCTGTCATCATCCCTCCCCGCCCCCATGTTCCCTGCTTCCTTTGTATCCTTACCATTGTGTACACATTATGCATTGATCAATCTTCTTGAATTTTCCTTCTTTCCTTTCTTTTATTTTCAAGACAGGGTTTGTCTGTGTAGCTCTGGCTGTCCTAGAACTCACTCTGTTGACAAGGCTGGCCTTCAACTCAGAGATCTGCCTGCCCTTGCTTCCCCAGTGTTGAGATTGAAGGTATGTGCCAGCACCACCCAGCTTTCTTGAGTTTTTTTTTATTGATCTCATGCCTCTGTTAACTATGAAGACCCTGACTGACATGTTCCCAACTCATTGTATAAGGCCAGGATGATCCTGAACCCCAAACCAGAAGAAGACAGCATGGAAAGGGAAAAACACAGTTCAGTCTCGTTAGTGACTATAGACACAGAGTATGAACCAGGCATTAGCAAACATACCAAGAACAAAATCCAGATAGATTGCTGACATAAATAGAAATGCTGAAGTTTAAAATGTTTGGTAGGATATGGAAGAAAGTGGCATTATTAAAATGTTTAAGTAGCTTTCTGACCTTGACTTCCCCAGTAAGACATCGAATATGCAAACCAGAAGAGAGAAAATCAATACATTCACCCCATTAAGGTTAAGAATTTCTCTCCTTCAATGTCCCATAAACAAAATGGAAAGGCAAGCCACAACCCAGAAAAAGATCTTTGCAACATGTATACCCAAGTCAAAGTAAAGAAAAGCGTTATGAAGGATAAGGAAATCTTCCAAATCAGTGGGCACAAACAGCCAAATAGAGAGTGGGGCAGAGGCCTTGAATTTTCAGATTTAGAGAATTTCAACACATGCCTTGCCTTCTTTAACTTGGTTGTTTTTCTGGTGATGAGATTGTCAGCTGCTCATAGAAAAGCAGAAGTGGGCTCCAGAAGCTGTTTGCTTTTCATTTACCTTCAGATTAGGACCCGATGGAACTATTGCAGACTCTACAACATACTGCTGTAGGCTGCACTCACCCTGCTATTCAGCTACAGAACCTTAGAATTTACTTTTCCTACTTGCTTTTCTTTAAAGTTTTCTTTTCTTTTTGTTTTGTGTTTTGAGACAAGATCTCACTGTGAAGCGAGGTTAGCCTGCACCGCCCAATCCTGCCTCAGCCTTCTGAATGCTGTGATTACAGACATATGTCACCACACCTAGTAAGAAAGTTTTCGTTGATCATCATTTTAATTGTACATATTTAATGCATACAGTGTGATAATTCAATACAAGTATACGACATGTAATGGTTAATCCATGGCAATTCATTTCAATCTCCTTATCATTATGTTAAATTCCTCTCAGAGTTATCTATAAAACGTATAACAGGCTATTGTGACTACAGACACCCACTGTCATCAATTTACTATTTTTCACTCATGGTGTTTTAGTGCTTGGTATCTGTTTTCGAATTTTCCCCCTATTACTATTCCACACTGAGCTTATTAAGTGATGTGTGTGTGTGTGTGTGTGTGTGTGTGTGTGATGCATATGTCTATACTTGTGCATGGGCTGCGCTTGTCTGTGCATGCATGTGTGGAAGTCAGAGGTCAGTATATCTTCTATCATTCTTCATTTTAATTTTAGAGAAAAAAGTTGTTCGTTAAATCTGCAGATTGGTGTTTTACTAATACTGATGGGGGTGAGTGCCTGGGATCTGCCTGTCTCCTTCATCCCCCATGAGTGTGACATCATGCCCAGCTTTAGTTAGGTAATGGGGATCCGACTCAAGTTCTGATGCTTATACAGCAAACACTATAGCCCGTGAGCCACCTCCCCAGCCTTGGGATTTTAATTAAAAATGAATCAACAAATGAGGAAGAACACAGGATCTCTGCCCCTTTGTGTTTGGCTTATTTCATTTGCTATGATGTCCTCTAGTGGTTTTGATGCAGGTGGTAGGATATAATTTTATTAATTTTTTTATTATTTTTAATTGTGCAGGCATGAGGGGGTGGTATGTACACAAGAATACAGGTATTCAAGTAGGCCAGAGGCATCAGATGCCCTGGAATTGGAGATACAAATGATTGTAACCTGTCGATGTAAGTTCTGGGAACTGAACTTGGGTATTCTGGAAGAGCAACAAATGCTCTTAAGCCATCTCTCCAAGCCTGAATATCATTTCGTGGCCTTTAACTCATGATTCTCCTACTCTTAGAGCCCAAATTACTAGGAGTATAGCTATGCCCTACTATGCCCTGGAAGGATATCATGCTTTTTTTTTTAAAGATTTATTTATTTTATGTGTATGAGTACACTGTAGCTCTACAGATGGCCGTGAGCCATCATGTGGTTGCTGGGAATTGAACTCAGGACAGCCCTGCTTGCTCCGACCCCACTCGCTCCGGCTTAATATACTGTAGCTGTCTTCAGACGCACCAGAAGAGGGCGTTGTATCTCATTACGGGTGGTTGTTGTGAGCTACTATGTGGTTGCTGGGAACTGAACTCAGGACCTTCAGAAGAGCAGTCAGTGCTCTTACCCACTGAGCCATCTCACCAACCCAAAGATATCATGCTTTTTAAAATTTTATTATTATTATTATTATTATTATTATTATTAGTAGTAGTAGTAGTAGTAGTAGTAGTAGTAGTAGGTTTTTTGAGACGGGGTTTCTCTGTATAGCCCTGGCTGTCCTGGAACTCATTCTGTAGACCAGGCTGGCCTCGAACTCAGAAATCCGCTTGCCTCTGCCTCTCAAGTGCTGGGATTAAAGGTGTACGCCACCATCACCCAGCTGATATCATGCTTTTTAATAGGTAAATAATATATATAACATTCTATGCCTCCCCCAACTCTGTGTGCGTTTGTGTATGTTCTTGAATATTCACATGGAGGTCAGAGGATAAATCCAAGTGTTGATTCTCATCTTTCCCCTTGTTTTAAAAAGGATCTCTCTCTCTCTCTCTCTCTCTCTCTCTCTCTCTCTCTCTCTCTCTCTCTCTCTCTCTCTCTCTCCCTACTTCATGAGCCAGGCTGGCTGGCCCCAAGTTTCTGTTATTCTCATGTTTTTGCATTTCATATTCTAGTGGAGATGTACTGGGACCACAGATGTTTGTGCTACTGTCTGGTATTTCCTTGGGGTTTGGAGATCAGAACTCAGGTCCTTAGGTTTGAATGACAAGTGCTTTCCCTGGTGAGCCATTTCTCTTTCCATGTACTAGGTTCTCTCTGCACATAGTTTGAAGACAGGATCACATATTCAGTGTTTAGAAGCACCATTTTGGGAGTTTGGAAACTTCTAGTCAGGCCTAGATGGAGGAAGTAGGTCCCTAGAGGCATATCTTCGAAGGTAATACCCGACTCCCAGATTCTTCTTTCTGCTTCCTGTGTACTAAAAAGTAAAGAGGCTCCTCTGTT
>NW_022196897.1:134024506-134042773 GCF_008632895.1 Mastomys coucha
ATGATGTTCTGTCCAAACTCACGGGGTCAGGTAACTGTAGGCTTAGATTTTTCAAAACATATTTTAATTATGGTTCTTTAATACTTTGATCTTCCTTCTAACCTACTACTCAGCAGCGGGGAGAAGAAAGGTTAATAGGAAATAGGGGTTATGGACCTGCTTAGAAATAGTTCTTTGGGGCAGTTCCGATCTTTGTTGTCAGCAGTCTAGTGCACTAGCAAATCACCAAATACAACTCATCAGAAGCAGTCTGTCCAGTCCACTTGCCTAATGGCAAACATGGTCAGTAGTAGCAGCTTGATCCAGAAGAAACTGTGAGGCTCCACTGGTTGGTACAAGTCTGTAGAAATGACAAGCAGCAGCCTGAGTACTACCAGAAGTTCTTTGGTGCGTTTCTCTCTATAAAGTCATGACAAGAGAAGATCAGGGAGGGAAGAAAGCAAGGGGAACCAATGCAAGAGTGTTGTCAGTGAAGACCAGCATCAGCAAAGCCCAACAAAGGCTAACAAAGGATGGCAAAGCAAACCAGTGCCAGAGGGTCATCCACTGTCTGTCGGGTTATACCTACACTCTTTCCAAACATCATGTGTCCTCTCAAGCATCCAACTGAGCAAAACATCACATAGCTTTTTATCAGGCAACTTCCAGAAGAGCACCACGTGTCTTGCCTCAGCAAGGCATCTCATAAGACAGTTCCAGGAAAACATCACAGGGCAAAAACTAGAAATTCCCACTTCAGGGAACCATGGATCAAATTCCCTGAAGTGTGAATGAGAATAAATCCTTCCTCTTTATGTTATTTATGGGTGGTGTCTTAGGTCCCTGCAACAAAGTCTAATTAGCACATCAGTTCATCTGCAGTTGAGCACCTGTGCTGACTCTGTGTATCTGAGCTCTAGTAGACAATGCTGTACCACACATGAACAAGGGCATGTCTCTCATGTGCTGATTTAATTTCTTTTGGATCCACCCAGAGATGGGATAGTGGGATGATAAGCTAGATCTATTTTTATGAACCATCCATACCACTCTCCATACCACTCTCTAGAATAACTTCACATTCCCGCCGGGGGAATTCTGAGTGTGCTTCACCTGTGCTCCACTTGTTATTTGCTTGCTTCGCCTGTATTTGGTGCCATTTATCAAGCTTTTCTCTATCGCCCTGTCCTCTGCCCCTTCCCAGCCCCGTGTGACCTTACTCTACTTCTTATATGAATAAGTATTTGAGTGAGATCATACTGTCTTGGTGACTTGTACCAGGTCTATTTCACATAACATAATTTCACTCAAAGTTTTTTTATTTTTGTTTGTTTGCTTGCTTGTTTATTTTGGGACAGAGTTTCTTTGTGTGGCTCTGGCTATCCTAGAGCTCTCTCTGCAGATCAGACTGACTTCTAATTTAGAGATCTGCCTGCCTGTGCCTTCCAAGTTCTCATGTGTGCTATTACACCTGACTGAAGAGCTTATCTTTTATTTTTACTACTTTTAAAAATATTTATGGTACTTCAGGGTACAATTCGTGGCAAATATTTCTTTTATTTCATCATGTGGGTCCTAGGGCTTGAACTCAGATCTTCAGTTTGGCAGCAGATGCCTTCCTCTGCCAAGACATCTCAGCATACCTGATTTCTGAGTTTTAACGTAGGCTTTTCCTAGTTTCTTTTCCTTTCCTTTCCCTTCCTTCCTTCCTTCCTTTCCTTCCTTTCCTTCCTTCCTTCCTTTCCTTCCCTTCCTTCCTTCCTTCCTTCCTTCCTTCCTTCCTTCTTTCCTTCCTTCCTCCTTCCTTCCTTCCTTCCTTCCTTTCCTTCCTTCCTTCCTTCCTTCCTTTCCTTCCTTTCCTTCCTTTCCTTCCTTCCTTCCTTCCTTTCCTTCCTTCCTTCCTTTCCTTCCTTTCCTTCCTTCCTTCCTTCCTCCTTCCTTCCTTCCTTTCCTTCCTTCCTTCCTTTCCTTCCTTCCTTCCTTTCCTTCCTTCCTTCTTTTCCTTCGTTTCCTTCCTTCCTTCCTTCCTTCCTTCCTTTCCTTCCTTTCCTTCCTTCCTTCCTTTCCTTCCTTTCCTTCCTTCCTTCCTTCCTCCTTCCTTCCTTCCTCCTTCCTTCCTTCCTTCCTTCCTCCTTCCTTCCTTCCTTCCTTCCTTCCTCCTTCCTTCCTCCCTCCCCACTCCCTTCCTCCCTTCCTCTCTTCCTTTTTTTTTTCTTTGTATTAGGAAATGAACATATGGCCTCATACGTGCTTGGCAAGCAGTCTACCACTGCACTATACCCTCAGCCCTGCTTTCTGAATTTTAAATATTCCCAACACAGAGAAATGAAATTTGAGGTTATATTAGTAAGGATAATCTAGATGGTAGGATCTAGAGTAGTAGAATTTAGAGAATGATTCTTTCTTTCTCTCTCTATATATGAGATTTATTAGAAAGACTTAGGTTATGGTCTAGCTAATCCAACAATGGCTGGCTATGAACAGAAAGTTCAGGAATTCAGAAGCTGCTCAGTGCACAAGGCTGGAGGTATCAGTTGGTCTTCAATAGACACGGGAATCCCAAAGAAGTAGGCTCTCATCCCAGTGAAGGAGTGGACTTGCTAGTGAGGCAAAAGCAATCAGAAAGAACAAAAGCTTCCTTCTGCCACATCCTTATTACATAGGCTTTCAGCAGAAGGTGTGGTCCAGATTAAAAGCACGTCTTCCCTCCTCAAGATCTGGATTAGAAGTAGATCCTCCTATTTCAAATTAAGCGAAAGTCTCTCACAGGCATGCCCTACATTTTAGGACTTTAATTAATTCTAAAAATAGTCAAGTTGACTACCAAGTATAGTTATTGTAGAGGTAATGCCAAGTACTCTGATTTGGTCAGTACAAATTTTATACATGTATCAAAATATCATTTGTATATTTACATCAGTTAAAATTTTCAAAAATAAAACGTAAAAAGAGGGAAAAAAAGGAGAAACCTGTTTCTTTAGATGGAGAAGTCTGTTTAGAGGCTGATAAATTCTTTTTAATATGAAAAACACATGAAGAAAATAAAAGATGTAAGTTTGGGTGAGGAGTCCAGGAACCACCAGCTGTTCCACCGTAATGTCCTTATCTGGCTCTTCCCTCCTGGGGAAGCACTGTGTAACTGTGAGAATGATCTTTCTTAACCTCGTGATTTCTCAGGTTTCTTAGTCTAGAGGAGAAAATGTACAGGGCCTTTTGAGGCAATGCCAACTTGAGCCATCTGTAGCACCACCTTGTCCCTCTGCCATTCTGTGTGCCTGCTGCAGGCCTGCTCCTCAGGATCACAGGGCATTTCCGAGCCAAGGTCAGCCGTTTCCATCTGTGGTAGCTCCAGAGGTAAGGGTCCAGGGCTGCTTTGGGATTGCTGCTGGCAGCATGGGTGGTGCTGCCTGACAGTCAAGCCTGGCATACTTGAGTAGGTAGCAGACTTCTGACTGTTCCTTTCAGAGCCGTCTTGGAGGGGTGCCTGGCAACCTGGTGGGTCTTAAATAGATTTACTTCATGTCTGTGTTATATCCAGGTCAGAATCCTGCCCAGAGCAGGACTTTTCAGGGTACAGAAATACCTTTTTAAAAAGTCTTGAAAAGAAACAAAATGATACCAGCCTTCTTTGTAAGGAGTCATTTTCTTTATTCATACTGTGGGAAGAGAAGATTCAGACATCAGATATAAGTATAGGCTTTTTAAAAAGAGTGGCACATTGTGACTCTTCTCACAGCCCTGACACTGTATCTATTAGTTAAAAACAGATGTCCCTTGGTATCCATGGGGATTGCTTCCAGGGGCTCCTGCAGATACTGAAATCTGTGGATGTCCCAGCTTTTGTATAAAGCAGCATGGTGTTTGTATAAGACCTGTGCATTCTCCTCTATCCCTTTTACTGCCCCCACATCTCTTAAAATACTTAATAAAATACAAATCTCTATGTAAATATTCTTTAGTCTTTATTTTTTCAGGGACCTAATTGTTCTTCAGGAGTTGTCTATTTATGGTTGGTTGAATCTATACATGCTGAACTCACAGGTAACAGACGTCTACTGTTCTTCTACGGTTAAGTTCTTAGGAAACAGTTTGGAGCCCTGGAAGAGTTCTACTTTTATCACTCCTCAGTGAAAAGTTTTTTTTATTATTATTATTACTACTGAACTAGCCAGTACAACTTGTGCCACTATGAACCCTGGTCCCTTAAGCTACAAGTGCTGGGTGCTGGGTATCTGTGCAATTCATAATTTAATATTCCCAAGCATCTATAATACTTTGGATGTGAAACGTAAAGGCTTGTGTGTTAAAGGCGTTGTTGCCAGCTGATGGGATTTGAAGGCTGCAAGCTCAGCAGATTATTCTGTGGGTGAACTAATAATTAGATGGCATGATTGGGAAGTGATGGAAACTAGGAGGTGAAGTCTAATTACAGGAAGTAGGTTGGGGGAGGGGCATCCCCTAGAGGAGTATATTTTGTCCTGGCACCTGATCTGCTGCTTTCTGTCTGTGTTCTGGCTACCATGAGATATTTAATCATAGTAATGAAATGCCAGCACAGCATCCTGGGAGATATTTATTTTTATAATTATATACTAGAATTTCAGGTAAGAAAAGTTAAGCTAAGAAGGCGAATCAACTGGCCAAGCAGCAATGAAACGACTAATTTTTTCTTACTTGTATGCCATTTTTTCAGGAGTATTCCTGCACACTCCAGGGTCCTCCCAACTGACACCAGGACTAATGAGCAGGCATATCGAGGAAGGGCTGCTTGGTCAGAATATGCTCTATTCTGTTGTTTAGCCTGGAACATGTCCAGCATCCTTGGCAGCATCCTTGGTGTTTGCTAGTGACCTTATTCTGGAGCAAGGGCATTCCACTTCAGGTTGCCAGTGAGAGCTGGAATACCATGAGCAATGGCTTTGGACCAGACTAATGGGTGGTTCAGTGTAAGCCCAAGAAATCTCAGACAAGGCCTAAACCTGAGTAATCTATCTATGGGAGAGGGGTACAGTGAGGGAAGAACAGCAATGACAAGGACAGCATAGGAGAAGGGATGACTAAGGTACAGCCAGGGAACACCCTGGTAAGCAGACTGCTCGGCCCACACAGCCGAGCATACTGCCTGTGGCGAGAAAGCATGTTATTTCTCTGTCTATTTCCTGCTTGTTTTCTTCTGGGAGCTGGACTGACAAATCTCAAGCCTAGATGTCCATAGGAAGAACCAGGAAGTGGTGCAGCTCATTCAAGGACTTCCAGGGACTCAAACATCAGTCGGTCATAGGCAGGTCTCAGACGAATCCCATCTACCAACAAGGCATGACTGATCCATCAGGGTCAGGGTACTAAATTTAGTTTATCAAATAGGAGGCCAGATTTGCTGAGCATGAGGACAAAGTGAGGGAGGGAGGGAGGGAGGGAGGGAAGGAGGGAGGGAGGGTGAGAAAGAGAGAGAGAGAGAAAGAGAGAGAGAGAGAGAGAGAGAGAGAGAGAGAGAGAGAGAGAGAGAGAGAGAGAGAGAGAGAGGGAGGATCACCACAGAAGATGCTTTCTGTCTTACAGTGTGGCAGCAAATGGTAAGATGTTTTGAGTATAGGTAGGTAAGAAGGGCTATGGCGCAAGGCTCATTGTTCAGTCTTTTCCTTGTGGCTTTGGCCAAGGGCTGTCCATTTTCCTTCAGTGTCATAGGCACAGGTCATGGAAAGGAGCATAGTGGTGACAGAAAGTCAGTGGACTGACTGCCTATTTCATAGGAAGTACTCTGCATAGTGTCCCAGGCCTTTCATCTATCCACCTTGCTGTTTATCTACCTATTCATCCCTGAATCTATCCATCTAGCCATTTACCTATTAGGCATCCATTTATTTACATACCCCCCATCCATGCATCCAAACCACATTATGAAGTGCAGTTGACAGATAATCCCATGTGTTTACAGTGAAAAATCACTTGTCTTATGGATAAGACCAAGGTCTCTGTAATTTCCTCCTTACATGGACCCAGCTAAAGTCCATTTTTCTCTTTGCTATGGATCAAGAAGACTCCTTTAAGTTCTCCTTAGTTTATGAAATTCTCAAACCCCTGCCTTCCATATAGCTTATAAAATTATGAAGCATTTTTACTTCCATTTTCATGACATGAAAAGAACCTTATTTTTCCCTTTCCTTTGTAAATGGCCAGTCTTCTTAAACAATCTCCACAGCTGCTTACAATAGTAACCAGCCATCATACTTCTCCTATTTCACAGCTATAATCAGGAATCCGGTTTTCCAATTCTGTGAAGATAAGGAAGTACCTTCATTGCCTTTGTGCCATGAACATTATCGGACCCCTTACTTCCTCCTTTTTATCCTCATTATACATGGCATTGTATTTCTGGCTCCTTATTTTTCCTTTAATTCAAATTCTTGATACTCACTATATTTCTCATAATTATGATTATGACTAGGGTCTCTATTTTATCTTTATTCCAAAAAGAGCTTGGACTAGGGCTAAAGGCTCATCAGACAATGGATCCACTTAGTTCTTGGACATAAAAACTCTTCCCAATTATTCTATATTCCATTGATACTAATAGGCCAGTTATTTCTTCTTTATTCCATGGCTTAAATAAATATTTATTTTCTCCTCCATATCATGGATCGTTCTGGTATTGTTGAGGGACAGTGATTCAGAAAAAAAATGCCTACCCTGACATGAATCAGGAGGCAGTTTTATTGTGCAGTTTTGACATACACACAGGCTCAGCAGAGGACTGTTTAAAAAGCTGAGCCCAGGGCTGGAGAGATGGCTCATTAGTTAAGAGTACTTGTTGCTCTTGCACAGAAGCCGTGTATCTGATTCCCAGCACCCACATTGGTGGTCCACAACCATCTGTAACTCCAGTTCATGGTACTTTGAAGTCCTCTTCTGACTTTGTCAGACATCAAGCACACAAATGAAATACACATGTACACCCAGGCAGGGCATTCATGTATATAAAATGAAAATATAAAATATATAACAGAATGAAAGAAAGAACTGGGCTCCATGTTCAGTTAAACAGAATGTTTCATACACCTCTGTCCTTCTGCTTGCACATAACAATCCAATTTTGTTGGCTATATTTAGCTTAATTAATAGTTTGCTGAATTGCCAATAAGCAGAATTCTTCCCCTACTCAAGTAACAGAGTTTACTTAGCAAGTCATTTATAATACAGAGGTGAAATGTAGGAATTAGGTAGGGCATCGATGAGACATCTACTTTGTAGTGACTTCAGCTGATCCAACTTCGAGTGTTCTAAAGCTCTCATGTCTGGATCTCGACAGATTCTAGTACTCTATGGAGCTTGTACAATATGGATGCTATGATGTATCCTACTAGTACTATAAACTGCCACAATGGAGAGATGCAATGAAGCTTGGACTAGGGCTAGGAGCTCATCAGACAATGGATCAAGCATATGATCAGACTCAGGGGAGAATCACACAGATGGCTCTGAGAAATCTCCAGTGCTCCACACAGAAGCAAATTCTTTGCTCCCATCCATTTTCATATAGAGAGATGTTAGATGTGACAGCATACACCTTTAATGCCAGTACTCAGGAGGCAGATCTCTGTGAGTTCCAGGCTTACCAGAACTATATATAATGAAACTCTGTTTCAAAATGGGAGATGAAAAAATCTAGGGTCGGGGAGATTAACTAGCCCAGAATCGCCAGAGTACAGCTGGATAATAAGACATGTGTGTTGTCTGCCATATCAGTCTGCGTATCAATGACTAGTTTTAGTTTTTAACATTTTAACTTTAATTTTGAAATAATGTGAGACTTACAAAAAGATTGAAAAGATCCCAAACAAACAAAAAGCCCACTGAACCTCTCCTAGACCTTTAACCTCCTGAAACATTGACATAATCCCAGTACAACTATAAAACTAAGGAGTTAGCATTTCACAATACAGTCAGTACACTACATTTGGATTGTGGTATATGTGCATGTGCATCCGTGTGTGTGTGTGTGTGTGTGTGTGTGTGTGTGTGTGTGTTGGTGCAGGTAGGTGTGCATGAAGGCCAGAGGTTGCTATTGGAATGTCTTATGGCATTACTCTGTCTTATTTTTGAGACTAGGTCTCTCATTGTACCTAGACTTAGCATTTTGGCTACACTGATTGACAGATGAGGCCTTAAAACCCACCCATATTTGCTTTCCAGCACTATGACTACCAGTGTCCACTGCCAAATCTGCCTTTTATGTGAGGGCCGAGGATCTAAGCTCAGCTCCTTATGCTGGCACCAAACCATCTCTCTAGTCCAAGACTTTGTTGATTCTTTTACTGTTCTTCTTTTTCTGGGGGCAAACATTAGGGTACTGTCATGAGTTTCTACATCCAGGTTGCACCCTGCAGTGATAATTTCTGAGTAAGATTTCTCCTGGCTGATTTCACATGGGGAGCTTAGGGTTACCTCACAAAGCTCTGCTGGGTCACAACAGGATTACAAGGGATAGCCTGGGAACCTGCCAGCACAGGGGGAAACAGGTGTCAAGGAGGGAGGCAGGTGTGTAAGGGGACCAGACTGAGGAAGCCCAGGGTAGGCTGGTGGCTTGGTAAGGTCATTGGAATGTACTGCTCCAGGTTCCACGTGGTCAATTCCTTTCTCAGTTCAAATATGAATTATTCCATAAACTTTCATCCACTGTCTGCTATAGCGTTTGTTATTGTGTAGCTCTGAAGTCTGTTCTTGGGATCATACTACATGTACAGGCAAGGGTAGGGACACTCTCATGGCTTGGCATGTTTACAGCAGACAACCTGATCTGCTAAAGAACAGAATGGCCGTTGCAAGTGGGAGGAGCATTGCCCTGGCACTGGGAAGCTTTCGGTGGATAGTGTCCTTAGCGCCTTGAAAGAATGAACTCAGTGTCTTAATCTCTGCTTTAGAAGCTGTCTCCCAGGAAGCCAATGCTATCAAGACTGCCGTGGAAGACTGAGAGAACTGTTGCCGCACTTGCAAGCTAGCAACACCACAGATAAGTGCCTTCTGAAGCCATGGAGATGAAGGTCAGAGGCTTGAGGATCCCCTTGCTGCTCTTGCTGGTGACTGTGGTTGTAATGGCTAAGGTGAATGACATCCAGAGGTGGGGGGGTTTCAAGGAGAAAGCCACGAGCAAGAAGAACATCAACTCGACCCTCCATTTCTTCATCCAGTCTTACAACGATGCAAGCAATGACACCTACTTGTATCAAGTTCAGAAGCTAATCCAAGGTCAGATGCAGGTCTGTGCTTTTTTCTCCAGACGCCGTCACGAGCCCCACCCTGCTTCTTGAGACATATGGGGACTTTCTATAACCAAGTCCTGGAAACTCCCGGGCAGCTTCACATGCAATGGGTGCACACGATGTCTCTGAGTTAAGCAGCTCTTTTGGTCACCACAGCCACGTCATGACCTAGGCTGGCCTCAGGCTGGAAGCTAATCCTTACTCCCTTCTCCTTGGCCAGGAACTGACCTGTAGCCACTCTCCATCATTCTATGGGAGAACTCGCATTTTATCCTGCCTACCAGAGGGAAGCATGGGGATGTCTTTGGTTTTTTTTTTTTTTTTTTAAGATTTATTTTATTTTATTTTATGTGTATGAGTACACTGTAGCTGTACAGATGGCTGTGAGCCATCATGTGTGTTGCTGCTGGGAATTGAACTCCGGCCCATTCACTGTAGCTGTCTTCAGACACACCAGAAGAGGGTGTCAGATCTCATTATGGATGGTTGTGAGCCACCATGTGGTTGCTGGGATTTGAACTCAGGACCTTCAGAAGAGCAGTCAGTGTTCTTACCCGCTGAGCCATCTAGCCAGCCCCCTGTTTTGTTTTTTTTTTAATGATATTATCTGGAAAAACTGTAAACATGCTCTGTAGATTCCTTACTTCCAACAGCCTTCTTTTTCTTCAGTGTCCAAGACTGTAAATCAGGTTTGAACTTTGTGCTTGGGAAATTTAGAGCAAGAAGTCTTTGGTGAGAGTGGTGGGGACAGGGAATGGGCAAGCAGCTTCAGTCAGATCAGTTCTATCCCTTTGAGGCAGAGTCCCTGTGGTTAGCCCTGGCTGGCCTGTACCTCTCCACCCTCAGCCTCCTGCCATGTGAGTGCTAGGATCACATGTGTGTGTGTGCCATTGTGCCTTATCTTTTGTTTTACACACAGCATTCTTGTGAATTGTATCAGTGGAAAGGTGGTAGAGGAAAACATTTGCTTGAAAACTATTGATCAAGGTCAGATAGTAAACTATATAAAACACTCAGAATCAATTCTGCAACCTAGCTATACAGATTTGAGAAGAAATAGTTCACTATGAGAAAATATTACTAGTCAGAGAGAATGAGGAGCAGATGGAACAGGAGTTAACAGCAAGAAGGGGAAGGCATTGGGCAGGGTGGCCAATGGGTTCCTTAATCCTGACACACTTTCCAGGGGATTCCTTAGTTTTATTTACTATGACCACAAGGTGGCGCTGTTCTCATATGTCTTCACTGATCCGTTTCCTTAAGCTATAATTCAGATACCAAGATAACCCGTGAAATCAACCTTCTACCATTAACTGTTAACTAGCCAATAATAGTTTTTTAAATGTTACGTGAAAACTTGAAGTTATTTAAAGTGATAAGCGGACAATGTGGGCCTATCACTTGGAAAGGGAGGATACTGGACACAGGGTTTCCAGACATCTCAGTATCTAGATGTGAAACGTCTCAATACTGCAAAGAGAGGGACGTAGACAAGCATGGTAGGTTGTGGGCCTGTTTTCCCCTTTCAGCTGTTCCCAGCTGTGGGATCGTAGTTTAGAGTTATCTAGAATCTTTCCTGCTGCTTCTTCAGAGGCAAAATGTGTCAGGATATAACAATTTAGCACAATGCTGCCACCTAGTTGCCCTTGTAAAAGTATTTTCTGATATGGCTGTGTTCTGAGTGAACAATGGAGACTAAGTAAGAAGTCTAATGTGCACGCATGTTTTAGGTTTCTCCTACATGGCCAGGCAGGGTGACAGTGGTTGACACAGTTCTACAACATCCCTGTGCATGTGTAGAATGGCCCCTTGATGACAGACTTACTTACCTCATTAGGTTGGACCACTGGCATTTGGGCACAGGAAACAGGAGGCTCCCAAGAGCTCCTCTCCACTAGTTGTAGATCTCTCTAATCCACACATTCTTCTGAGGCACCACACCTGTGTCAATAGCCACCATATTTCCTTAGTGTTTTACTCCATGTGGAGGGCTTCTTTTCCACAAAAGACTTCCCAGCCCCTCCTCCACCACCACCTTCTCCTCTTCCACCTTGCTCCCTTCTTAGTCTTCACAGCCTCAGGTTTGACCATGAGTAAGAGAAGACAGATGCCCCCTTGGGAGCTGGGCCTGGCTGGTGTTCTTTCTGCCTTACCCGGTCAGCACACATCATCTCGCACTGTCTACCGCCCCAGGAGGAAATAGATTCAGGGGACATGGGGTATCATATACAGTGCAATGCTCCTGAGAGAGAAAGCAAGGACTTCAGCACAGGCCATCCCTGTTGTGAACTGCCATACGGGTTGTGGGAACCAAATCTTAGTCCTCTGCAAGAGCAACAAGTGCTTTTAACTGCTGAGCACCATCTCTCTGATCCATATTTAGGTATGTGGCTAAATTGTCTTCTCTCTGATTGGCTGGAAAGGAGAGTCAGGAAGGAGTGAATAACTGCACAGACTGGGGAGAAATAGGATCGTGTACCTCACTGCAATATGAGAACTATGGTGGTCTGTGGTTGCCAGGCAACCCAGCTTGTCTTATCACAAGCATGAATGAGGGACAAAATAGAGGCACTATGCGGCTACCACAGAAAAGTTGAGGGTTGTGGCTGTCCAGAGAGTCTCAGTTGCCATCGAGACTCACTCAGTGGGAGGAGAGGGAGGAGTTGAGTTTTAGTGCCATGATTTCTGGGAACATGAATCATGACTTACTTCTTCCTGGAGAAGGTCAGTCTCTAGAGACCCAAAGTGGAAATTAGAAGTGCAATTAATTACTTCTCTGCAGTTGACCACGGGAGTGGAGTATTTGGTTACTGTGAAGATTGGCAGGACCAAATGTAAGAAAAACGAGACGAACAGAGCCTCCTGCCCCCTGCAAAACAGCAAGCTGAAAAAGGTGCGTGCTGGGAGTTCTCTGAGAGTGCCTGAAGGCCACGGATGGGGAGTGGTTATTCTCAAGCTGTGAGAGCCAGGGCCAGCAAAGGCCCCGCCCTAGGGCCAGCTGACACTTCTCGATGCATCTGCCCCCCCCCCACACACACAGAGTCCCAGGGTGCAACCCTTATTTGCGTCTCATTGGGGCTCTTGCTGTGGTCTTGCTCTCATTCTCTATGTCACTGAGGAGTGTCCCATCACCTCTGCATCTTCTCAGTTCTACTGTCCCTCATTGTCCCACATTGTCCCTTTCTATGATGCCTTGTCCTTCTTTGGCCAGATGGTGGATAACGAGGGCCTCTTCCTATCCCAGGGTGTAGATACAGGAGTGGGAGGAGAGGAGGAAACTCTGTACTCCTTCCTGGAACTGAGAGTTCCAGAAGCACCTGCCGTGGGTCTCAGGGGGACAGTTCCTTCCTGGGTGCCCCAGGGCCTGAGGGAGCCAGAGCCTTTTTATTTTTTTTTAAAGATTTATTTACTCTGTTGAGGGACATCTGGGTTGTTTCCAGTTTCTGGCTATTAAGTGTTGGATGACAGGAGCCTGATATAGCTGTCTCCGAGAGGCTCTGTCAGTACCCGACTAATACAGAAGTAGAGGCTCACAGCCATCCATTGGACTGAGTACAGGGTCTCCAATGAAGGAGCTAGAGAAAGGACCCAAGGAGCTGAAGGGTTTGCAGCCCCTTAGGACGAACAACAATATGAACTAATTAGTACCCTCAGAGCTCCCAGGGTCTAAACCACCAACCAAAGAGCACACATGGTGGGACTAATGGCTCCAGCAGCATGTGTATAGCAGAGGATGGCCAAGTGGGTCATCAATGGGAGGAGAGGCCCTTGGCTCTGTGAAGGTTCTATGCTCCAGTGTAGAAAAATGCCAGGGCCAGTAAGCAGGGGTGGGTGGGGTGGTGAAAGGGGGGAGGGAACAGGGGTTTTAGTTTTTGGTTTTTTATTTTACTTTATTTTATTATTATTTCTTCTTTTTTTTTTTTTGGAGGGGAATCTGGGAAAGGAGATATTGTAAATAAAGAAAACATCTAATAAAAAATAAAGTATTATATTTTATAAAAGAGAAAAAAGATTTATTTACTTATTATTTATAAATATACTGTAGCTGTCTTCAGACACATGAGAAGAGGGCATCAGATCTCATTAGAGATGGTTGTGAGTCACCATGTGGTTGCTGGGATTTGAACTCAGGACCTCTGGAAGAGCAGTCAGCGCTCTTAACCGCTGAGCCATCTCTCTCCTTTCTGACCTCTGAGAACGATTTTCCCCAAAGCTGATTATCTTGTTTTCTCTTCTTCCACAGAGCCTGGTTTGCACGTCGCTGATATACTCCGTACCCTGGATGAACCACTATCAGCTCTGGAACAATTCCTGCCAGGAGAGCTGAGTGTCTATGTAAAGAGCTCTGCTGGTAGCCAGATGCCTGTGTTGTGTACTGCTTTTTGTAAAGTCGTAAGAGGACTCGTGGCCCTCTCTGGGGTGTTTCTACACACACACACACACACACACACACACACACACACACACACACAAGCACACACATGCTCACCCACCTTCACAACGTTGACACTCAAAAACACACACGGTAACAGCACTTTTATTGTACTTTCCACTCACGTATACACACACTCCCATATACACACACACACACTACGCACCTGCCCTCATGTACTCCATACGAACCCCCACACAAATTTATGCCAACGCTCTCACACATGAACTCCTGTGCCTTCCTCACACGTACCTCACAGGAATGAGGCGGTCACTAGGGACGGCTGATCTTTGAATAGGAGGTTGATATCCTTTTGGGGGGTCTCACTGTTCTTTCTACCTCAACCCCATGCTTCTGCTTTCTTTGGGTTTGGGATGGGATCTGTGATTGTTTGTATATGCTCGGCCCAGGGAGTGGCACTATTAGAAGGTATGGCCCTCTTGGAGTAGGTGTGCCCTTGTTGGGGGGTAGGTGTGTCACTGTGGGTGTGGGCTTTAAGACTCTCATCCTAGCTGCTTGGAAGCCAGTCTTCTCCTAGCAGCCTTCAGATGAAGATGTAGAACTCTCAGCTCTGCCTGTACCATGACTGCCTAGATGCTACCATACTCCCACCTTGATCATAATGGACTCTGAACCTGTAAGCCAGCCCAAAATAAACGTTGTCCTTTATAAGACTTTCCTTGGTCATGGTGTCTGTTCACAGCAGTAAAACGCTAAGACAGGAGCTTTATACCCTGCCAGGACACACAACACTGACTCATACATGTCACAGTGAACATGTCTGGAGCCCCATGACCAAGCAAGGCTGAGTAGCCAGTGTAGGTTCAGTACAATTGTACCCAGGCTGTGACTTAGAATGGCAAAAGGACAAGAGGGGATGGTGGCAGCAGCAGCAGGAGTATGTTAGTTATCATTTCCATTGCTGTGAAGAGACACCATGACCACAGCAATTCTTACAAAGGAATACATTTGGCTTACAGTTCAGAGGCTTACTGTTTTGTCTGTCTGCTTTCATCGACCTATGCAGATCTGTCTGCAGGGCCTGGGATTTGAAGACCTTAAGGGATGGAGTAGATCACAGTCTAATGTTGTAGACAACTATCCTTTAGTATCAGTGTACTTTTATACATGTAACAAAGAAAGCAATGATCCAAAGAAGGTTGTCTGAGTTCAGCAAAACATCAGAAAAACATGTAAATAAACACCAATCAGCACAAACTAAATGTTAACAAGGCAGCCCTTTCCCAGAACTTTCTCAGGACAGACCAATTTAAACACAATTCCTGGTATGTACTATAGATTATATCAGAGAAAGCATGAAAGCAGGGTAGGAGGCCATTTCCAGATTTAGGTCATACTGAGACCAGCACTTAGCATACCCTTTCACCTGACTAGGTTCTATAGCTATGTTCCAACATCCAACAGGGATAAGCATGTCTTATAAATTGAATGCAAATGTTTGTTGCAGAAGGCATGGAGTCACATTCAAGAACAACTCAAGGAACAAAATGCACTTGAGATAAAAGGCCCTCTGTCCTTTTTCCTGAAGCTTCTCTCACAGTTCCCCAAGGCCTTGTTCACCATGTGTCATTCTTTTGACTGTGTTCTGACAATTGTCATAGCAGGGAGCATGGTGACATGCAGGCAGACATGGTGCTGGAGAGGTAGCTTAGATTTCTACATCCAGATCCTTAGGCAGCAAGATCTAGCTTGAGCATTTGTTTGTTTTTTGTTTGTTTTTTTCGAGACAGGGTTTCTCTGTGTAGCCCTGGCTGTCCTGGAACTCACTCTGTAGACCAGGCTGGCCTTGAACTCAGAAATCCACCTGCCTCTGCTTCCCAAGTGCTAGGATTAAAGGCGTGCTCCACCACTGCCCTTAGCTTGAGCATTTGAAGTCTCAAAGCACACCCCCAGAAACATACTTCCTCCCACATGGCCACTCCTACTCCCACAAGGCCACACCTCCTAATAGTGCCACTCCCAATTAGACAATGGGGGACTATTTTTATTCAAACCACCACAAAGAGATATAGGGTAGTGTTCCAGGGGAAGATAGAAACTTTCAGAGCCCTGTCATTGCAGCCACAGGGTGTACTTAATCCCCAGCAACAAGCTATGAAAGCATACTGTAACAAACTGTCTGCCAGGGACCAATGTCAGAGACTCAGCGCTCATGTTGTTTGGGGCTGGTCCCATAGGCCTGTGTCAAGTTCTGGACTCTAGAAGGAGAGTGGTGCCAGACACAGGCCTCACTTGTGTGTGTAGTAGGGATTTACTGAGGCCCTTTGGTAGGATTACCATCAATGTGCAGAGAGTTACCCTCTAGGTCTCCAGATTGCAGGCATGGTTCAGAGAGTTTATATTCTCACTTCCCTATAGCTACCTCCTTCCCATGACTCATAGCTCATCAGAGATGACACAGGTTTGAGCTGAGAGCATATCGAGTGTACCCTGTGATGCCTGGCCTCCTCCCAGAGTCTGCACTGCCTCAATCAGAGGTCAACTGGAGACACTTAGGGGAGAAGAATGTAGATCCCTAATCAAGAGCCTCATGTTAACCAAGATACCTGGAGAAGAAGAGGACACAAGAAAAGAGTAAAAGTTGATACATTTGTACAGAGAGCCCAGAGTACGCTGCCATGCACATCCAATGCGCAAGGGGCCTTTGAAGCCCCACATAGCCCTTCACTTTCTCCCTATACCAACTGAGTCATCCCTTCAGTCTTTAAACACACCATTCTTGTCTTTTATTAGATATTTTCTTTATTTACATTTCAAATTTTCTCCCCTTTCCTCATTTCCTCTCTGGAAAACCCCCTATCCCATCCCTTCTCCTCCTGCTCACTAACCCACTCCACTCCTGCTTCCCTGTCCTGGCATTCCCCTACACTGGGGCATCGAGCCTTCACAAGGCCAAGGGCATTGATGTCCCTCCCACAAGGCTATCCTCTGCTACAGATGCAGCTGGAGCCATTGGTCCCTCCACATCTACTCTTTGGTTGGTGGTTTAGTTCCTGGGAGCTCTGAGGGTATTGGTTGGTTTGTATTGTTGTTCCTCCTATGGGGATGCAAAACCCTTGGGTCGTCCTTTCTCTAGATCATCCACTGGGGACCCTGTGCTCAGTTTAATGTATGACTGTGAGCATCTACTTCTATATTTGTCAGGCACTGACAGAGCCTCTCAGGAGACAGCTATATCAGGCACCTGTCAGTAAACACTTGTTGGCATCCATAATAGTGTCTAGGTTTGTATGGGATGGATCCCCAGGTAGGACAGTCACTGGGTGACCTTTCCTTCAGTTTCTTCTCCAATCTTTGTCTCTGTATCTCCTCCCATGGGTATGTTGATTCCCCCTTCTAAGAAGGACCAAAGTATCCACATTGTGGTCTTCCTTCTTCTTGAGCTTCATGTGGTCTGTGAACTGTATCTTGGGTATTCCAAACTTCGGGGCTAATATCCAACTATCAGTGAGTGCATGTGTGTTCTTTTGTGATTGGGTTACCTCACTCAGGATGATATTTTCTAGTTCCGTCCATTTGCCTAAGAACTTCACGAATTCATCATTTTTAATAGCTGAGTATACTCCATTATGTAAATGTACCACATTTTTCTGTATCCATTCCTCTGTTGAAGGACATCTGGGTTCTTTCCAGCTTCCGGCTATTATAAATAAGACTCCTATGAACACAGTGGAGCATGTGTCCTTATTACATGTTGGAGCATCTTTGGGTATATGCCCAGGAGTGATATAGCTAGGTCCTCAGGTAGTAAGTACTATGTCCAGTTTTCTGAAGAACCTCCAAACTGACTTCCTGATGGATTATACCAGCTTGCAATCCCACTAGAAATGGAGGAGTGTTCCTCTTTTTCCACATCCTCACCACCATCTGCTGTCACCTGAGTTTTTTATCTCAGCCATTCTGACTGCTGTGAGGTGGAATCTCAGGGTTGTTTTGATTTGCATTTCCCTGATGATTAAGGATGTTGAATATTTCTTTAGGTGCTTCACAGCCATTTGTTATTCATCAGTTGAGAATTCTTTGTTTAGCTCTGTACCCCATTTTTTCTTTTTTTCTTTTTTAGATATTTTCTTTATTTACACATAAATTTCTCCTTTCCCAGTTTCCCCTCTAAAAAACAAACGAACAAACAAACAAAAACAACAAGAACAAACCCCTGTTGCCTTCCCCCTCCCCATGCCTGCCACCCCATCCCCTCTCACTTATTGGCCCTGGCATTCCCCTACGCTGGGGCACAGAACCTTCACAGGGCCGAGGTCCTCTCCTCCTATTGATGATCGAATTTATAATCCTCTACTATACACATGCTGCCAGAACAATCAGACCCACCATTTGCAGTCCTTGGTTGGTGGTTGAGACCCTGGGAGCTCTGAGGGTACTAGTTAGTTCATACTGTTGTTCGTCCTAAGGGGCTGCAAACCCCTCAGCTCCATAGGTCCTTTCTCTAACTCCTTCATTGGGGACCGTGTACTCAGTTCAATGGATGTCTACGAGCCTCTACATATGTATTAGGTACTGTCAGAACCTCTCAGGAGATAGCTATATTTAGGCTGGCTTGTCCTTCCTTCAGTCTCTGCT
>NW_022196897.1:134043273-134052120 GCF_008632895.1 Mastomys coucha
AGTTCTTTGTATATATTGGATATTAGCCCTCTATCAGATATAGGGTTGGTAAAGATCTTTTCCCAAATCTGTTGGTTGCCATTTTGTCCTACTGACACTGTCTTTTGCCTTACAGAAGCTTTGCAACTTTATGAGCTCCCATTTGTCAATTCTTGATCTTAGAGCAGAAGCTATTGGCGTTCTCTTCAGGAAAATTTCCCCTGTGCCTATATTGTTATTTGTTTCTCTGGAGTCTAACTTCTTGAGTTCTTTGTATATATTGGATATTAGCCCTCTGTCAGATATAGGGTTGGTAAAGATGTTTCCAAATCTGTTGGTTGCCATTTTGTCCTACTGACAGTGTCCTTTGCATTACAGAAGTTTTGCAGTTTTATGAGGTCCCATTTGTCAATTCTTGATCTTAGAGCAGAAGCTATTGGCGTTCTCTTCAGGAAAATTTCCTCCATGCCCATGTGCTTGAGGCTCTTCCCCACTTTCTTTTCTATTAGTTTCAGTGTGTCTGGTTTTATGTGGAGGTTCTTGATCCATTTGGACTTGAGCTTTGTACAAGGAGATAGGAATGGATTGATTTGCATTCTTCTACATACTAACTGCCAGTTGAACCAGCACCATTTGTTGAAAATGCTCTCTTTTTTTTCCACTGGATGGTTTTGGCTTCTTTGTCAAAGATCAAGTGGCCATAGGTTTGTGGGTTCATTTCTGGGTCTTCAGTTCTATTCCATTGATTTTCCTGCCTGTCTCTATACCAATACCATGCAGTTTTTATCATGATTGCTCTGTAGTACAGCTTGAGGTCAGGGATGGTGATTCCCCCAGAAGTTCTTTTATTGTTGAGAGTAGTTTTCGCTATCCTGGATTTTTTGTTATTTCAGATGAATTTGGAAATTGCTTTTTCTAACTCTATGAAGAATGGATTTGGAATTTTGTTGGGGATTTCATTGAACCTTTCAGCGATCTTTTGATGAAGATTGCTTTTGGCAAGATGGCCATTTTTACTATATTAATCCTACCAGTTCATGAACATGGGAGATCTTTCCATCTTCTGAGATCTTCAGTTTCTTTCTTCAGAGACTTGAAGTTCTTGTCATACAGATCTTTCACTTGCTTAGAGTCACACCAAGATATTTTATATTATTTGTAAATACACTATTCTTGTTCATTCTTTAATAATGGACTTGTGAGTGGTTTTCAGGATTTTTAAATTTTAATTTCTTGGTAGTGTCTCGGTAAGTAGTTCAAGTTGGTTTTGAATTTGAGATCTTACTGCCCCAGTCACCTGAGTACTGGGATAACCGTCACTCACCATCATACCTACCTAGTTTTCAGTGTCTAATAATACCTTTGAGCAATAAGCATGTGTGTACCTATGTAAAAGTTGGACATGCACATATGTCTCTGGTATTCACAGAGGCCATGGGGTGTGCATTTGTATAGCATAAGTTACTTTGGTTCTGAACTTCTTTTCACTTTTCCCAACTTACTTCAGACACTGTCATGGTGGTTCAGGCCTATACTCTCAGCATTAAGCAGGTTGAGTTAGGGGAGTTGCTGTGAGTTAGAGAGGGTGTTCTGAGCTATAGGGAGATATAGTGTGACTTGAGCTGTGTTCAGCTGCTCCATTCTTACTTGTTTCTGGCTTACATGGTGGGCTTATGGTTTTTACTTTATATGATTTCACATTGACACTATTATTTTTTATTTTAATTTTATTTCTTGTGTTGCTGTGTTGTGTGCATATGTGTGTAATGTGTGAGTGTGAATGCATCTGTGCTCTTCCAGAGGACCAGAGCTCAATTCCAAGCTCACAACTGTCACTCTCCAACTCCAGGAGATCCAACACTCTCTTCTGACCTCCATGGACTTTGGCATGCATACGTAACACAGGGACATATAAATAAAAATTATTTAAAATTAACATACATTTTCAGCAAAAGTCCAGGGCTTAATACCATTAATAAAACCTGTTGACATTGTACATTGTAGAATATATGCACACACACAGGAATGTGAAGAGAGAGAGAGAGAGAGAGAGAGAGAGAGAGAGAGAGAGAGAGAGAGAGAGACAGCAAGAGAGAATGAGAGAATAGTAGGTGCCGCAGATAGAAGTAAAGTGTTTATCCAGTTAGGATTTGCTAAGGATAACTCTAAGAACCATGATTTCCCTGACTCCTCTGAGTTGAGGTACCTCTAGGGCAGAAGAAGGAAGGAGTTGTATGGAAGGAACCTGGGGACACTGAGATTGTGGGGGTCCCAATATTAATGTGCCACCATGAAAAATGCTTCCAAATTCCTGTGGAGACATAAATCTACAACATGAGAAGAAGTAGGACATACCAGGACTTTCAGGAGGTTACTGGGTCTCTGTACACATTAGTGGATGAATTTGTGTGATAAATGAGTTAATAGGTTCATGACTTACTACATCATCTTGAGAGCCAGCCAGTTATAAAAGCCAATCTAAGCTTTTCTAAGATAGGTTTCTGCTACCCTCTGCCTCAGGACTCTGTCAAAAAGGAGACTATCACTAGATGGTGCTCTTTAATCTTAGACCAGAACCATGAGCCCAGATAAAGTTCTCTTTCTAATTGACCAGTTTATTTATTCTATAACCTACAGAGTACAGTTGTGTTTCTGTTGTCATCTACTCATAGGTGTGAGAACATCCACTGGAGTGTGGTGGTCCCAACAATGGCCACACGCATAAAGAGAACATGATGTTGGCAGGGGATGGGGTTCTTGGGAGGAGTTAGGAGGAGGAGTGGGAGGTGAATATGACCAAAATACATTGAATGCATATATAAAATTCTGAATTAATGAACATGTATTTTAAAACTACAGTTAAATCATATATAAGTGAAAAATACCTTTAGAAATTCTGGAAATGTAGTGATGGAAGGAGTTTTTGTCATTTGTAACAAGAAGTGAAGAAACTGAAGTAGAAACTCTTAACAATTGCCATCCATGGTGATTTTCTGGAATGCAGTGACTGACAACATCGACTTCACCTCGTGATTCTTCCTACAAATGATGTAATTGTCTACTTTTTATTCTCTAACTTGTTAAATAAGGAACATAATACAGATTTTAAATGACATCCATGGATATTAAATTAAGATTTATGACAATTGTTTAGCATTTTGTAAGTTCCTTTTGTATAATGAGCACAGGATAAATTGAAACCAATGTCTTGATTAATTCCACACTTTTTATTCATAGGTTTCACTTAATGTGAGATATTTTTACTTTATTGTTTATTTGTGTGTGTGTGTGTGTGTGTGTGCACATGTGTGTGTGTGCATGTATAGGTGGCCACTAAGGTCAGAGGCCTTGGATCCCTCAGGAGTTGGAAATACAAGTGGTCGCGAGGTGCCTGACATGAGTCCTGGAGCAAAACCCATGTCCTCTGCAAGAGGGAATACCCTCTTAACCTCTGAGCCAATTCTCCGGTCCCAGTTTGATATGTTTTAAACAATACAAACACACCTGACAAGTTACTTAAAGTCTGACTCTGAGTAATTTAATGTATAATTCATGTTTTATCTAGAATCTTGGTGAACATCTTCAAACTTAATCCGGAGTTGAAAGAATTTTACAGAGAACAATTGTATACTCACTATTTACTCTGCAATTTATATTTTGTATTGATATTGTGCATCTTTCTCCCCATTCTTATATTTACCCAACAGTCTCCCTTTCATATGTACTTCAAATTTACTTTACCCCTAAACATGTCTGATTGAAAATGAAACAGATTTTACAAGTTGTTTGTGTTTTCCTCCCTTTGAGCTAAAAAAATTTAATATATAATTAGACTAGCTATTAAAAATGATTTACCTTGTTTGTAGGAAACAGACCAAGGCAGAAAGTGCAGTCCCTGTGGCACAGTGCTTCTGGGTTCTCCCCATCTACACTCCTTTCTCACCTAGTGGAGTTGATCCAGTTTGTTGATACAGGGAGAATGAAGTGACGTTTGGTCTGTGTCCTCCTTCCCACAGGGCATATATATTCCTTTGTCTCATAGATAAAATCCTCCAGGATCTGCTTTGGTCCTGACTGCTCGTATAAGTTGGTGGGAGTCTAGATCTGGGTTAGTGTTTTCTTTTTCTTTTTTCTTATTTTTAATTTTAAGATTTATTTATTTTATGTATATGAGTACACTGTAGCTGTACAGATGATTGTGAGCCTTCATGTGGCTGTTGGGAATTGAATTTTTTTTTTAGGACCTCTGGTCACTCCAGTCGACACCCTGCTCGCTCCAGTCAACTTTGTTCTCTCAGTCCCTGACTGCTCCAGCCCAAAGGTTTCATTTATTATTATATATAAACACACTGTAGCTGACTTCAGATGCACCAGAAGAGGGCATCAGATCTCATTCTGGGTGGTTGTGAGCCACCATGTGGTTGCTGGGATTTGAACTCAGGACCTTCGGAAGAGCAGTCAATGCTCTTACCTGCTGAGCCATTTCACCAGCCCCTTATTTTTAATTTCTAACAATATTTTATTCATTTAAAATTGTTTTTATTTATTTCCATTCCAAAATTGTCACCTTTCCTGGTTCCCTCCAAGAGTTCTTCACCCCATCCCCCCTCTGAGAGGGTGTTGCCCCCGACCCCTCACCCAACTATCCACTCCCACACTGCCCTCCACATCCCTCTTCCTTAGGGCATCAAGTCTATACAAGATTAGGTACTAACAGAAACAAAGGGAATCTCCTCTCAACTATGGACCAGGAGCAAGTCCTTATCTTTCTTAGTTCTTTGTGTTTTTTCTTCTCCATTCATACTTCAGTAGAGGAAAGAGGGGCTCTTTGTCAGGTTCCTGAGGGATCCCATCATGGGAGTCTCTTGTAGTATCACTGTTGTTCAGTTACCTACTGTCAACATCTCTCCACCTCCTTATTTTCCTTCTTCCCATCTTCTCTGTCTTGTCTTAAAACTGAGACTATTGGGCCTGGGAATGTTGTTCAGTTCATACAATCCTTGTTTAACCTGTATGAAGTCCTGTGTTTGAAACCCACCACTGCATAAAGCTGCGTGTGCCTGTTATTCCTGCTCTTGGGAGGTGGAGGAAGAAAGATCAGAAGTTCAAAAGTCATTCTCAGCTTCATAGTGAGTTCAAGACCAGCCCGAGGCTACCTGAGACCTTATCTCAAAACCGAACCGAACCAAACCAAACCAAACCAAACCAAACCAAACCAAACCAAACCAAACCAAACATCCTAAAAGTCTCCTACTTGCTATGAAGCAAAAAATGAGTTTCTGCTAGCATGTGGGTGTAAACAAAGGGCTCAGAAAGTATGTGTCATCCCATTGGAACTCCCAGTAGACCTCCACATTTTCTTATAATAACTGAAGAATTTATAGGGGAAAACTGGAATCACAGCATGAAGACCATGAAGAGAATAGGCTAACCATTTTATTGGGCAAATTGAGGATTCCTATTGATGGCAATGTGATCGGAAGCGTGGAGGACACAGCATGTGCTCCACGACACTCAGCTGCTGTTGGTACAGTTCTTCTTGAGTATTTTGAATACTTCAAGCCAGGGATTGACATACACTGAGAAGTAGCACTGGATTTGCTAAAACAACAACAACAAAAAAGACCAACACATGTATTTTAAAAGATGAATAAGAGCTGGGCATGGTAGTACCCTGTAATCCTAGTGACTGGGAATCTGAGTTGAGAGGTTTACAATAAGAAATGGGCTACATAGTTAGACTCTTTCTAAAAAACAAAACAAACAAACTATAAGATAAAGAGACCAAAGTGGAAGGTCATAAGGAAGAGAATATCAGACCTGAGGCTAGGTAAGTAGCATTGCCTCATTGCCCCTCCAATCCTGATATTTATGTCATTTCATTCACATGACAAAAGGGTGGCTATGACTATTCTGGAGAAGGTCCTGTCTGTGGTCAGATGTGGAGTAGGGATAGGGGTCACCAACCCATACTCACTGTAGGAATTACTGATTCCATTTCCTCACCATTGTCATTCACATGGTATTTACCATGTCTTCTCTCTCTCTGGGCTTCTGTTAAATCCACATCTCCTTTCTTCTTTCCCTGCCTCCCTTCCCCTCCATAGTTTCCTTCCTCCTTCTCTCCCTCCTCCTTCCCTCCCTCTCTCCCTTCTTTTCATCTACTTAGCTATCTATCTAGCCATTCACAATCTGTCCTTATAATTCCATCTACATGATTCCTTCCATCCTTCTACCCATTCTTTCCTCCTATCTACACTTCCTTTCATTTGACCAAACCAATAATTTTATGGCCTCATATGAAGAGGTAGCCCAGGAAAGGACACATTTGTGTGCTGAGAACCTCCAAGTCATTGTTACTAGGTTGAAGATATAGTTTATGAACCGAATAAGGACATATTATAAGCAAAAGATGAAGCTAATAATGATTACATTAAAAATTTCATCAACCAAGATGATGCCGGGCAAGGAGGGACATACCTCCATCCGTGATCAAATTCACTTGGGGAAGTTAAGAGAAAGTTACAGGGCTGTTAGGACTCTCAGCCTAAAGATTCCCCTGTGTGTTGGACTCACTCTGACTATGCCCACAGATGTGGCAGCTGTGTGGGGCAGCATTAAGCCAGCCTCCTGTTGGATCAAAATGAAATCTGCTGGGGACTGAGGTACCTTTGGAGCTGAAGGCCTCTCTGCAGGTCCCTCAGCAGGGCACATACACAGATTTGTTTTCCTCAGTCTACCCTTACACTGGTCAAATTATTTTCAAATATACATTCCCACTTCCAGATAAAATACAGTTAATACCTAACTGCTTCCCTTGGCCTAAGCTGTCTTCTTGTAGTTAGTTCGGCCACCCAGCTTCTCCCTGGAACCCCTTCTCTTCCTTGTGATTCTCCTAGCATCAACAAACGATGTCTTAGCCTTTTCCATTTCTAGTTTCCTCTTTGAAAGAGGAGATACCATTCTTGAAATTTTCTTTCAAGCAAGCTTGAGTAGATCCCAAATAGGTCTGCCTTCTCTTATTCTAAAACCATGGGAAAGATGGCTTTATGTGAATGAGCTTAGCTGGCACCTTGTGAAGTTCCCCCTTTTGGATATCACAGAGGCTCTTCTCTGTCTTCAAGCAGGTGGTCCGCTGCATTTCCACTGTGATGTGATACTCCATGTGATTTGTCATCTGCAGGTAGTGAGGGGAAGGCAAATGGTGAATAATCACAAGAGCCCAGGCTTGCACAGTTGTGGGATCCTCGCTTTTCTTCCTGTCTGACTCCAGTCCTCTTTGAGACATCACCAAGACTACCCATCTTTCTCCATGGGATAAGCCATCCCCTGGACAACATTGAAAAGGCTAATTTTTCCAGACAGGATTGTACCAAGTTTTCTGTGAAAGGTTAGATAGTTAAACAGATTAATCTCTGTAGGCCACTGTAACCTTCCTGCTTGACCCTGCCTGCCTCTCATAACCACACCTCTCTGCCCACCTCCTGCTATTTGCCACGCCTCGCTCCTGGTTCCAGTTACATCGGAAGTCCCGCCTCTACAGAGACTAAAGAAGCTGCTGATTGGGCCTATATGCTGACGAACTTGGGGGAGGGGTTTTGTCTCACCTATTCTACCTGTTGGCTTATAACACAGAGATTATTATTAAATGCAAGGTGGCTGAGTGATCACTCTTGAGTGCTGTCTAATTTTTTAAGATCCTTCCATGTGGACTAAGGTAACATTATGGCTAGCCAATTTCCTCCTAACTCCATATTCCAGAAAACCCATTCCTATTGTTGCCATTGGCCCACAACAGGTCACGTGTCCTGTGTTTTAACTTTTCAAACTGCCCAGGGCAACATAGCAGCCCCAGATGGGGCTATCACAGCTAGCTGCAGTAGCACTGTTTTAAAAGGCACACAGCTAGGACAGTTGGTCCTGGGTGGGTCATGTTTAGTTATTATTGAAAGGACAGATTCGATTCCTGCTTCTCCACCTTGCCTCTTGCCCCCTTGCTCCCCCCCCTCCCCATTCTCTTCCCTCTCTCTCCACGTGGTCACGGCCGGCCCTTACTTCTCTGCCTTACTCTGCCTCCACTACCCTCTTAACTCCCCTCCCCATGCCCTAAATAAACTCTATTCTATACTAAAAACAAAAAAAAGAAAGGTCAGATTCATCCACTTTAGTGAATGCACATTTCTCTTAAAACACCCACTTTCAGTTGGGGATCATAGCATATACCTAAAATTACAGCACTGTGGAGGTTGGCACAGGAAGGCTGCAAGGTTGAGCCTAACCTAGACTGCATAGTGAGATCTTATCAAAACAAAACCATGGAATTTATACGGGAGCACAGAGTCCCTCTGCAGAGAAGAGACAAGGAAGCCACACACTCACCTGCTTCATAATCTTCAGGATTCGAAGGATCCTGAAATTGTACAAATCTTTACTTTCCTTGTTGTATTCATCTGTGATATACTCCAATGTGTCCTTCACAGAAGACTCCAATGCATTTACTTCTTCAATCCGTATAAATGTTTTCCTCTTTATTTGGTAACTGAAGGCCACCAGGGCCACCAGAATGGCCAACAGGAACCGAGTTGCCTTCCAAGACCTGGCCGTCATCTTTCAGCTGGAGAAGATTGAAAAGATCCTCCCACTTCATTTGTTGGGTCAAACTGACCACAACTGCCCTGGGCCAGACTTAAGGGAAGCATGCATTCACACCCACAGCTCTCCTCTCTTTTTCCTCCTATCATCCTACTCTCGGAACACCGTAATGACTGTCAAGCTCACTCCCACTCCCAATCTTTTTGCATACTTCACACCTCATGAATCTGTCTCTCTCTCTCTCTCTCTCTCTCTCTCTCTCTCTCTCTCTCTCTC
>NW_022196897.1:134052130-134059891 GCF_008632895.1 Mastomys coucha
CACACACACACACACACACACACACACACACACACACACACACATTTATACAGTTTGGTGGCTACTCCTTCAGCGATGCACACTTCTGTGGCTTGCTACTCCTTTACTGGAAGTCAAGCCAGAGGCCTCTTTCCACTGGGCTTATGTCATGAGGGGCCACAGAACACTTGAGGGATGGGCATTGGAGGAGACATTAGGGATATTGGATCTCAGGTAGCATAACATAATCAGTAGGACTGTGTGAGGAGAAGCTTATCAGGAGGGACTGGATCAGAGGAAGCCCTCTCCTTGGCTTGCCTCTTGGACACTGTTTCCAGGCAATATGTCAAAGGGTCAGGAAGCGAGGAGACGAGAGGGCAGCAAGGATCTGGAAAACCTCACTTTGGAAAGCCGGTGACACCTGAGTGTGGCTGACTCCATGTTTTACTTGTGGGTAGGAAGTTGAGGGAGGAGGATGCCAAGAATTTCCTGCCTGACAAGTTAGGTTGCAGCAAGATAGGGCCCCAAAGGAGCCCTGCCATAGATTGGTACCAAAGGGCAAGGACACAGGCATGTGAGGCTGCCAGGATGCAGCCCTCTGTATGGTGCAAAACAAGCTTATGAGATGTTAAGAGGAAGCCTAAAGGTGAGTGGTTCTCAACCTGTGGGTTGCAACTCCCTTGGCAAACCTTTATCCAAAAATATTTATAGGACAAAACATAACAGTAGCAAATAGCAAAAACAATTTTATGGTTGGGGTAACCACAACATGAGGAATGGTATTTAAGGGTCACAGCATTAGGAAGGTTGAGAACCACTGCTGTAGGGTATTTTTCAGAAGGGTACAATACCAAAACAGTTAGTGAAAGCTTCTAAAAGAGAGGTGTGAGTACACATACCTATATACCTTTGCTCACACTGACATGCACATACATGCAAATATATGCATCCACACCTCTGTCCTAAGTATGCATTCACACTGATATATGAATCTCCATACAGACACACGCACCTCCATTCCTATCCTAAGTACATATTCCCATTGATCGTTGTATCTATTTCCTCTGAATTGAAGCATTCTCTTTTTAATGGAGGAGACTCATTAGGACTAAGGAAGTAATAAAACCCCAGAAGTCTCAGGAAGTTCATCAAGTACCTCCCCAAGGTTATAAAAGCAATCCTCCCCAGCCTCACTGCCTACAAGTTGCTCAAACAGTTGTAGAAGTCTCATGAGTCATTGCCTATACTGGAGTAGGATTTTCAAGGATGAAGTTGCCTTTAACTCACCCATACTTCTATAAGTAACCCCACACCCACATATTCCTGAAGGTGATTTAAATAAAATCACTGGCTCACAAAACTAAAATCAGAGTTGAAACCAAGATGCCTTTCTTCAGCCACATATCATTGCTACCTTAGCCGAGGCCCCACTGGGTGGGGGTCCTTCTCATATGGAAAGGTCTAGGGTCTGAGACTTGCACCATTAAATCTTCATACCTACTTGGTGTCATTTGAAGAGCAATCTGTTGATACCTTAACCATTGAGAACACTCACAAAATAGGAGAGAGAGGAAACAGGAGGTAGGACCTCACCTGTCACTCCTGGTTTCATTATAGTATTGCAGAAGAGATCTGTATGGGCTTTGGGTCTGCTTGATTAATTACCCAGAGTGCTTAGTTAGCAAGGTTGATATTATGAAGAGAATACCTGGTAGAGGAGTTTGCTCATTGCATGGCAGGTGTGAGGCAGAGTGAGACAGAAAGGAAGGGACTGGGGTCCTAATCTCCCCTTCAAGGACCTGCCTCCCGTGGTCCAACTTCTTCCAGTTAAGGACATTACAACCTCCCAGGAGCTCCACAGGCTGGGACCATACATGAGCCCTCAGGGACATTTAAAGCCCCCCAAATACACTGTATTTCTCCTACCTGTGGAGGCGATGTTTTCTCTTCTTCATCCCACCTACTACTTCTGTTATTTGTTCCTCACCTTACCAGCTATGGTTTTCAAGACCTTTCTGGTACCAGACCTAGAAGTAGAAGAAGTGAGGGCTGAAAATGCCATTTGGCCCCAGTTCTAGTACTCCTGGCCTTTGCAGAAATGGAAAGCTGACATCCTTGGGGGTGTCCTGCCCCTTCTCCTTCTCACTGCCAGGGTTCACTCCTCGCTTGTGCTCCTGGATGCTGGATGCATTTTCCATGATTATTCATCAAGTTATCACAAACAGTTTACAGCAAAGTAAGTTTGCTATCTCCTAACGACAAGTTCTTCGACCTCCGGTACCCTCATTATTTCTCCTATGGTTCTCCATCTCGGTCTAATGAGGACCCTGTGACTTCATGGCATCTTACTGCTGAGGCAGTCAACCACCTCAAGATCCCTCTCTATAGGTCCAGCCTTTTTTGCCTGTAAGCAGTCTACTCACAGGATTGAAAGTTTGGACTGGGGAGGCTTGGGTCAGGATGTTGCTGTCTGTCACAGCAGTACAGAGGGTTCCTCCTCTGCTCTGCTGCTTGGGCTGTTCCTTCATGTTGAGGCTCCTTTGATTAATTAATTAATTAATTAATTAATTAATTAATTAATTTCAGATTGGGATTTGTGGTCCCCCTTTGGTGTCTCTCACATGACAGGATGACTTCAATTCAACCCGTTCTTGGATGTCTGGCTATCCAAGGAGAGCTAGGAGCCAGAGAGCATTTTGCTTTAATGCTCCCCTGTTCTCCAACCTCTGGCCGTTTCACTTTGTGAACATCAGCAAGGAGTGTAGGTAGCTTTTCCACCTACTCTGAAAAGCTTGAGTTCTTTTCTGGCACCCAGCTTGAGTCCTGTCTTCATAGGTAACAAAGACTTCATTAAAACAGTCAGTAGAATATTTATCCTCAAGGTTGCAGCTAATGTTTGAAGCTATGAGCTTGGGGTTGCCGCCTGCTTAACCGTCGCTTCAGGTAGATGAATGTGTAGGTAGCTCAGCTAGTTGTATCTAAAATTTCTCATACAACCTCCAACCCTAGTGTGTTTGTAAGTTCTCTGATTTAAAACAAGACAGGCAGCAAGCAGCCATAGCCGGGCATAACAGTGCACATCTTAGTATATGAGAATACCCTTCCCACAAACTCTGCTGGTTGCCCCAAATTCCTCATGTATATTTGTACTAATCAAAGGGCGAGTATACCAGAGTCTTGCCTCATAGTTTTGAAATCAGACACCTATCAGCTGGGTCTTCCAAATACCCACACTGAGGGGAAGTCTAGCTTTTTCTCCCAGAACAGCCAGTATTCCCTACGTACAATACTGAAGTTTTAGCAGGGTAGCCATGGATGACTGTCCCAACTGTCATGTGTTCAGATGTATTCCTTTTACCCATTGATACCATTTGGAAAGCATAAACTGGGACTATCTCTGAGTCTTTGTCTTGCACTCTACCCCCTCACCTCATATCTGCCTATCTCTTAGCAGATTTCTGTTTATCTAAATCTGTATGTCTCCTTGTTTATCTAAAGTTGTATATTTAGCACATATCTATCTGTCTGTCTATAATTTATCTCTATCTATCTATCTATCTATCTATCTATCTATCTATCTATCTATCTATCTATCATTTACCTGTAGCTATCGAGCTAGCAGATGACAATTTACTTGTATTAGCCTCAGTTGTTGAACTATTATTTTTTTAAAACCTACTAACTTGAAACTCACCTTGGTCAAATACAACATTCCCTGAGTGTTTGAGGAAATTCACTTTGTGCTTAAGTTCTGTCCCACTCTCAGAGAGTGCTGGTCTGTTCTCTGCCCTTTCCCTCAGTCTGACTCTAGAACCCTGGGTAGGAGGCTCAAGCACCCACATAGTCAATTGGCTCTTCCAACCTTTAGAGTCTGTAGCATTTGTTTTCCTTGTTCTGCCTTAAGCATTTGTCTAACTCTCCCAGAATTTTTTAAAATTAATTTAGTTTGCCACTTCTTGGTAATATTTTGAATTTAGATTAATAGTAATTATACCAATTCATAGAGAATTAAATTTGTATCATTCTGAGAAGTATATTTATTATAGTTTTTTTCCCATTCCTTTTTTTATTCCTTTCAGAAGACATTACAAGTTTTCGTGTATATTTTGCTTGTAGCTGTTGTTCAGCCAGGTGGCCTTGCTGATTTGGGTTGGGTTCTTTTTTGCATTGGGGCCTGAGCTAAGTAAGGCTCATGTGAAGGTTAACCTCCATTGTCAAGTTCATCATAGATAGAATCACTGTGGAAATGTGAGTCTTTCCAAAAAGACTCAATTGAGGAAGAAAACTCACCCCTAGTGTGGTTACAATTACACTGGGAACCCTAACTGAATAAAAAGGAGAAAGCCATCTCTCTCTACTTCCTGACTGCAGACACAGTACAACCAGCTGCCTGTTGCTCCTGCCACCATCCCTTCCCTGCCACGTTGGACTGTGTCCCTCAAACAGTGAGCGCAAATAAACCCTTCCTACCTTAGGCTGTGTTTGCAATGTATTTTGTCACAATAACAAGAAAAGTAAGTGATATAGTACATATAAAAAGTAAGTGATATGGCACCATGACTTCAATTTTCAGATCCTGCGGCTATGCTTACATGGTATCTTAGTTAGAGCTTTACTGCTGTGAACAGACACCATGACCAAAGCAACTCTTATAAGGACAACATTTAATTGGGGCTGGCTTATAGATCCAGAGGTTCAGTCCATTATCATCAAGGCCGGTGCATGGCAGCGTCCAGACAGACATGATGCAGGAAGATCTGAGAGATCTACATCTTCATCTGAAGGCTGATAGGAGTAGGGTTCCATTGCCTATCCTCACAGTGACATACTTCCTCCAACAAGGCCATGCCTACTTCAACAAGGCCACACCTTCCAATAGTGCCACTCTCTGGGCAGAACATATTTAAACCACCACACATGACAAAAGCATCTTTGCTTATGTAAGTAAAAAATTTGAGGGCTGGTGATGAGATGGCTCAGCGGGTAAGAGCACTGACTGTTCTTCCGAAGGTCCCAAGTTCAAGTCCTAGCAACCACATGGTGGCTCCCAACCACCTATAATGAGATCTGACACCCTCTTTTGGTGCACCTGAAGATAGCTACAGTGTACTTATTTATAAAAACAAACCTGAGATTCCACCTCACAACAGTCAGAATGGCTAGGATAAAAAACTCGGGTGACAGCAGATGCTGGAGAGGTTGTAGAGAAAAAGGAACACTCCTTCATTGCTGGTGGGATTGCAAGCTGGTACAACACTCTGGAAATCAGTTTGGCAGTTCCTCCGGAAATTGGACATAGTACTACCAGAGGACCCAGCTATACCACTCCTGGGCATATACCCAGAAGATGTTCCACCATGTAACATGCCCCACTATGTTCATAGCAGTCTTATTTATAATAACCAGAAACTGGAAACAACTCAGATGTCCCTCGGCAGAGGAATGGATACAGAAATTGTGGTACATCTACACAATGGAGTACTACTCAGCTACTAAAAACAATGAACTTATGAAATTCTTAGGGAAATGGATGGATCTGGAGAATATCATCCTGAATGAGGTAATCCAATCACAAAACAACACTCATCGTATGCACTCTCTGATAAGTGAATATTAGTCCAGAAGATTGGAATATACAAAGTACAATCCACAAACCACAAGAAATTCAAGAAGGAAGATCAAAGTGTGAATACTTCGTTCCTTCTTAAAAGGGGGGACAAAATACCCATGGAAGGAGTTGCAGAGACAAACTATGGAGCAGAGACTGAAGGAAGGACAATCCAGAGACTGCTCCACTTGGGAATCCTTCCCATATTCAATCATCAAATCCAGACACTATTGTGGATGCCAGCAATTGCTGGATGACAGGAGCCTGATATAGCTGTCTCCTGAGAGGCTCTGACAGTGCCCGACTAATACAGAAGTAGAGGCTCATAGCCATCCGTTGGACTGAGTACAGGGTCCCTAATGAAGGAGCTATAGAAAAGAACAAGGAGCTGAAAGGTTTGCAGCCCCTTAGGACGAACAACAGTATGAACTAACTAATACCCTCAGAGGTCCCAGGGACTAAACCACCATCCAAAGAGTACACATGGTGGGACTCATGGCTCCATCTACATATGTAGCAGAGGATGGCCTAGTCGGTCATCAAGGGAGGAGAGACCCTTGGCCCTGTGGAGGTTCTATACCCCAGTGTAGGGGAATGCCAAGGCCAGGAAGCAGGAGAGGCTGGGTTGGTGAGGGAACAGGGTTTTGTTTTTGTTTACTTTATTATATTTTTTCTTTTTTTCAGAGGGGGAACTGGGAAAGGAGATATCATATGACATGTAAATAAAGAAAATATCTAATAAAAAATAAATAAAAAAAAACCTTTGGGCTGGAGCAAGCAGGGACTGAGCAAGTGGCCTGACCAGAGTGAGCAGAGGTCCTAAATTCAATTCCCAACAACCACATGAAGGCTCACAACTATCTGTACAGCTACAGTGTACTCATATACATAAAATAAATAAATACATCTTAATAAATAATTTGAGAGAGAGAGACAGAGAGAGAGAGAGAGAGAAAGAGAGAGAGAGAGAGAGAGAGATCCCCCCCTCGGGTAATCTGGATAGATTCAACATAGTCATGAAGGTCTCTGTAAGGATGGGTAGAGGATACACAGCCAGAGAACCACAAGAATGTCACACAGAACTCGTCTACTTCAGTAGTGTCTGGACAGGCCTAAAAACCTGATCTTAGACCTGAGGCGTACGCTCTGGCCAGTCTCCTGAGGTAGTCCAGTCATTGACATCTCCTAGCTCAGATGTGTTCTAGATTGGTCACTGCTAAAGTCTGTGGGGAGATCTGAGTGCTTTTTTTTTTTCAGGCATAAAGATGCCCTAAGAAATATTTCGTTATTAGCTAAACTGAGATTGAACATTATTTCCCGGCCTTCACAGTGTTTCAATAACCTTGATTGATTTCCTAACTGTAATTAGCTTGGAATTTTTACAAAGAAGCTGTCTTATCAGGCAGGGTGTCTCCAAAGTTAGAGATAGCAGTAAGGCACTAATTATCAGAGCAGTCCCACATAAGACAGAATTGCTTTACTACCAGAGAGAAGTTGTATTGCTTCTGTCAGTAATTATCTGTTATAACCAAGGATATTCTCAAGGACCTCCAGCTGCTTGCCTCAGAAAGACCCTGAGAATTTTACTTGGGGCTGCCAAAACAGCCCAAGAAGAAGGACACCACTGCTCCTCCGCCTTGCACCTGACTGTTTGATCTTACTGACTTTGATGTGACCACTATCTGCCTACGTGACTTCTGTTATTTGCCCTGTTTTCTGTATACTATATAAGCCTGATTTCTACTTTGTACAGTAGTCCTAGAAGCTAAAAAGAGAAGGGGGTAGCCTCTCACCTAGAGCCTTAAGGAAGAACACAGCCCTGCTGGCATTTGATTTTAGTCTTGTGAAAACTGTGTTAGATTCTGCCTTCTGTGTAATAAATCTGATCTGTTTTAAGCCACCAGCATTGCAGCATAAGTCCTAAGCATCGTCAGAAAACATCTCAGTCATTTTGATGGTTCCGACAATATTTAATTTTAACTTAAAAATATGTATTCATGAGGAATGAGTCCCACTCTACTGTGGCAGAGTGGGGCCACAAAATTAATGATAAGACTTTATTCATTTCCTAGAACATTTTCCTAATGTCTGGGTTAAAGTTTCTGTTTGTTGTTTCCAACATCTGTATTAGAGAATTTCTAATTATTTTTTTTCCTACAGGAGTTGATTTTTTT
>NW_022196897.1:134059901-134078227 GCF_008632895.1 Mastomys coucha
TCCAAGTGTAGAATAATTTTGCATTGCAATTCAGCTATTTTGAAAATTGTCTGAGGGAACAGTGATAGACTTTGTTTGTTTTTTTAATTAATTTATTTTTTATACTCCATATTACATCCCCTGCCCCCCACCCCAGATCCACCCTCCAACTGTTCCACATCCCACATTCCCTCCCCTTCTCCACACCACCCCACCTGACCTCTAAATTCCCTGGGGCCTCCACCCTCTTGAGGGTTAGGTGCATCATCTCTGAATGAATACAGACCCAGAAGTCCTCTACTGTATGTGTGTTAGGGGCCTCATATCAGTTGGTGTATGCTGTCTGTTTGGTGGTCCAGTGTTTGAGAGGTCTCAGGGGTCCAGATTAATTGAGACTGCTGGTCCTCCTACAGGATTGCCCTTCTCCTCAGCTTCTTTCAGCCTTCCCTAATTCAACAACAGGGGTCAGCTGCTTCTGTCCATTGGTTGGGTGCAAATATCTGCATCTGACTCTTTCAGCTGCTTGTTGGGTCTTTTGGAGGGCAGTCATGCTAGGTGAGTGCTCCATAGCCTCAGTAATAGTGTCAGGCCTTGGGACCTCCCCTTGAGCTGGATCCCACTTTGGGCCTGTTGCTGGACCTTCTTTTCCTCAGGCTCCTCTCTGTTTCCATTCCTGTAATTCTTTCAGACAGGAACAATTATGGATCAGAGATGTGATTGTGGGATGGCAACCCCATCTATAAATTGTTGGCTCTATTAGTTCCCTCTCCCTACTGTCAAGGCATTTCATCAAAGGTCCCTCCTTTGATTCCAGAGAGTCTCTTAACTCCCAGGTCTCTGGCGCACTCTGGAGGGTCCCCTCCCAACCTCCTATTTCCTGAGGTTGCCTGTTTCCATTCTTTCTGCTGGCCCTCAGGACTAATGATAGCCTTTTTTTTGATAGGCAGTTGATCACAGCTGCATTCAGGCTGCAGATTCTGAGCCCTCAGTGTTGGTTCCATATCACAGCATTTGGAGTGCTGTTTGGCTCTGTGCCTAGTGTGCTAGGGGCCAGTCTGACTGGTGTAGTTTATCCCTTTATTCATTTTGAAGGCTTTGTTGTGCTGTTTAAGGTTAGGTCCGCACTGTATAGCTCAGGGAACACCCTAAGGCCTTTTTCTTTAGCTCTTTCTATTACCAGATTCCTAGGCCTGGACTCCTAGGAGAGTCCAGCACATCTCACAGAGCCAATTGCCCCCCAACCTCCCAAAAGCCGACCAGAGTGATGACAAAGGGACAGGAAAGGATTTTAAACAAAATGCTTATATTGGAGAGACAGAAATTAAGCCTTTTAGCTCATCTTTAGGATACTGGCATGAACTTAAACATAGGAAAAACCTTGGATTGTGAGGACAAGAAATGAGGTACATGTAATTAGGCAATCTTAATCAAGGTGAGGTCTGCTTGTTGCTTGCTTATGTCAGGCTGGCTCTATGAGGTGGACCAGAGAAGAGCTTTTGAGAGGACTATATGATCCTCTGGGGATGGCTGCTCTTCCTTGGGGAGGGGCGACTTCATCCCAGGTGAGCTGTCTATGAGGCTTGGCTGGTCTTGGAAGCCAGTGACAAGAGATGTTCAGGCTCCTTTCAGGAACTAGAACAGGACTGTGTAAAAGCTGATGTAAGATGCCTCAGTTCCTCTGGAGCTTCATCCTTGAAGAGAGGTGAGACTTGTTAGGTATCCCTTTGGCTTTTAGAGAAACACACCTTCAACAAGTAACGTGCTCCATAAGGCTACCCCTGTGGCATCATTGTTTGATATTTTCTCTGATCACAGGGCAAGTTTCCCCACAGTTGGGATAGGCCAAAAAAATTCCTTTTTTTTTTCTTCTTTTTTTTAGGTTGGTGTGTTATGTTTCTTTAATTAAAAAGTTTTTTTTTGAGAATTTCATACACGAGTACTTCTTTATATCGTTTGTACATCTATTCCTCCTCCCAGTCTTCCCATGCTCCCCTACTTCCTCTAAAATCGCACACATACAAATACGTATGCATGCACACTTGTGCATGCACACACACTTTCATTCACACGTGCACATGCAAGCATATATAAATACAGCTAGGGTGCCTGTGGCAGGCAGGAGCCAGGGACTTATCTATCTTCTGAGCCCTTATGTTCTTCCTGTAAGATAGGTCCCACATATCTCTTTGAGGTCCCCAATGTAGGTAGGATCCCAGATACGCACAACATTCACCTGCTCATCAGCACACACTTTAAAGACTTCTTTGCCCACCCCTCTTGTGCTTCCTGGCATCTCCAGCAGCAGCTCTTGATAGACTACAAGACCTTCGCCTGCCTGACTAAGGACAGCGTGGAGCTATTTCTGGTGCTTCTTTTTGATGACCTTCAGGGAATTGAGTTGAGTAACACAGTTGCCATGCCTCTCTGTGTCTCAGCCATCTCTTCTACAAAGCAGTGACCTTGGACTTAGGAGACGCCTAGCAACAGTAACATGTGATCCTTCCTCTGAAGAAGCAAAGTACTTTTCTTTTGACACCACAGAGTGTGGCCACCACACTGCAGCAGGGACACACTCATCCCTGCATTCATCAGACGGCTCATGTGTCCCCTGTCCTCTCATTCATAACTATATGCCAAATGTCCTGCTGTATCTTGGAATGGCTGAAGTTTTCTTTTTTCTTTATTTTTTTTTAAAAAAAGGTTTTATTTTAAAAGAATCCCACATTGTAATAGAATTACAGTGTAAAGAGCCTTTCCCTTTGAAACATCAGAGAACTTGACTATGTAACTGCCTCATTGCGCTCAAACTTACTACTGATTCCTGCAAACAGGTGCGGTCTCCCTAACGCAGGGCAACCACTGCAGTCAGGACACGACACTCCAAGCACCCTCTAAGCTACCCTCAGATGGCAGGAGTCCAGGAGCAGTGCATAGCCTTACCTCAGTCAGTAGTGGAGTTCTGAAGTGTGTTCTGGGCCTTCTAGGAATGGGCACCTGGAAGGGAACTCACTCCACGTGCTCTTTCTAAACGACAGAGTGACGGGCTACATGGATCTTCTTGTTCCTTACTAATTCCTTACTCTTTCCTTTATCTTCACAACCTTGATGCCACTGAAGAGTACTCTTATATTAGAATTTCCCTGAGTTTGTGTTTTCCAGGTTTGGATGGCCTCCGTGTATAAGAACTGTACTACAACAGAGGCTGACCCAGGCTGCTCTGTTCTGTACACACTAGTCTGTACAGATGGCTGTGAGCTATCATGTGTATGGCTGTTGGGAATTGAACTCAGGACCTCTGCTGGTCCCGCTCTCTCCGGCCCTGCTCGCTCTGGCGTAGTAATACTGTAGCTGTTTTCAGACTCACCAGAAGAAGGCGTCAGATCTCATTACAGTTGGTTGTGAGCCACCATGTGGTTACTGGGATCCGAACTCGGGGCCTTCAGAAGAACAGTCAGTGTGCTCTTACCCCCTGAGTCATCTCTCCAGCCCTACACACTACTAGTCTTAGTGAGCATGTGCTTCCTGATAAAAGTTATCACCTTTGTTTGATGGAACATGCCATCATCTTAGTCCTTCCTGACTTCTTTTTTAAAGATTTATTTATCTATTTTATGTATATGAGTACATTGTTGCTGTCATCAGACGCACCAGAAGAGGCACAGGTGGTTGTGAGCCACTATGTGGTTGCTGGGAATTGAACTCAGGACCTTTGGAAGAGCTGTCAGTGCTCACTCTTAACCACTGAGCCATCTCTCCAGCCCCATCCTCTCCTGACGTCTTAATAGAAACACTCAGATACTTTCAGAATTATAGCCTAGGACTGTCCCTGAACAGAGTATGTCGATCCAAAGGTTTGTTGTCCTTAAGCTAATTCAAAGGTTACAGCTTGACAGGAAAGGAAAGGAGAGCGTCCTCCAGCCTCAGAATCCATCCTTCAGGCACTGGAAGCTAAGAGCAGATTCACTTTATGCCTTTGTTTTTCTTTTCTTTTCTTTTCTTTTCTTTTCTTTTTTTTTTTTTTTGAGAGTTAAAGACAGATCTTTATTTCAAACTCTGATCTACAAATTAGCGTTTCCCACCAACTCTGGGAGCAGAGACCTTCACGGGCTTCACAATCTTTTGTTTAGGTGCTGCTTTTGTGGGGGCCTTGGCAGCAGCCATTGCTGTCTTCTTTGATGCCTGCTTAGCCTTTTTTGCTTCCTTTGCAGCCCTTATAGCCTGCTCTCGCTGAGCTTTCCTAACTTCTGGTTTCTGATTCCTCTTGGCCATTAGATCAGCAAGAGATGCACCAGTGGTGGCTCGCTGAAATTTGACTGCACGGCTGGTTCTTTTCTTTTGAATTTTTTCCGACTGTCCGTTCTTGTGTTTTCTTCTATAGAGGACAGTCCAGTTTATCTGCCGAGGATTCCTTTTGGAAAGGAATGCAGACTCACATTTTGCATTAAGAAACTGGAAAACCTTCAGGTCCATCCTGGCTTAGCGCCGGCCGTGTCCCGGGTAGATCTTGTACCCGCTGAAACTGCACAGCTCGACCTTCATGGTGATAGATGTCGGCCTGCCGGGGGTGGGGGGGTGAGAAAGATGGTGAACAGAAAGAAAGAATCATGGGAAAACACCTTATAGGTGCCTTTGTTTTTCTAATAGCCACTTGCTCTTAGATTTCCCAAGACACACAAACAAACATATTTTGCCAACTGCTTGCAAGAGAATGCTTGCTGTTTTGCAGTGATAAATGACTGCACTGATGCTTGATCCTGAGTCTGATGAAGATACATTAATCACTTATAGATGAATGACTGGGAGGCTGCATCCTATGTCTGAGGATACTCTAACCACTTGTGGATGAATGACTGGGAGTCTGCATCCTATGTCTGAGGATACTCTAACCACTTGTGGATGAATGACTGGGAGGCTGCATCCTATGTCTGAGGATACTCTAACCACTTATGGATGAATGACTGGGGGGCTTCATCCTGAGTCTCAAGATATACAGAGTTCTTATGAATGAATGGAATGAAGTGTCTAATGGAGTGAAGGTAGGAGATATTTTCCTTTTCTATGTTTACATACTATTCAGATTACTCAAAAAGGATGAAATATTCTAGTGTCAGATGGTAACTCTATTATGTTATGCTGTCTCTCAGGGTATTCAGAAGTGACTGATGTCAAATATGGCACAAGAATTAGATACCAGGTCAGAGGTTCTCTGAAACCATGAATGTCATACATACAGTCCGGTGAGCAGATAATTACTATGTGCAAATTTAACACTATGCTTACAAAATGAACTGCTCTAAACCACAGAGACTATTATCCATCTTCAACAATAACAACAGAAATAAACCTCAATGGATTTCAAAGACAGGTAAGATACAATAGATATTCTATGATTATGGTCTACTTTAGAAGTTGGTAAGTGAAAGATATTTTGAAATCAGCTGTGATTATAACCAAGGAGTTTAGTAATTAGAACCTAAAGGTCAGAAAAGATGTCAGAGAAGATGAGAACATATCAGAATGGAGGGGAACTGAGAATTAGCATAGAAAACCAGGAGAATGGAGCCAGATGTAACTGCTGGCCAAAGAGGGCCAGGACAATGAGGAAGGTGCCATCACATGCACCCTACCCCCAACTGTTGGCCTTGAACTTGGCAGGTGGTGTGTGCTGCAGGCAACAACTGATTCCATTTCCCAGGAATGAGTTCATCAAATTTCTCAGGAGTTCCTCTCACTCTGGGAACTCTTTCCAACATCGTGCAACAAACGGGACAGGCGCGGTGCCTCTAGGCTGCAGCATAAGTGGCACCAGTCTTAGCAAAGCTTAGGGGAGATGCCCAGAGATGTGCATGCAGAAGGCATTTTTATGGATGTTTGTCATGCCAGGGTCTGTGTGACCACAGAGTTGGGGACATCTCCTTCTGTTTTTGGGTGGTGAGAAGGGATAAGGCAGGGGAGTGGAGATAAGGGCTTAGACAGAAGAACAAAGGAGGCTGTCAGGAGCATAGGGCTCTGGTGGGCAGGGCCATGTGGAATCCCTAGCCTAGAAGGGCTTTATCAAGTGTGGCAGTGCCATCCCTTTACTCTTGTGTCTCCAGTCCCTAAGCTGAAGCTAAGGACAGTCATGGTGTGGAAGATGCCCATGCTTGTAGGACTGATTGTGCTAGGCACTCATATATGGACCGATGACAAAGAATTTCCAGATGTTACTAAGGATCTAGATTATTTTGTGGCATCAGTGGAGTTTGCTGTGGCTCAGTTCAATGACAAGAACCCAGAAGAGAACACATACAGGTTGCTAGAAGTTGGGAGAGCCCAGAAAAAGGTGAGTCCATGTGCAGAGCATTATCCTCTCATGAAGAGCCCGAGGCTGGGACTTGGGGTGGATGGGCATCAGCAGGGAATCGTGAGAATACTGGACCTGCAGAGCCATCTATAGACAAGGATCTAGAGACCTTGACCCAGGACACATTTACTTTTTCCCTGAATGACTCCATCTTGGTCTGTTGTTAAACCTGGGCCCTGGGCCTTAGGAACCCTTGGTACCAAACACTTTACTACCTCTAGCTGCCTCATAGCTGTGGAGATGCAGGTCTAGCTCATCATATGGGACTAAATATGGAGGTGTGGAACAGAGGTGATGGGGTATGTTCATAATATGTGCCTAGAATGAATGTAGTTGAAGACTTCTAGTGTGCTTTGTTAAGTTATGTTGTGTATTTGATGTGTACTGTGCAAATATGGGTATACCATTACCTGTATAGGTTCCTAAGTGCCCACTGTAGTCAGCTCTTTTGGCAATCTCCACATCAGTCCATTGTGATGAGTATTCGTCTGTAGTAGGATTGGGTGCTCTCTGAGTTTTCATGTATGTTTGTTTAAGGGTATGACAATCATTCTCAATAACTTCTCACAGCATCTGGAGCAGATTTTAAAACTGGAGGATGTGACTATGCATGCACCACAGTGTGTCCCTAAGAGTGGCACTTGCATGCAGTAATCACTCATGTGAAAGACAATAGATTCCCCCAAGTTCCTCACACCCCAGCCAAGGAGGAGTCCTGCCTGTTTCTTGTTCTATATCAAAGGTGTGGCTTAGCAGGCACTTCTTAACCTAGCCCGTGCTGCTGAAGTGAGAGAGTTGTCACATCATCATGTGTGGCTGCAGTGTGTGCAGGTGGCTTTTTGTGTGGAATTTGATGGTGATCCTGGGAATGTGCTATACCCTATATGCCCATGCCCTGTAGAGTGCCAGACTTCAGCAGGAACAAGTGTGGAAGAAGACTGGCATGTGTCTTGTGGCTCTCAAAGGCACATTTCTGTTACCACCGATAGCCCAGCCATATAAATGCCTATTTACAAGCACATGCGTATTCCAAGTATTTGCCCATTTTCTATTTGATCTTCTCCCTGTTTTTTTGTTTTTGTTTTTGTTTTTGTATTTATAAAAATCAAGTATTACTAGGCAGTGGTGGCACACGCCTTTAATCCCAGCACTTGGGAGTCAGAGGCAGGCGGATTTCTGAGTTCAAGGCCAGCCTGGTCTACAGAGTGAGTTCCAAGACAGCCAGGGCTACACAGAGAAACCCTGTCTCGAAAAACCAAAAACCAAACAAACAAATAAAAAAAACACAAACAAGTATTTATCAACTTTTTGCATACTTTCTTTTCTACAGACACAGACAATGATTTTTTTAATGGATTTGGAGATGGGCCGGACAATTTGTAAGAAACATGATCAACACATCCATAATTGCCCATTGCTACAAGGCTCGGGAGAAAAGAAGGTTAGAGAATAAAACTATTTCCAATTATAACTGATCTTTTGGGAATAAAAAGATAATCAGGCAAAGTCAGGGGTTAGGGAAGGTGTGGGAAAATCCAGGTAGAATGAGGAGACGTCTCAGGGCTCCCTCACTGGAAAAAGAAAGGACCATCTTTTCCCCCATATTCATTTATTTATTATTTTATTTTATCTTAAAAACATTTGCATTAATTCTTTGAGAATTTTATACAATTCTAGTTCTTCCGTAACTCTTCCCATATCTATGTTCACAGCCCAGCTTCGTGTCCTAATTTTTTATTAACCTGTTGAGTCTAGTTTGTGCTACCTATCTATTCCTGGGTGTGGGGTGACTAACTGGATGCAGTTGACCTACCAGGAACTACACAGAAGGCACCATATATTTTTTTAAACATTTCAATTTTTATTAATTAATTTATTTATTTACATCCCAAACGCTGCTTCCGCTCCAGCCCCTCCCTCACAGGATCCCTCGCTCCACCTCCCTCCCCTTCTCCCCTGAGAGGACCCCTGCTGGGTATCTACCCTCTAGCCCATCAAATCACAGCCTGGCCAGACACATCCTCACCCACTGAGGCCAGACAAGATAGCCATGAAGACTGAGTTGCCTGGCTGCTACTTATATGCCAGGACCTCATTCCAGCCCATGTTTATCCTTTGGTTGGTGGCACAGACTCTTGAGAGCTTTCAGGGGTCGAGGTTTGTCGATTCCTCTGGTCTTTCTGTGGGTTTACCATCTACTTCTTACCTCCTGGTTTAGAGTTGGGTTAGTTTTGGTTGGCTTTTCATTTGGTCTCTGTTCCATCCCCACATTTGTTTTAAACAGGATAAAGGTTTGTGTGCATGTGTTCCTGTCCCTATCCTTTCACTGGGGGTCCTGCCTGGATACAGGAGGTGGCCTCTTCAGGTTTCATGACCATCTTGGCTAAGGTCGCCCACATTGATTCCTGGGAGTCTGCCCTATCTCAGGTCTCTGCTATTCTGAGGGGAGATATTCTCCCCTCCCCCATCCCAGAGAGCTAAAGATTTCCATTCATTCTTCTGGCCCTCTGGGTCTCTCTCTTATCTCTCCCTGCACCTAATCCTACTTCCCCATAACCCTCTCCTTCCTCTCTCTCACGCATTTCCCTCCCTTTGCCTCCTATGATTATTTTGTTTCTCCTTCTAAGTGTGATTCAAGCATCCTTGCTTGGGCCATCCTTTTGTTTAATGTCTTTGGGTCTGTGGGGTGTATCATGGGTATTCTGTACTTTATGGGTAACATGCACTTATCAGTGAGTCCATACCAGGCATGTTCTTTCAGGTCTATATTACCTCACTCAGGATGATATTTTCTAATTTCTTACATTGACCTGCAAAATTCATGATGTCCTTGTATTTACTAGATGAATAGTGTTCCATTGTGTAAATAAATGTACCACATTTTCTGTGTCAAAAAGGGTTGAGGGACTTCTGGGTTGTTTCCAGTTTCTGGCTATTAGGAATAGCACTGCTATAAACATGTCAGAAGGGGTTCTCTTGAGCATACAGAGCCTGGCTCCCAAGCCTAGGGCACCCCTCTACTGTAGATGCCCACATGGCTTCCATCTATGATAAACCATGCTCGTGTCCCTTATTTGGCCTTTAGAGACCATCAGGATTTGGGATGATGAAATTCTTCCTGTGGCCATCAGCTTAGTGTCTCGGGGTTAGGAACTATGTAATTTATCCGCTTACTCTAACTCTACTGATAGATTCTGGGTGATTTTCAGTGACGTCACTCTCCTGTCTGACACGTAATTCATGGGATCTGGGACCTTGAGGATGGCTTTCCAGTGAGGGACTCTCTCAGGGTTTGTTTTCACCTTCCAACTAATGGCCTTGAAGCAGAATCCTTTGGGGTGGTTTGTACTACGGTTCTATTGGGAAGTGCCTGATGGGACCTTCGTTCAAGCACTCCTTTCATTCCTTCAGGATGCTTTGGATGGGGAAGTTCACCCACCATCATAGGTGGCAGGGTGGGGAGCTGTGAGGACAGGGTGGCTCAGGGTGAAGAGCCCAGGCAGGTACTTCTTCAGCAGCCCCTTCTCCCAGGTGGAAGGATTTTGTGACTTGTGTCAATTGTCCTAGTGGAGGTTTCAGCTTTATGCTCCTTGTGTCTGTAAAATGGTTTCAGCTTTACTTTTGGGAAAAAAAAAAAAGGATTTTTTTCACCTTGTATGATGCATTATTTCAATCATTAAAACGTTCTAACTTATGTATTTTTTTTTTTCAGGTGCATTGTGTTTTCCAAGTAGATGCCCGATCTTGGTTTTCCCACTTCACCATCCTGACTAGCACCTGTGTGCCAACATAAGCGGGGATGGAGGTGGTGGGAAGGGCTTTGGCTACATATAGTATTCTCCCTTCCTCTGGGGTATGACTCTCCATAGTCCAAGATCTGTGTAGTGCTAATGCAATTAAAGCATGTCACAGCATCTTCTGGATCCCTGAACAGTGCTTGGGGTCTTCGACATTGTTTATTTGCTAAGGATACCATCCTCAATGATAAGCAATTTTTTTTTATTGCCCTGCCTGCATGTATAGATTTCGGCGTAAATCAGACTCCTCAGTTCATGTGAAGCAGTGTATGTATGGGCTGGACTGGTTGATTTGTGTTCTCTTTCATTCATTTACATATTCATTCATTCTTTAATTCCTCTATGCTCCCTCACCTATGCATTCATAAGGAATGCAGAAGCCAGGCATATTGGTGCTCACCTATAGTCTAGCACTATACAGGAGGTCGAGGGGAAGGAACTTAGAAACCCACAAGCTGGAGCCCACCTTAGGCAACACAGTGATGTTAAAACTCACAGAGAAAATGAAAGAAAAGTAAATGAAAGAATACAGAACACTTTTATTTCCAGGAAATAGTCATTTGTCTCCTCATGCTTCTATGTCAGGAACCAGGCTCACAGTGCTGTTTATTCTGAACTGGGACCAAGCTTAGACTTAGGGGTGGAAGAAAGGCATAAATGACAGGCTAGAAGACCTTGCCCTCCTGAACAGCACAGGCTGTCTGATAGGGCTAGAAGTAAACACATGGTTCTAATGGGAGAATTTCAGGTTCCTTTTTCAGTAACTGACAGATCCATAGAGTCAAAATCACCAAAGACATACACAATGTGAGAATTTATTAAACAAATTTGATTTTGTGTTATATATGTATATATCTCCACATTTTGGTCCATAATCCATATCTTCATGAACTTCACAGAATGAATGTCATGTAGGTTATGTTCTCTGATTACAGTGAAATTCATCTAGAAATTAAGGAGGGAAATACTTGAACATTTAGCTTTATATCTCTAAGTTCTAATAGAGTGAACCCAAGTAGAATAGGATGTTTTTAAAAATGCATACTTAAAACATTCTTAGTTCTTTTAAAAAAAGGTTTTATTTTTAATTTTTAATTATTAAAACTATGTATGTGGTTTTGTCTGTATGTTTATGTTCATGTTTTCATGCATGTGTAAGCTGTGTGTGTATGTGTGTGTGTGTGTGTGTGTGTGTCTGTGTGTGTGTGTCTGTGTGTGTGGTATTGGGGGCTAGGGGTTTGTCTGAATGTGGGTATGTACTTATGAGTACACATGCCTGCAAAGCTAACTGGCATAGGCACTGGGAACCAAACTCCAGTCCTCTGGAAGAGCAGTAAATACTCTCAGTCACTGAGCCATCTTCCTGGGCCCCATGCTTATTAAATGAAAAAAAAAAACCCATTGTATCTTTGGTGTGTGTGTGTGTGTGTGTTCATGTGTGTAAACACTGGTATATGGGTGCCATGGCACATGTATGGAGCTCCAATGACAACCTTGGGTGTTGAGGCTCACTTTGCACCTTTTTTGAGACAGACTACCTTTTGTTGCTCACTGGTTGCTGTTCCAGGTTAAATGGCTAGTGAGCTGCACGAGATTGTCTTGTCTCTGCTTCCCATCTTGTTATAGGAACACTGGTATTGTTTTTTTTTCTTTTCTTCTTTCTTTCTTCCTTCCTTCCTTCCTTCCTTCCTTCCTTCCTTCCTTCCTTCCTTCCTTCCTTCCTTTCTTTCTTTCTTTCTTTCTTTCTTTCTTTCTTTCTTTCTTTTTCGAGACAGGGTTTCTCTGTGTAGCCTTGGCTGTCCTGGAACTCACTCTGTAGGCCAGGCTGGCCTCGAACTCAGAAATCTGCCTGTCTCTGCCTCCCAAATGCTAGGATTAAAGACGTGCAGTACCACTGCCTGGGAACACTGGTATTGTTGATATAAGCTTCCATACCTTAGATTCAATTCTCTGAAGATTTGAATTCAGATTCTTATGCTGGTGTGACTAGTGCTGTACCATCTACCCTACCCTAAATGCAGTCTGAAGTAACAGATCAGTGGATTCTGCTGTCATAGTGCTTCAAGAGACATACTGTGCACATGGGAGTGTGCACTCCAGAGAGCAGATATGACAGCAAGTGATTACACTGGACTCTATATCAAGACTGCCCTCGTCCTAAATTCTTGTTTAAATCTGGGGAAAAAAAATTTACAGAGTAGGAGTAGTGGATTGTAACAAAAATACATAAAAGAAAACATTTCCTTAGGAGGGATAAAATCATTGCTAACCTTTGGTAAACTAAAAATAGATTTGGAGAAGACAGTCAACTCACTCACAAGCTTCAATGAGAAGGGACCATAATACACATCTGGAGACTTCAGAGAAATGATGGTGAGATATGATGAGCCTGCTAGTAGGAAGGGTAAATTTAAACAGATAAGAGTCTACTCTGGTGGGAATACAAAGGGCTTAGACACGTTTTGAAGTACTCTAGGGGAAAGGATATCTTCGTTTTTAGGACCCCTTGCCATCATCCTTTTTGCTTTTGTTTGATTGGTTGTTTTCGTCTACTGGACACAAGTTAGAGTTATCTGGAGAGAGGAATCTGGGTTGAGAAAATGATTCCATTAGGATTCTGAGTAGGAAGTCCGAAGGACATTTTCTTGATTAATGGTTGATGTGGGAGGGCCCAGCACTCTGTAGGTGGTGCCACCCCTTTGAAGTGCTCTCGGGTTGTATAAGAAAGCAGGCTGAGGCACAGAACTTTCACAGGGCCGAGGTCCTCTCCTCCTATTGATGATTGAATTTGCAATCCTCTATTATACACATGCTGCCTGAACAATCAGACCCCTCCATGTGTACTCTTTGGTTGGTGGTTGAGACCTTGGGAGCTCTGAGGGTACTAGTTAGTTCATATTGTTGTTCCTCCTAAGGCGCTGCAAACCCCTCAGCTCCATTGGTCCTTTTTCCAACTCCTTCACTGGGGATCCTGTACTCAGTTCGATGGATGGCTGTGAGCCTCTACATCTGTGTTAGTCAGGTACTGTCAGAGCCTCTCAGGAGATAGCTATATTTAGGCTGGCTTGCCCTTCCTTCAGTCCCTGCTCCATAGTTAATCTGAAAGTGGGAGAGGGCGGGCTGGCAGGCATGGGGAAGTGGGAGGCAACAAGGGGGTTGTTTTGGTTGTTTTTGTTTGTTTCTTTGTTTTTTGGAGGGGAAACTGGGAATGGAGAAATTTACATGTAAATAAAGAAAATATCTAAAAAAAGAATTATATTAAAAACTATATATAGTATAACTTATATTATAAACATATATTTTTTAATCTAATCATCTTGTTAAATGAAATAAAACAGCCTGAATAAAAAAAAAAAAAGAAGAAGAAAGCAGGCTGAGCAAACCATGAAGAGCAAGTCAGTAAGCAGCATTCACCCATAGCTCCTTTGTCAGTTCCTGCTTCCAGATTCCTGCTTTGAGTTCCTGCCCTGACTTCTCTGGATGTTGGATTACAAATGAGAAGATGAAATAAATCCTTTTCTCCTCAAAATGATTTCTGTCATGCTGCCTTATCACTGCAATAGAAACCTAACTAAGACAGCATCCCTTATCAGACCGCCTTGAGAGAGCTTTTCACCTGGAGGCTGTAGGAAGGTGTTTTCAGTCATGTCTACAGTCTTGTCTCTTTCCATGCCGAGCGATAGTTCTGCTTCTACACTTTCTACATTACTACAAGGCAATGATTAGATTCTGGACTCTTTCTCTCTCTCTCTCTCTCTCTCTCTCTCTCTCTTCTTTCTTTCTTTCTTTCTTTCTTTCTTTCTTTCTTTCTTTCTTTCTTTCTTTCTTTCTTTCTTTCTTCCTTTCTTTGTTTCTTTATCTTCAAAGCTCAAATGTCCCGGTCTCCCAAGGCATGGAGAAGCATTCTCACCCTGAGTCCTTTCCCATGCTGGCAATCTTCATGGTGTTCCACTGTACTTATCCCCTTGCCTTATTTACTTTTTATCAGTTTCCCTAGAAGTGAGGCAGAGTGTGGAGCACTCCTCCCAAGAAATCTGGCACAGGGGTAAATGGCAGATCTGGGTGTGGATGCAGATCAACAGATGCCCCTTTCTGAGTCCAATCAGCTTCTAGGCCCATGGCTACCATTTGTGTTCATTTCTGCAGACCCATTTCCTCCCATTCTCATTCTCCCTGGTATAGACTGCAATGCACAGGTGGGGCAGGTCTTACGAAAGAGGCAGAGGCGATGAGTTGGCCACCAGACTACAGACATGGTAGAGAAGATGATCTCCCAGTCATGACTCTGACCCCTTCCACTAGGACCCTCCCAGACTCCAAGGTCATGTTTTTAAATCCAAATACATAAGACCTTCCTTACCTCATGTGAGTTTCTGTGACCCTATCAATTCTGGAATTCAAAGTAGTAAGGGTAAACTGGTTTGATTTATAATCCTGAACTCCACGTCAGTTCTTATCAGGGATGGGCAGGGCGGTTGTTGGGGGGAGGCAGATTGGGAGATGTACAAACAGAGGGTATGTTGCATAATAGCCATGAGCCTGTGGCTTTTGTCACCAAGGTCTGGAAAATGTGGACTCCTCTCCTGCCTTCTGCTTTCAGATGAAGGATGGGTCAAGGGGAGGAGTAGAGATGCCACTGGCAAAATGCCCTTGTCAAAGTGAGGCTCTTAGCACTCCAGGGCCTCTTGTGGGCCAGGCTATGTGGGATGCATCGCCACCTGCAGCTGCGCCACTCCTCCACCCGTCCTCAGCTCTCAGTGCGGACTCTGAAGACAGCCATGTTGTGGAAGTCGGTCCTGGCCGTGGCACTCATTGTGCTGGGAATTCATGATTGCAGCTTCAGGTTTATAGAGATCGACAAGAACCAAAAGGATTTTGCGGCTTCTGTGGAGCATATTGTGTTCTACTTCAATGAGAACCAGGATGATGATTTTGCCTACAAGTTCCTGAGAGTCCGGAGAAGTCTAAGTGAGGTGAATAGCCTGCTTTCTAACTGGTACCTGCATTCATTCCAATACCACCTGACAGGGCTGGGTTTGTAGTAAGTTAAAACCAAGGCTTTTATTTGACAGATGTTTAAAAAAAAAAAAGACAAAACTCAATTTAGTGCTAGGAAAAGTTCTAAACTTTGGACTTATTTTAAAGTGAGTGTAGCCTCTGAAAAGTAGGGAAGAAGGGAAGCACCAATGTCTCAGTCTGAGGTCAGGGTGAGGGAAATCGGGTAAGGACCGAGGAATATCAGAACAACACAGACAGAGAAACAGGTGACGAGAACGGCTGGCACCGGAACTAAAAGAAACAAGGTCTCCCACAGCAGACAGTTGGCAGCAAATGCGATGTGATGACAAGTACCTTTGGGGAGCCAGGCGAGCTGGGCATTGCTCAGCAGGGTGGGAATGCATACCGAGTTTCTAGCAATAGGAATATCACTGCTGGGATGACGTTTGTGTAGGAAGTTAGCTGTGGAGCCAGATAGGAACCCGTTCTTTCACACTACTATGCTGCCCCCAAATCCATGAGTAAAATACTAGGCCAGGCGAGGTGAATGCAGTGACACAAGTTCTTGGGAGCTGGGGAAGGTAAGAAACTGATGGCTCTTTGAGTGGGTGGGAAGTATAGGTTGTCGAAGATAGACGACCCCCGCCCCCATGCCCTGCCGTCCTGGAAGAGGATGAAGCAAGCATACTCAGGAGATCTGCGTCTCCTGGAAGGTGATACTGTGACTCTATGACTGAGTCTTGGAGAAGGGCAATACTGAGATGCAGGTGTGCAGAAGGGGGCGTGGCAGCAAGGAGGCAGGATGCCAAGCTGGGAGTACTGGGAATCTACCAAGTGGTGCTCCTCAGGTGAACTCCCAAATGTTTCACTTGAGGTTTATTAAGTATAGTGGCCCACACAGCCTCTGGATAAGAATCTTTAGACCAAGAGAAGGAGAATGGTGACTTGGTCACCAGGAAATGTGAGTTGGAGCAGATGTGTGTGCTGTCTGAGCTGAAAAGTGAGTGGTGCCAAGGAGGGACCCTAGAAGGTTTTTTTTCTGAGCCAAAGGGGTAGGAATACTATCAAATAAACAAGCAAACAACAACAAAAATAGAATAAAAGGGTTTGAAGAAGGACTGAAACATTCTGAGTAGACATATAACATTGTTGTTCTGAAGTAGCCCTATGGGACTGTCCTCAAGGAAGTTGACTATAAAGCTGATAAAGCCTTTATAAATTCAGGGGGGATCAGCATCTATTATGGGAAGTGTTACCAGTGAGGCCAGTCTTTCTGTTGGGTTCCTTTGGATAGAATGATGTTTCTTTCCCACATCATGATTCCCACACGAAGATCCATGAGCTGGGTAGAACTGCAGAAGGTCACAGATTTGTGGCATAAACCTAGTCACAGGTCTGGGGACATCCCCTATTGTATCCCCAGGGAGTATCCCCAGGGATACAATGATCTCTGATCTTTCTTTCTTGTCCTTTGATGAGTCCCTCCCCCCTTTTTTATTATATGTAAGTACACTGTAGCTGTCTTCAGACACTCCAGAAGAGGGCATTAGATCTCAATATGAATGGTTGTGAGCCACCATGTGGTTGCTGGGATTTGAACTCATGACCTTTGGAAGAGCAGTCGGCGCTCTTAACTGCTGAGCCATCTCTCCAGCCCGATGAGTCCCCTTCTTAAAGCAGATTCTAATCTTGGGCTCTGAACCATAGTGCTCCTCCTTCCTGGACTTCTACCTGCTGCTTCCAGGCAGGGGTCTCAAGTCCAACTCACTGTGTGTGCTATGTAGGAAAGATGTATGTGACAGTACCTGTGTGCTGTTAGTATGTGTCAGATATAAGTAAGTATGTGAGAGTGTTGTTGGTGTGAGTTGAGGCATGTGTGTGAGGCTGTTGATGGGTTCTTGGTGATGTTGTGTGTCTGGTTCAAGTGTGTTGTTGGTTAGTAGTGAGGATATTGCCTTGGGCTTGACATGAGTTGCTGTCATCTATGTAGATTCCTGAACCTCTGAACCCCAGAATTTCCGAGTCTCCTGAATGAGGCATGTGTTACACCCTGAGAGGATTTCCTGGTTAGATTTGCTTTTTCTCCATGTTCAAGTGTTTCTTGAGTTTTTAAACACCTCTGTTTATGGTGATATCCTGTATAGGATTTTAATAAATATTGAGACTAGCATTGCGATAATTGATAACTACTTCATTCCAGTACTTTCGAGATGAATGTTAGCACCTGCATTAAAGATAACAACTTAAAGGGAGGGACTGGCATGCTCTCTGCTCCACTTGCCCATGACAGACTGGCTCGCCAGTGTCCTCCTCTAGGTTAAGGAGTCACTCAGCAGGTACTACTGATGCTGCCTGGGTGAACATTTGATAATCATTACAGTGTCCTGTGTGTGGCTGTACCATGTACAGGTTCTTTGCTGTGGATTTAATTGTGTGAATATGTTGCATCCTAGATAGTCGCTACTCTGTCAATAAGAGCTACTGGGCATTTACCAGGGGAAAGCAGACTGAGAGAAGACTCAGTTTCCCCTGTTGTACTTAATAGACATTTGGGAGCTCTGGGGATCAAGCTTTGTGCTTTGAGCATGCTAAGCACACACTTTCCAACAGAGCTTTATCCCCAGGTAAATAGATGTATCTCTTGTGTAGAATTAAAGGGAAATTCTGGAAAAAATTTAAAAGATTAAAAGGTGGCTGGTTGTGAGAGAGGATGCCTGTATCCTTAGTACGTGGGACACTGAGGAACAGCAAGATTGACAGTTGGATGTCATCTTGAGCAATGCTGACTGTCTAACAAAGCCAAAATGATAGCCACAAAGAAGAAAACCCTATCTTCCACCCCCCAAAATCAGGCAAACAACACAGTAAGTGCTCTTTGCTCTTTATTTTCTGTCTGTTTAAATTTCACACTTTCTGGTTATTTTTCTATTGAGTTTCTTTCACTTATTTCCAATTAAATATTTTCTAACAGTTTTACAATTTCTTCTTGACAGAGACGTAAGATGTTATATTTAGTAGACCTGGAGATGGGCCGTACGCTTTGTGGGAAATATGATGAAGACATTGACAATTGTCCATTGCAGGAAGGTCCAGGAAAGAAAAAGGTTTGGGATTAAATTAACACCTTATGTTGACAATCTTTTGGGAAAGAATGCAGAAAGGAGCATTTTTTTTTTTTATTTACATGTCATACAATATCTCCTTTCCCA
>NW_022196897.1:134078367-134093586 GCF_008632895.1 Mastomys coucha
AAAAAAAAAAAAAGGAAAAAATAATAAAATAAAATAAAATAAAGTAAACAAAAACAAAAACTAAAACAAACCCCTGTTCTCTCCCCCCTCTCCCTGCACAACACCCCACCCCTCCTGCTTACTGGCCCTGGCATTCCCCTATACTGGGGCATAGAGCCTTCACAGGGCCAAGGGCCTCTCCTCCCATTGATGACTGACTTGGCCATCCTCTGCTATACATATGCAGCTGGCTCAGCCATTAGTCCCACCATGTGTACTCTTTGGTTGGTGGTTTAGTCCCTGGGAGCTCTGAGGGTGCTACTTAGTTCATATTGTTGTTTGTCCTAAGGGGCTGCAAACCCTTCAGCTCCTTGTGTCCTTTCTCTAGCTCCTTCATCAGGGACCCTGTACTCAGTCCAATGGATAGCTGTGAGCCTCTACTTCTGTACTAGTCGGACACTGTCAGAGCCTCTCAGGAGACAGCTATATCAGGCTCCTGTCATCCAGCATTTGCTGGCATCAACAATAGTGTCTGGATTTGCTGAGTGAATATGAGAAGGATTGCCAGGTGGAGGAGTCTCTGGATTGTCCTTCTTTCAGTCTCTGCTCCATAGTTAGTCTCTACAACTCCTTCCATGGGTATTTTGTTCCCCCTTTTAAGAAGGAATGAAGTATCCACACTTTGGTCTTCCTTCTTGAATTTCTTGTGGTTTGTGGATTGTACTTTGTGTATTCTGAACTTATGGGCTAATATCCACTTATCAGAGAATACATACTATGTGTGTTCTTTTGTGATTGGGTTACCTCATTATGGATGATATTCTCCAGTTCCATCCATTTCCCCAAGAATTTCATAAATTCATTGTTTTTAATAGCTAAGTAGTACTCCATTGTGTAGATGTACCACATTTTCTGTATCCATTCCTCTGTTGAGGGACATCTGAGTTATTTCCAGTTTCTGGCTATTATATATAAGGCTGCTGTGAACAGAATTGAAGACCCAGAAATGAACCCACAAACCTATGGCCACTTAATCTTTGACAAAGGTGCTAAAAGCATCCAGTGGAAAAAAGACAACATTTTCAACAATGGTGCTGGCTCAACTGGCAGTTAGCATGTAGAAGAATGCAAATCGATCCATTCTTATCTCCTTGTACAAAGCTCAAGTCCAAGTGGATCAATGATCTCCACATAAAATATGACACACTGAAACTAATAGAAAAGAAAGTGGGGAAGAGCCTCAAGCACATAGGCACAGGGGAATATTTCCTGAACAGAACACCAATAGCTTATGTTCTAAGATCAAGAATTGACAAATAGGACCTAATAAAATTGCAAAGCTTCTGTAACGCAAAAGACACTGTCAATAGGACAAACCGGCAACCAACAAATTGGGAAAAGATCTTTACCAATCCTATATCTAATAGAGGGCTTATATCCAATATATACAAAGAACTCAAGAAGTTAGAGAACCAAATAACCCTATTAAAAAATGGGGTACAGAGCTAAACAAAGAATTCTCAACTGATGAATACTGAATGGCTGTGAAGCACCTAAAGAAATGTTCAACATCCTTAGTCATCAGGGAAATGCAAATCAAAACAACCCTGACATTCCACCTCACACCAATCAGAATGGCTAGGATAAAAAATCTCAGGTGACAGCAGATGCTGGCGAGGTTGTGGAGAAAGAGGAACACTTCTTCATTGCTGGTGGGATTCCAATCTGGTATAACCACTCTGGAAATCAGTTTGGCGGTTCCTCCAGAAATTGGACATAGTTCTACCAGAGGACCCAGCTATATCACTCCTGGGAATATACCCAGAGATTCTCCAACATGTAATAAGGACACATGCTCCACTATGTTCATAGAAAGGAGCATCTTAAGCAGACAGAGCCTATCTCCCAATGCTGGGGCAGTCCTCTGCTCAAATCCCAGCTTCCTGGCCACAGACAACCTGTAGGCACACACGTGGCCTCTGAATGTGATGGAACCTTCCCTGTCGTTCCAGCGTTAAGCCTTCAGAGAGAGACATTTGAGGTTCAGGAAAATCAGAGGCTCATGTTCTCCTTTTAGTCACCAGTCTTCCATTGTTTGCTTTTTGGGGAATGAGAACTGTTTTGTCTGTCTGCTTGCTTAGGCTTCCCCTTTAGCTCATGGTGGTCAAGGATGGTTCTTGCTGTTCTGCTGGGAAGTTCCTAAACAGATAATTTCTCAAGCAGTCCCCTGGCTTTTGGGACCCTGGGAAGAGGTAGAAGTTTGCCCATCACCATGTGAGGCAGGGAAGTGGTGAGGACAGAATGTGTCGACATGAATGACAGCCCTAGCAAGGTGTTTTTCAGGAGATCCTGGGCTCAGGACAGGGAGTTGCTGCATCTTATGTTATTGTTCTCATAGAGCTTTGTGCTTCATGAATCTTGTTATAGGTTACTGTATTTTAACTTTTCTTTTTTTTTAACTTAGTTTTTATTATCTAGATGGCTTTAATGCATTGCATTTTTCCAATTTATGCTTTGTAACTTCTTTTTCTTTCAGGTACGCTGTACTTATATTCTCGAGACTGTAGTATGGATTACTAAGTTCACCGTCTTGAACAGCACCTGTGCGCAGATTTAAGTGGGGCAGGAGTCTTTCTGTGCCTACCGCTAAAGGCCCCTTGCCTCTTGAGGATGACTGTTTATATTCTAGGATCTCTTTGGTACCAGAACAATTAAAGTCATCTTACAAAACATCCTGAGTCCCTAAATAGTGCTTAGAGTTTTCTGGGTTGACTGTTTGCCCTTGATGCCACACTCACTGATAAGCAATGGAGATTCTATAATCACAATTATCACCCTATGTGAAGTGCAGAGTATTGAATAGACTCTGTGAAGTAGTTCACTGTTTATTTCCAATTTTCATTCATTAACTTTCCCATCATTTCGTGTTTGTATGTAGTTCACTCACTCATTCATTCATTCTACAATTTCTCCATATCCCTCATACACACGTTCAAAAGAAGGGCAGAACATTCTTCTAGGGAGCAGCCACCTGGATCATAGTGGATGACCCGTCTGCAGAGGACGGGAGACAGACTCAGGCGTGTGTGTGTGCATGTGTGTTTGCATACGTGTATGTGTGTATGCATGTGTGTGTGTGATTGGAACTACAGCGACAGAGATTCTACCCCTGTGGACCCCGACGGCTGCTGACAAGAACGTTTTCCTAATAGTTTATTCTCAGTGTTCTTACTTATTCGCTGAAGCCCATGTTTCCCACCCAAATCCCAGTATGGGCTTTTTGGCTGTCAGCACCATTCACTGCCCCAAGAGAGGCACAGTTTTACCTTTAGGCTGAGGAACACTCAATCTACATCCTCAGATTCTGGGAATAACCTTGGAAGGACAAAAGATTGACAAGTGGGAGGGCAGAACACTACAGAGAAGGGAAGGCAATGGCAATATTGTCTAGAAGAATGTTCAGAATGGAAGGCTGGGTGGTCTTTTCTATCTTGGGTCGCTGGAATTTCAATTTCACTAATCTATGTTGAAGAATCAATCCTTTCTGGGTCTTCCTATTTCTGTGAGTTTGCCATAGTGCTCATGGGACAAAGTTATTAAAAGCATCTCTGTGCAACTCTTTGAATGTACAACAATGGCTGGCTTGGGCCCTTTGACCTGTGTATAGCATTTAGAACATCTCAACATCTGGCTTCTATTACTATGTTACAGCTATGTGGACAGCACAGCTGGAATCTTGTGAGAACTCTAAGACTTGAAAGGTAGAGCTCTTGTCCATGGCTCCAATGCCCATTCTGATCAGCATTGTTCTTAGGCAGGAACATTTCCATACCTCCCATTTCACTTCCTCACCTGCTTAGTTTTCATGATATGCATATTACATTTTGCTTTGATACACACAAAATCCTCCTTGGTTCATTTTACATTTCTCTGAGAGATTAAATCAAATATCTGTCTCTAAATACAGTAAAAACAAAAGGACAAAAATCAAAAACCAACCAACCAACCAAACAAACACAAAGTAGATTCTGTGTCCCCAGCACATAATACATTAGTTGTTTGGCTTTTACAGCTAAAGTTGTAAGATAGCTCTCCAAAGAATTCTAGAAAACAAATTAATTGCAAGGAGTGTTTTGCCTGTGGTCTCCATTTGACTGATTCTAGCCCTCATATTAAGAAAAAAAAAAAAAGATCATCTTGTCAACTTCACTGAGTTAATGCTCAGATCTCATTGCTCGGGCTTGTAATGCTATGTGTGTCTCCTTAGTCTTCTGATGAACTCAAATTAGTAGCTTTGTAATGAAACCATTATGTTCAAAGGCCATCTGCATTCCCACAATCATAGCAACACTGTTTCTAGTAGCCAAGATATGGGAACAACCTAAGTGTTCATGACAGATGAATGGTTAAGGGATTATGTGCCATGTATAATGAAATGTTCTTTAGTCATGTAAAAAGAAAATACTGCCATTTATGACTGGGTGGATGGATCCTAAAGAGATAAAAGAGACATATAAAGGCAAATACGTCAAGATCTAACTCATAGATGGAATTTAATGAAAACTCAAATCCACACTGAGAGAGGAGTAGCAGTCTGTAGTAACATAGATCACAAGGTGGGATACATTGTTCAAAGAGCACAAATTTTCAGGATGGTTATATTATAATAATTTATTCACTAGTTGAAATCCACTTACAGAGTAAATTTGAAGTGTTTTTAGTACAAGAAAAAGGAATTATGTGGGCTGATATATACTATAACTATTTTATTGTAGTAAATATTTAATGATGTAAGATTACATCAAAATATCTTCACTCTAAAAGTATATTATTGTTATCTATCAACAATATCTCAATAAAGCTAGGAATAAAAATGAAGAACATAAACACTGCCACTATCCTTCTTCATCACATAAAAAATAGAGTAATCCTCAAAGGAGAGTTAAAAATGATAGAAATTAAAAAATTGAAGATATGTTTCCTAAGAGTAAAGAAACAAAGTAAGCTACAGCTGCATAAGAAACAGCTTCAATTGTATAGTAGCTTTATTTTAAACATCATTAGGAACTTTGAAACCGAAGTCACTTCTCTGGATGTGCACAAAGGAGATAAAATCACTACCTAGTGAAGATTTTGTACTTCCTTCCTCATTGAAACATTACTCATAATAGCTGAATGAGTAATGAGTAATGAAATAATTTAAATGCCTATGAATGAGTCAATTGATCAAGAAAATGTTGTACATGTACATAAAGGAATAGTATTCAGCCTTAGAAAGAGATTGTACAATTTGTCACAACACGGATAGACTGAAGGACAACCACACTAAGAAAAGGTAATGAGATGATAGTTACCCTATTGTGGTGGTTTGAATGAGATGGCTCCCATAGGCTTTAAAAGCTCATCTCTCTCTCTCTCTCCTTCTCTCTCTTTCTCTCTCCTTCTCTGTCTCTCTCTCCCCTCTCTCTATCTCTCTCACACAATAGTATCACTCTCTCCCACTCTCTTTTGTTCCCTCTCTCTGCCTCCTATTTGTGGATCAGATGTTGTAAGCTCTCAGTTACTGCTCCAGTGTTATGCCCACCATCCTACTGCCAAACTTCCAGCTATGATGATTTCCTGCAATCTATCCTTCTGGAACCATGAGCCCCCAAATTAAATGCTTTCTTTAATCAATTGTCTTGGTTATAGTTTTTGTCATAACAATAGAAAAGAAACCAAGACACATGTGTAGTAGGGGAGGGGGCAGAAAATGGAGAGTTGTGACTAAAAGATATAAAATGGATCTGTAGGATGAACAGAAGTCAAAGATACAAAGAGGGCCTGAAGGAAGGAAGTATATATCTAGAGAGCAGTGATTCTGGGCCAAATATGAACACAGGAGTAAACAAGTATATTGTGCTCTAGAATTTTGCTGAATGTCTAGAATTTAGAGTATAATCTGGACTCTAGATTATAGCTGCTCTTGCCACAAAGGAAAATAGATAATTTGTGTGTAGAAATAATGGTTTCCAGGCTTCTATTGTTGGATGCAAGGCTGTATTGAATGTCTTTCAAAGTAAATTTTTATGCTTCACGACTTGAATTGGCATTGTTGAAACAAATATTGAAAGCCTGGATGATTTTAAATGTTTTAAGTATTTTTTCAAGTTACTTTCCAAAATAATTTACCACTTTACAATCTCAAAGTATACTGAGAGTGTATTTGATAATCTTGTTATTTAAATGTGAAAGAAATCAAAGAGTTATTGTTTTAAGTTATGAAGACAGATTAAAAAATGCCACAAAAGATAAGAGCTACAAAGAATGAGGTAGATAAAGTTTCCCACATAAAATGATGATGATGATGATATAAAATGGCATGAAGTTGGGAAGGAGATGAATTGATGGGGTCCAGGGGAGTTGAAGGAGGTGGATAATATCAAAATACAGAGTATGCATGATGAAATATTTAAAAAAATAAATTAAATATTATTTTTTTGAAAAATTAAAGTTCTAATGGGAAATACTGACAAAAGTTAGTAAGGTGGATAAATTAATAAGATGGAAAGTATTCTAGACAACAGACTTACTGTGCATATTTAAAGTGAAACATCAATTATTCTATCATGGGTTAACTCTTCCATGGGCTCCTGACATTAATTTATAAAAAACAAAGACTACACTCAGAAAATGGCTTAAATGATTGGGACATTAGCAGCAGAAGGCATGCTGTGAAAAACATGCCTATCCTTGGGAATAATACAAACAACTTAGAAGAAATCAAGTCAGTAACTGTTCTAGACAAAGAGAAAGTATGAGTAAGCTGAAGTTAAGAGTCTGAGGATTGACACAACTCACTATCTCCCTACTCAAAATGTGATCTGGCTGTGCTCATGTCTGCAGGGTTTTGGTCACATATCAAGACCCTCAAAAGTTAGATGCATATAAGGTACACTTTATCAGTTCTCAAGTTGGCAGTACATTGGCACCACTGGTGAAATATAAAAACCACTCATTTTCTGACTCTATTTGCAGGTAGGTCCTCTGATTTTACTGGTAAAATAATGAATCCTGACACACCAAGATTCCCCCAAGTTCTTTGATTATTTAAAAATGTGTTAATTTGCAGGGCAGTGGTGGCCCACACCTTTAATCCCAGCACTTGGGAGACAGAGGCAGGCAGATTTCTGAGTTTGAGGCCAGCCTGGTCTACAGAGTGAGTTCCAGGACAGCCAGGGGTACACAGAGAAACCCTGTCTTGAAAAGCCAAAAAAAAAAAAAGATGTATTAATTTTATTATTTTATGTGTTTGAGTCTTTTACCTGCATGTATGTCTCTGTACTACCTGTGTGTTTGGTGCCTGAGAAAATCCAAAGATAGTGTCAGATCCCCTGGGATTCTTGTTACAGTTGTGAGTTACCATGTAGGTGCTGGGAATTTAACCTGTATCTTCAAGAAGAGCATCAAGTACTCTTAACTTTTGAGAGTTGTCCAGCCCTACATTTGTTTTTTCATATGGAGTAACATTAAAAAAACCATGAATACATTCTTAGTGGCTTGAGGCTTGGCAATGAATAGTAAACATATATTTCTCTGCAGCTGTTATAAACATTTCCCTACCTAGTTCTTTGCATGGTTTCTCACAGACACTAAAGAAGCATTCTCTACATTATTGTTGGCCACAGCAGAGAATGGGAAGTCACCAATAACCCAGTGATAGAGTATTTAGAGTCTAGTGTATATACTCCAGTGTTTTACAAACTATCTATACTCCATGGTCAAAATACTATTAATCTTTGCAGCTGGTGGTGAATAATCACCCCCTGGAATTTACTAGACATGAATTTTGTATATCTACAATGTCACACATGTATAGCCTGCCTTTGCCCTCTTGGGCTCAGCTCTGGTAGAACAGTAGAGGGAGAAGCTGATGGCCTAAGCACAGGAACCCAGGAGACAGGTGTTTGATAGAGTGAGTAGACACAAGTAGGCACATGAATTCCCTAAGTGTAAGGTGCTTGACAGCCCTCTGAACAGCTTGGAGCCAAAGGCTAGAGGCCTGAAGATGAAGGGTGCTGCTATTAGGCAGGGTCATATATGGTATATTGCATCACAAAGCGTTGTCTCCCTGTTGAGCCTGGGCTTCAAGGTCAGGACTTGCATAAGTGTCTGGACCAGGGCATAAGTGTGAGCTGAGAGTGCTGGAGACCCAGAAGAACCACAAGCTGGTGTGACCAGAGTAAGGAAGGAGCTCAGCAGGAGAAGCAGGTTGGAGAGTCACTGAAAGGTAGGACCAGTAAACACTGGTGTACACCACATATTATATAGTTCCAATTTACAGGATAGAGTAGATAGTAACAGGAATGGGCCATGTGAAAACACACCTGGGTCTTCCTAGAGGGATGTTTCTCTAGATGAATGGATCGTACCCAGAATGAGAGGCAAGAGGCAAATGCCTGTGGTAGAGCCTCTTTAGTTGGGGGTGCTATTGATATGGTGTTTTTAGACAAGGAGAAGGTGGGTCCCAAAGAGTTTTGTCTTGAACCTAACTATGCTGAAACTGAGAAGGTGGGTGGTTGTAAGATCCTTGAACTGCAAAATGTATCAGAATCAAATGGAGTCATTCTGTTGTTCTTTAACCAGACTTATAAATGAAACATAAAGCTAGAGGCTCTGATGCTGATACTGACCTTGTTCTATGTGCCTTGGAACAAAAGCAGTTCTCAAAGACTCTCCAAGGACCATAATCTTGTGTAAAAGCCATTCAACCTTCCCCAGAAGATAAACGTGCAAGGACAGCTACCCACTAATGTGTATTTAACCTTGGACTGATGCCACCTTCATTACTGATTCTTGCAGCTACAGCTTCATTTCAAAAGTCTCATTTTGACTTTAAACATTTTTCTCATTCTCCTTGAATGTGATCTTAAGGAACACCTTTTCCTCTTGGTGTTTCTAAGTAAATATAAGTTCTTGTGTTGTCCTAGCATTAGCAGGCCCAGGACCTTGGGCTTGAAAGAGCTTCCCCCCAAAAGGCCGGAAGAGATGGCTCTGTAGGTAAAGGCGCACAGCGCCAAGTTTAAAAACACAAGTTGGATTCTCGGAATCCACAGGTCAGAGGAGAGAACCGACTCCCGCCAGCGCTCCATGGACATACACACAGAGCGTGTGCGCACGCACTAAATACATGCACAATAAAGACATACCTTTTAAAACACACACACACACACACACAAATAAGTTCTTGTGTATCTTTTGTATGAGGATGTGGGCTGTGTGTGTACATTATACATGTCAAAGCATGCTTGTGGATGTCAGAGGACAGCTTGCAGGAGTTGCTTTTCTTCTTCCAACACTTGGGTAGCAGGTATTGAATTCAAGTCTTCAGGTTCAAAAGCAAGTGTCTTAACCTTCTGAGTTGTTATCCCTTTGAACCTACACATACTCTTCAGAGAGCTTTTCTCTGTGTTATTTAGTTTGACAGGCCTACAGAGGCAGCAGCAGCTACTCCGCTGCAGCTCAAGCCCCAAGGAGACGTGGAGGACAGCTCTTGTACCTTTTGACTGAGGGACCATGATGAAACCCTTGTGGCTCTCCTTGATCTTCTTCATCATTCCAGTGGCCATGGTAGTTGGTGTGGATCAGTCCAAGAATGAAGTGAAGTCACAGAGCTACTTTGGATCCATTAATATTTCCAATGCCAATGTGAAGCAGTGTGTTTGGTTTGCCATGAAAGAATACAACAAGGAAAGAGATGACAAATATGTTTTCCTTGTGGACAAGATACTCCATGCCAAGCTTCAGGTAAGAAAGTTCTATTCATGCAGCATGTTTACACAGGTTGTGAAAGTAGACAGATGAGACAAAAGGTGACAGTATAATCCTAAATGTGTGACTCAGTGTGCGCAAACCCACTGTGACAAAAGCAGTATACACACATGTACTTCTTATGCATGCTGTACTCATATTTGCCTGTCCTGTGTTCTTTACTTTTACTTTTTAAATTTATTCTTAATTATGTACATGGATGTGTGTCCTGGGGGGGCAGGGAGGGAGGAAGTTGAGTGTTCAGACCAGAAGAGGACATTGGATTCCCTGAATCTAGAATTAAGGCAGTTGAGAGCCACCAATATGGGTTCTAGAAACTGAAATCAGCTCCATTTCAAGAATGGGATGTGCTTTTAGCTGCTGATTCTGGTTTTATCATTAAGGTGTGTCTCATTTCACAAAGCCATGCACTGCCCGGCTCAAGGGAGCACTGTGTACATGAAATCCAGTGGGCACAGTGCTTCCCGGAGATTCCAGCAGTGTTTATTGCTCTGTTTAACAGAAGGCTTCTCCAGTGTTGTCATTCAAGAATTAAAAATAGCAGCCACAGTTGATGGTGTGACTGAATTGAAGAGGTTTTCAACAACTAGGTCACTGTTGCCAGAATTCATGCCCTCTCTACCTCAGGAAAACATCTCATTAACATTGTATTTCCAGGACGTGATGCTGACCACCTTTTACTGGCTGGTCGTAGTCCACAACCCATCTTTTATAGCCTCTGCTTCACTTTCACTGATGCATAGGTAGCACATATATTTATTAGTAGTACTTTTCTCAGAAGCCATTTTTATCTTAGCTACAGTAGGTGAAATGGTGAAATGGCCAACATTCATCACAGTCTTTCTGGAGCCAGAAGTCCGACTGAAAGGAAAATCTCTCATTCTGTGTTGTAGTACAGCACAGGAGAGCAGCATGTCAGGGGAACTCTTCTTAGACAATGCTTTTTTTTTTTTTTCTAGACAAGGTTTCTCTGTATAGCCCTGGCTGTCCTAGAACTCACTCTGTAGACCAGGCTGGCCTCAAACTCAGAAATCCACCTGCCTCTGCCTCCCAAGTGCTGGGATTAAAGGTGTGCGCCACCACTGCCTGACCCTAGACAATGCTTTTCCCCATAGAATGTGTAAATGCCCTCATGAACAGACCAAATATAATAAAATGAAAGTCTTTGAGTGGAGTCTAGGATTCAGTAAGTGTTCAACACTTCCAGATGATGTCAGTACATGGTATTGGGAAGAGCTGTCACTTTCGGAAGTGACCTTGAAGATATGGCCTGAAATCAGAGCAAGGGTTAATGGTGTAGGGGAAGCTGTTGGGAGGTGGGCTTCTCCAGAAGCAGAGAACCTTGGTAGGATTCAAGGGCAAGTGTATTTTGCAGGCCATCCAGGAGGCACTGGAAAGGTAGAGCAGAAAGGAGACAGGGCGGTAGAAGGTGGTTGACACAAGGGTGAGTTAACGAGACTGATAGAATCGGTCTTCCTGACCTTGGGAAGACATACAGAGTGCACTCAGAGGTGGGTCACCATGTGGGTGGTCGGGTTATTTATCTACCGGTTCTGTTCTGTCCATGGCTGAGAGCTGCTACAGGAGCCCTTGGTCTCTGCTAGAAACAGGAAGTCCCAGGCAATAACCACAGGATCCTGGCACAGTATTTGGGAACAATACTGATAGCATCTGCTTTGAGAGGAAAGCAGGAAGGATCAGGGATGCGAGGGTGGAAAGTGCAGCCAGGCACTCTAGATTCCTTTGGTGAGGCTTCCAGCATGGCACAATGCCATGCTTGGCTTTAAGAGAAGATCAAGATATTTAATTTATTGTAGGAACACTCATGTATTAAGTTAGGAAGCACTTAAGATCCTGGTGATTAAATTTGAGTTTCAAGGTTCTTTTTCTTTCTCTGTAGTTGTTATTATGGTTGTTGTGTTGGTGGTTGAAGCAAGCATCTTCATGAGGGACATACGGGTTGTTTCCAGTTTCTGGGTATTATAAATAGGGCTGCTATGAACATGGTGGAGCATGTGTCCTTTTTACATGTTGGAGCATCTGCGAATATGCCCAGGAGTGGTATAGCTGGGCCCTCTGGTAGAACTATGTCCAATTTTTGGAGGAACCGCCAAACTGATTTCCAGAGTGGTTGTACCAGCTTGCATTCCCACCAGCAATGAAGTAGTGTTCCCCCCTGTGCCTTTTATGCCCTTGAATAATAAAAAGGGAGTGACATGCTTACTGAGGACTGAGGATTCTCTGAGTTCTCCCCTCTCTGTAGAGACTTTTAAAACTTGAGGCCAGCAGAGCCAGCATGATGAGAGTTGGCAAAAGCCATACAGATTGAGGAGCTCCTACCCAAAACGCTGGGGACCAGATGAATTTCAGGTCATTTGGATTTTATAATATTTGTCCACACATAAGAAGATATTTTGGAAGTAGTTTCCAAATCTAAAACAAAATGCCTTAATGTTACATGTACATCTCATATACATAGCCTGAGGGCAATTGCACACTATTTTTACTAAGCCTGCATTATTTTCTTCTGTTTATTATTTTACAACCTCATATATATGTATGTATAACATACTTTGATTGTATCCTCCATTATCATTTTTGCCTCTCCTTCAGTACCCTTCCTATCTTCATCTCTTTTTGTTTTTGAGTCCCACTGCATAAACAAAGATGGGGAGCTATTGGAGCAAAGACAACTTAGCAGAGGCTATACCACTGAAGAATATGATTTATTTAGCCCATTAGCCATTAACTGTCCATAGCTCTCCAGGGAGGGGTGGGGCTGTATGAGCTCTTCCTCTTCATGATGGAAATGGATGGATGTACCCTTGTATTGGTATGGACCTACTAGTGCTGGCAGCTACTAGTGCTATGAGTTCATGGGCACAATGGCTGTGACTGTCACATCCAGAAAATAACACTTCACCCCACTGCTCCCTATCCCCTGGCTCCTACATTTTTTCTGTGTTTTCCTTGACATTCTCTAAGCTTTTGTAGGGGTAATGTAGACGTCCTGTTTAGGGCTGAGCACTGAAGAAACACTTATTCTCAGCATGTTGATTAGTATGGGTCTCTGTGTTAGCTCTCAGTCGCTGTAAATGGAAATGTCCCTGACCCAGGCTATCAGCTGTGCTAATCTATGGATATAAAATAAATATTTAGAGGGTGTATTTGTATCTTGACAAAAACCTGTGGCATAAAGTCACATGTGAAATTTTCTACTCATGGCCTCCTCATGTTGATTCTTTAGAAGTTTCATATTTTGGAGTATTTATGATTTCAGAGTTTTGGATAAGGATTGCATGAATAGTACAATCCATTCCATAGTATTCTGAGCTTTCTCTAAGTCTACTACTAACTCCCAAACCCAATGTGTAGCTCTGCTGGTGATGATATCTGTGTCCAGGTTCTTTCCTCTAATACAGGCCAGAGTCACCTTTGCTAAACTTTAAAGCACAGCAAAAAATAAAATTCAACCCTATAGAGGTTTGTAGAAAGACCTGATAAAGATCCAGATATCTGCTATAGTCCTCTCAAACCAAACACAGAGGTTTAAGTGAACATCAGGAAGAGTCTTTGGTGAATTTGAACACTAATAAATGAGTAGATATCCATTTCTTTCATTAAACCCATTACCTCTCCCACCACTTCTCCACACTAAGGACATTGTTCTGAGCTGGAGTGAGGGATTTGGTCCAGGGAGGTTCCATACTCGGGAAATTCTCAGAGCACCTGGGAAAAGGACTTGGGCCCAGCATGCTGGGGGGCTGACCTCATCAGGACTCAAGGAAGCTGATGGTTCTAGGAACCGTCTTTCCCTTTCTGCCTTGACCTTCTTTGGGTCATGAGGCATACTCTAGACCAGCAGTTCTCAACCTTCCTAATGCTGCGACCCTTTAATACAATTCCTCATGTTGTGGTGACCTGCAACCATAAAATTAAGTTTATTGCTACTTCATAACAATAATTTTGCTGTTATGAATTGTAATGAAAATATTGGTGTTTTCTGATAGTCTTAAGCAAACCTTGTGAAAGGGTAAGTTAACCCTCAAATGGGTGGTGACCCTGAGGTTAGGAACTTGTGCTCTAGACTCTGGAACAGGAGATGACATTAGAAGGATCTGCTTTCAAGAGGCTTTTAGCAGTGTTTCACTCCAAGTGGCATTATATAATTGGTCCCAGCAACAATGGAATTCAGCAATGGCACTGTCCTTTTGCCCCGACCATGTGTCTGTGGAGAGAGAGAAGTAAAGAGATGAGAAAGAGAAGGACTTGTATGTTTCCCAAAGCACTTAGGAGTCAATCCAAAAGATTTTTAATCCAAATTGCCCCATTGTTTATTGACAGATAACAAACCTAGGAGTCAATCCAAAAGATTTTTAATCCAAATTGCCCCATTGTTTATTGACAGATCACAAACCTCATGGAATACCACATTGATGTTCAGATCGTCCGCAGCAATTGCAAAAAACCTTTAAACAATACTGAAAACTGCATCCCACAAAAATACTCCAAACTGGAAAAGGTAAGTGACTACAAGTCCCATCTAGGGTTATCAAAGCTTCAAGTTAGTTGGGAAATCTTAGGGTGCACAGACTCTCTGGATTGTTCCCCACATGGAGTCCCAGAAGGTCCACCTTGCCAGCTTCCGAGTAGAAGACGCTGGATCATCAAGGTCACACCCAACCCCAAGGCTCCCATCAACTCTCGACTTTTGATGCAAGGGAAACTATTGAAATATGTTCTCTGAAAGTCTGTCCTCTTGGACTGAGACTACTTTGTCCAGCTGATGAGGTGAATCATTCATGCTGTGCAGGTGTGAAGGAAGCCTGTCGGTGGACAATCATCTTCACTTAGATACTATTCATCTACAGCAGGCCTATTCCAAACACTGGAGATTACACAATATCTAGACCAAATAAGCATCTCAAGCTTTCCCCGAATACTCAAGTTTTAAAAAGCTTATCACATCCAGACAGTAGTAGGTGCTCACTAGGACCAGTATGTCAGCCCGGAGCATGTCCTGATGTCATTTCACATACCAGCTCTGTCATTTACTATTGTTCACAGATTGTGATTTTGCTTTTATATTTCCTACTGGGCTCCTTGGACTTTTAGGGACAGTTGATGTCATGTCTTCTAGCGTGTTCTTAGACTGCTGCTGATATCTGTTACAGGGCAGGTCCTTTCCTTTTGACATGCTACTGACGTTCTTTCCTGTTGTCTTTTTCAGAAAGTGAAATGCAGCTTTCTGGTAGGAGCACTTCCCTGGAATGGCGAGTTCAACCTGTTGAGCAAAGAATGTAAAGATGTCTAAGGGTGTCTTGGAGCCCTCCTCCCACTTCTGGCTCTGCTTTTTTCTGTAATAAAGAGCAACATCTGGTTCAAGTCTGTCACCAACACACTTTCCTCATGTGTGGCCTCTCACCTTTT
>NW_022196897.1:134093596-134099778 GCF_008632895.1 Mastomys coucha
TTAGTTTTATAATATAGGGAAAGAACCTGAGGCTTCTTTCTAAGAGTTCTAGATGTGATGTCATCATGCAAGGAGGAGCAGGCCATCCCTGGGGGGACAGTGATTTATGAATTGGGGGACATTTGTTTCTTCTCTTGATGTGAAAAATGGTCAGAAAGAGCTACAGACAAAAGTGAGCTCTGTTGTCTGAGTGTGTCTGTGTGCAAACACTCATGTGTGTGAATGTGCATGTGAGAAAGCGGGAAGTGGGTAAGCGTGGATGATGGCAGGAGGTAGAATTCCTTGGCAGAAAGTAATCCTATTGAGGCTGGAGAGGTGGCTCAGTGATTAAGAGCATTTGCTTTTTTTTTCTTTTTGGAGGGCATAAGTTTGATTTCCAGAACCTACATGGCAGCTCACAAAACCATCTGAACTCCAGGCCCAGGGAATTCAACACCCTCTTTTGGCTTCTATCGGTACCAGATGTACAGTGCTGCACACACACACACACACACACACACACACACACACACACACACACAAGTATATATACAAAACACTCATATCCAGAAAACAAAAATAAGTCCTAAAAAACACATTTATAATTGGTAATAGAAAATTTCAGTTTTGTGACACAGGAAGTTAACAATGTTACTTTGCTTGACACTGCTGGACTGTACATTTAAAATGATCAAGATGATAAATTTTATGTTTTATATATTTTACTACCATTTAAAAAAATAAGTGACCTTTTCATTTTTATTTCATTTCTGTAGTTCTGGAGATGGAACCCAGGGCTTTGAGTGACACATCTATGCCTTGTTTTTTTTTTATTGTAAGTACATACGCTATTATATGTTTATGTATGTGTTTTTACATATTCCTAAACATATAACAACAATTAATTTAAGAGGAGGCTATAAGTTTGAAAAGCTTCAAGGAGAGGTATGTGCTGTGAAATTGAAGGAGGGAAAATAATCATAAAAATAATAGATAATTTTTAAAAAGTACTGACTCAATTAATATATTATGTGCATATACATATATATATGTAATACGTATTTTCTTTTTTCTTTTTGAAAGAATCAGTCCTGTGTCTTTATTAAAGAGGGTTAGAAAGGGACCACACCTGGCAACCAAGGAGTGAGGTGCCAGCCAGGAATGTGGGAAGGACTCAGGCTCTTGGGATTCAAGGGAAGACTGATGCCTGGAAGAGCCCAAGGAGACCTTGTCCTGGCAAGCAGCTGAGAAAGTGCCTAAGGGAAAGCTTTAGGCACTATAGCCACAAGCTGGTTCAGCAGGCCGAGGGGCTGAGGCTGTGGATTCAACATAGGTGGGGGTGGTCTGAAATCACTCTGAGGCCACCTTGGCTTGTCTACCTAGATCATCCACTGGTCCTGATCCTGTTCGTTGCCTTCTGTGTCCACCTGAAGAGGAGGCTGGCTGTGGGTGGGGAGGAGCCTCAGCCAGCCTCAGCCTAGATCCTGCCCCTGGGTACAGCCAGGGTTTCTGTATGCCTTGACCATCAATTAGACCAGGGGCAGGAGCCTAGGAACAAAGGCACTCCCCTACACCCCACTTACCTCATTGACCTCTCCATCATCAGGTGACTCATTATAGTCATTCATCTCATCCATGTCCTGCATGTCATCATCTTCATCAACTTCTTCCTCATCATCGTAGTGCTCTGAGGCTGGCTTGCCAATAGGTACCAGGTTGTTGTCTTTCTCTGCAATACTTTGGAGCCAGGTTTGCTGCTATTGCTCCTGCTGCTGCAGCTCTGTCTCCTCCACACAGGGTGGATGATCCAGATTAAACCACAATGTCTCAGTCACACGAGGGAAGGGTGAAGGAGACAAGGTGGACGTGGCTCCTAAGCTGAGTTTGAGTCCTGGCTCCATCACTTACCAGCTCTTAGACTTTGGCCAATACACTTAACCTCTCTGGGCCTCAGTTTCCTCATCGCGCCAAGAGCCGGCAGCCAGTGGTGACCCGGAAGTGCTCCCCCCTATAATGTGTATTTTCAGATGCAGAGAAAAGAGTCCGTCTACAAATGGTATAAAGCAGAGCTGTTGAGAGATACAGAGCCTTTTCCCGCTAAGCCCACTCCGTTCCTGTGCTAAGTACTCCGGTCTTCTTAAATTGCCATCCTACAATCCATCATAAATCAGGTAATACAGTTTGTTGAGCCAAGTTGGCAGTTTAAAAAGAACCAGATTCAGATGGCTAAAAGATTCGACAGACCTGAGCGAAAGTTCCAGAAGATTGCCATTGCCGCAGCAATGACAAGGTTTGTTGGCTCCTTTGTGAAACTGACCCATGTCTCCATTAAATAGAATTACTGTGGGTGGCTGAAAACCTTCTCATCTTGAAAACCAGGGAAGAAGCAAGGAAGGGCATGAGAAGTTTGTGAAATATAAGTGTATCAATAATAATAATATAATACAATATAATAAAGTTGTTTTTCTTTTCTTTCTTCTAAAATAATTTCAAAGGAAACATTTTTTTCAGTTCTGCTTTATAAATAAGTAAAAATCAAGTTTATAGAATGAGCTTGCTTACCTACATTTAAATGCAAACATGGAATCTGAACTCTGAAATCTACTTATTCATAGGAGCTACCCCAATGTTGGTGAACACGAAGAGTGCACATTCCCAAGGAACAAGGAACAAAGACATTCCTACCACAATTACTTTATAGGGGTATTGTTTATTGTCTTTATAGGACCTTTGTCTCTTAGAGAAACAGTGTTATGTGTTTTTAGATACTACGATTTGTGACAATAAAAACAGTTTCTGTTCTCATAGGTCTGTAGTGGACAGATTCATATCCAACACACTTCAGGATTTGGTACATAAAAGAGGAGTAAAATAGAATCTGGTTTAAAAGCTACTGTGATTTTTAGAACACATGTGGCATATACACTAAGAAGTCATCCACTGTTGACGCTATGGTGGTATCACCAGTGTGTTTCTATCGTCCAACTACTAGAGCAGAGCAATAAAAAATATAGACAAGGAAATAGAAATCGAGATGAAAGGAGAGAGAAAAGCATCTAGGTATCTTTTTTATTCATTTATTAATTTATTTACAACTCAAATGCTGTTCCCCATCTAAGTGTCCTACACAGTCCTTTCCCTATGCCCCCTCCACTTCTCTCTTTAACATGAAATTTTACTTAGTTACACTGATTATTAAGGGTCGCCTTGTTTAAGGTATTTCTCTGAAGATTACATGGCAGCCCAGTGTCTCAAATGTACCCATACAGAGCTAGAGGAGGTAAGTGAGGAAGAAGAGTGAATTTTATACAAAGAGATAGCCATAATCTGGATTGTCACCAAAGGAAAGACCTTACAATCATGGAAATTATCTCGAGTACCAACAGAGGTCAGAATTCAGGAAACCTAAATTCTAAACCTTTGGTTTTTGCTTGATAAACAGTACATTTTGCAAGGGATCTGATGATGCCACATGTAATATTTCTTCTAATCTCACAAGGTTTTGATTTCAACTATCATCTTTCTCCTGACTGCACAATCTCCAGGATACTTCAAAAATAGTGGCCATTTTGTTGAAATTGTCCATAGTGAGAGATTGAATGTTTAGATATTTTTTAGAACTTCCTTGAGAATCATTTTGGGGTCCTGTTTTATGATTGAGAATGTGCCATATTCTGATGATGGAATATGTCTTGCAGCTACTCTGTAAAATCTATCAATATCATGTTAGTTGGATTATAATAGTTGTTTAATTTCAATATTGATTTGTTGGCTTTCTCTGCCTATATCATGAACACAATTTCGTTTTTCCTTTTTGTTCAAAAAAAAGTTATTCTTCTCTTATACAATACATCCCAACTGAAGTCTTCTCTCTTTTCTCTGCAAGATCTCCTCCATCTCTCTTTCACCTGATCCACTGCTCCCTTCAGAAAAAAAGCAGGTCTTCCAGTGAAATTACCCAAACTTGACATAACAATCTATAACACTAGGCATATATCCTTATGTCAAGGCTTCATGAGGCAAAAGAAAAAAGAGCCCATCAACAGGAAAAGAAAGACACCCTCACTCTTAGGAATTCAACAAAAACTCCAGGCTAAACAACAGCAGGTATGCAGAGGGCCTAGCCAAGACCCATGCAGGCTAAATGATTGTGTGTCCTTCTCTGTGAGCCCCTATGGGCCCTGCTTAGTTGATACTGTGAGCCATGTTCTCATGGTATCCACAACCTGTCTGGCTCCTACAGTCCTTCCTTCCCTTCCTTTTCAGGGTTCCCTGAGCTCTACCTAGTGTTTGGCTGTGGGTCTCTATGTTTTCTTCAGTTGCTGGAGGAAACCTCTCTGATGATGATGAGCTAAACACAACATATTAGAATAGCGGAGAAGCATTGGGAATCATTTCATTGACTTTTTCCCCAGTTGTATTTGGTTCAATCATACGTCACTGAACCTTCCAGCTTACAGATCTTAGCCATCTAGGCAGAGTCAGGCATGGACTCCCCTCTCATGGCATGGGCCTCAAGTTAGACCAGTCATTGGTTGACCATTCCCACAAGCTCCAAGCCACCATTGCCCCAGCACATCTTAGAGGCAGGTCAGGTTGCAGGTCACAGGTTTTGTGGCTGTGGGAAGACTAACCTAGTTACAGAAGATGGCTGATTCAGGCTCCATATCCTCCATTACTAGGAGTCCTTGCTGGTGTCACCCTCATAGGTTCCAACAAGTTTCCACAGTACTAGATTAACACATTGCCCCCTAAATGCCTACTTATTCCAGTTGTTTCTCCCTGTACTCTATCCTTCCCTTCATTCCTCCCCCAGTAATCCTTCCTGTTCCCATGCCCATCTGCTGCTACTATACCAACAAAATCTATTCTGTTTCCCTTTCCAGTGAGATCCACAAATCCCAACAACCCCACAAGATACGACTTATTTACCTAACTTTTTGGGTCTCTAGACTGATTGTATTATAGTGTGATTATCCTTTACTTATAAATGAATAGATATTATGTTTAGGGACACGCCTATTTTAAATGTAGTGTTAGGTATGATTCAGAAGATCATGTACTCAATATAAGCCAGGATTTATCCAGCTTGTCAGATTGACAAAAGGCTTTCATATTTCTTCTCAGATAAAAGGAAACCATGAATCTCAAAGGCGTAAGGCCTTGACCACTTCAGTTAACCCTGTCTGCTCATCTATTACCTGTGTGAGCTTGAGGACTGATTGCTCTAAGGGGTTGACGGGTCTGAGCACGGTCGGTGGTTCTGCATGAGCACCTTGGGAGGAACTTTTCTAATGGTGGGTGCAGTTTAGACATATCAATTGATTTGCACTCTGCCAATGAACCAGGGACCAATGGTCGCCAAGACTTAGGGGCAGACGCTAGCTCCTGAGTATGAGGAGCGACTCCAGCTCCAGAATATCCTCTTTCGACAATTCTTTGAGGGCCTCTGTATGATAGAGACGGTGAAAGGCTACTTCCATGGGGCCAAGCTCTGGAACTAATCCATGGAGCAGTGGATGGGGTTATTTTATCCCAGCCTCTTACCACATTCTGATTTCCTGGCTCTTTTGCAACCATAAGGCAAAAGAAAAATGCTAGCCTGAAATATGGAATAAGCAGAGGAAGCCAGTTTGCTCTTTGAAAGCTATCTTGTTGCAGTAATAATTAGACTCTGAGTTAAAAAAATCTAAAGAGTGAGTTTTTTTCCTTTGAATAACTTTAACTGTTTAACACATTATACTCTGTTTGCTTTTGTATTTTGGGGTGAATTTAAAGACTTATTTACCTAATAGGTCTTTTTTTTTTGTTAGATATTCTCTTTATTTACATGTCATATTTCCCAGTTTCTCCTCCAAAAAAACCAAAAACCAAAACCCAAAAACCAACAACAAGAACAAATCTCTGTACCCTCCCCCCACCCCCTGCTTGCCACCCTACCCTCTCCCGTTTACTGGCCCTGGCATTCCCCTACACTGGGGCACAGAACCTTCATAGGACCAAGGGTCTCTCCGCCCATTGATGACCAACTTGGCCATCCTCTACTATACACATGCTGCCTGAGTAATCAGTCCCACCATGTGGACCATGTTATCATTGAGTAGAGTGTTGTTAAGCTTCCATGTGTATGTCGGTATTCTATTGTTTATGTTGTTATTGAGGAGCAGCCTTGGTCCATGGTGATCTGATAGGATGCAAGGAAT
>NW_022196897.1:134100834-134101902 GCF_008632895.1 Mastomys coucha
CTATACCTATTATCCTTAGGTTTGCTCTTCTCATTGTGTCCTGGATTTCCTGGATGTTTTGGGTTAGGGTCTTTTTGCAAGTTTTCTTTGACTGTTGTGTCAATGTTTTCTATGGTATCTTCTGTGCCTGAGATTCTCGCTTCTATTTCTTGTATTCTGTTGGTGATGCTTGCATCTTTGCTTCCTGACTTCTTTCCTAAGATTCCTAACTCCAGAGTTGTCTCTCTTTGTGAATTCTTAACTGTTTCTACTTCCATTTTTATGTCCTCAATAGTTTTGCTCAATTCCTTCACCTGTTTGTTAGTGCTTTCCTGTAATCCTTAAGGGATTTTTGTGTTTCCTCTTTAAGGGCTTCTACTTGTTTACTTGTGACATCCTGTAATTCTTTAAGGGATTTTTTTTTTTTGTTTCCTCTTTAAGGGCTTGTACCTCTTTACCTGTGTTCTCCTGTGTTTCTTTAAGGGAGTTATTCATGCCTCATCCTCTTCACACACTTGCTATGTTCATCTGATCCTATATTATGAGCTGCCCACCAAGAAAAGTTTCTTGCCTTGGTGATAGTCTCTCCTGTGCAAGGACATCACACACACACACACACACACACACACACACACACACACACAGACACACAACACACACACAGACACACAACACACACACAGACACACATACACACATACACACACACACACCCCTGATTTGTGTCAGAGTCATTCCTCCTGCCTAATCTATTGCATCTCTGCAAAGATTGGAATCTCAGGAACTTAATGGAATAGATGACAGAAAGGTTGGACACTGGGACATGGTGGATAAATGAAGGGAGATACTCTCCAACTTTGGCATCTCTTCATACAGCAGTGTGGGATAAGGTACTTGTTGACGGGACCTAGCTGATTATTGCTTTTCTCCATCATATTGGAACACAAAGAAAACGAGTTTTGAGTTTGGCCAAGTGATGAGAGTTAAGACTGACCAATGGGAAGTGATATCCAATACTTCTATGGAAACCTCAAGCACAGAATTTTTGTCTTCAGGTGCCACGGACTGGGGTTTCTTACGGGGGGGGGG
>NW_022196897.1:134102205-134140772 GCF_008632895.1 Mastomys coucha
TGGGCAGGAGGGTAGAGGGTCGAATCTTGAATGCTCAATCTCTTGAATCTCGACTGGTGCTGCACCCCACGGACCCAAGTGCTCTGGGCCCAGGGCGGGGCGGGGGGGCTTGGACTGCATGAATCTAAGCCCTAGTCCACCTAAGTTTTGGTTCGTGTCCCAGTGTGAGCGAGTCCGAATGCTGAATGTAGACTGCTGAATTTTAAATGTTGAATCCTTGCTGCTGAATGCTGAATACTGAATGCTCTATGCTGTCTTTCTGTTAAGCTTCAATGCCCTACCCACAGTGCTGGAGGCAATTAGAATGGCTTAACATTCCAAGCCAGGGTTTGACTAGGATGTTAGAACATTGGTGAAGGTCAGAGAGCAATGTCTGAATTTTCTCTTTCTTGCTATAAAGAAATATCTTGGTGGGCCCCTAGAACACAAATACGAGGACATATCTGGGCTACCTCTGAGTTTGGGGTGCCAGGCGACAATGCGGAGGCAGGAGACTGACTTTCCTTGAAGTTTACGCCTCAAATACCACCGTCATGCAAAATGTGCGTGGCATTCAGGTCTCAAATATCTCAAAAGCCAGCTCAAAATTAGCTCACAAGGAGTGAGATACTGTATCAATTCTTTTTCTAGCTTGAGGGTTTTTGACCAAGTATCTCAATACCTGAACTTTCCTACATCTTTCAGGAGCATCATACATGCTTGGCTCAGATGGGGAAGCTGGGCTCAGGAAAGGGGCATACTGATCAGGTGTTCTGATATATTGAACAGTTCTAGTGCCCGTCAGGTAAGGGTGGGGTTCTGAGATTGAGTTATAGCTATGTGTGTGTACTTACACCTGTGAGATACTGATAAAGGTGGGCAAGGCAATGGGGACAGATGGCAGAGTGGACAGGAAAAGGATCTTAGTTTCTGTTACATACTCCCATTGCTACAGGAGTCCTTGTCCTATGCAAAGTTGAAATGTTATTTCTGTAGTCATTCTTTTTTTTTTTTTTCTTTTTACAATATACAAGTAGGGCAAGGTCAAGGTCAAAACCGGTATTTGTAAAGATTCTGGTCAAAGAACAGAAGATTCTGGCTGGATAATGGGAAGTGTACTGACCCGTGTGTCCCACAGTCGAACATCTACAGCATATGCCCTTCTATCATTCTCTCTAGGAATGCCAATCTGGGGCCAATGTCAGAAAAGGGGTCACTGGAGGATAATAATACAGATCCTTTTTCTTTTTCCACAGCACTCTTCTCTCGCCTGCAGACTTCCCTCTAAGGACACTGTAGTGGCAGACACATTCCGTCCCTGGATTTCCTGACAGGTAGATTTGCTTCATCATGGAGGGAACCAGTATGCCTTGTTTTTACAGCCATGCCTGCCCTCATGGCCAAACCTTCAGGGCTCTCACATAAGTCAGTGCACATATATAGCTTACCACATACTTGCTGATATTTACCAGGGCCCTCAGCAGACTAATTGGAAGGGATCTACACATCCACTTGCAGCTTCAATTTGTCAGTAAAAAAAAATATGGATAGCATTCTTTTTCAGCTCTGTACATTTCCCTGTACAGAGCTAAAGTGAGCAAACTGACCCTGTGGGGCAAGCTTCACCCTTAAGAGATGATCAAGAGATGTTTTCAGGTCAGAAAATGCTCTGAAGTCCTAGAGAAGGACCCTTCCTGACCCTCTTGCTTCTTTTCAATAAAGGAAATTCATGATAAAATGAACATTTCTGAGGATTTTTCTCAACTCAGCAACATCTGTAGCAAGATTCTGGGTATAGCTAGAAGAACAAATGAACTTGAGTTCATTCATGCACCACATAAGGATCTTCAGATATACAGACCCCCACATTGGGTAGTAGTCTCTTTAGTCATTTTAATGGAGCTGAGAATTTTTTTCCTATTTAGTGATATTGTAGCTTTTCAGAACCTTGTAACACTGCATACTCATTATACATACTCATGATACTCATGTTTGTGGTGATGCTTACAGAATTAGTATGCTTAATTATTGATTGTTTTGGAATTTGTTCTGGGTGAGAAATTAAGCAAGTATGAGGAGATGTGTAGAAATAGTTGTTGCACTGTACATGCTAATAATACAAATGATACAATGATACATGTTCAGAACAGGTGACGGGATTCAATTATGGGGCATTATTCAGCCGTAAGGTATAGTCACGCTTAAATGATGGGGAAGGGCAAATAATATACTAATGAGCAATTATATAATAATTTCTGATATTCTTAAGTGCTGATGGGGCAGCAGATATTCCTAATTACAATGGTACAACAGGCTAGAATAGATGCTGATTGGAAAGATTAGGTAGAATGAGGACGATTTAAGACAGATATATCTTGATGGTGTCTGACACTTTGCTTGCTCCAAATCCAGTCTTTTATATTTTCGCCTCAAACCTGCTTCTCCCCCATTTAGGAATGAATTCCTTTTATCCGTTTATACCCTGGCTAAAGTCACTTTCTCTCCCAAAATACAATATTCCCAAGGCTCAGCCATACATGGCTAAAAGTTGGAAATCCTATCATCCTATCTTCTAGGCCCCTTATAATTATGCATATGATTTTGGTTTTAATATATAGGTCACATGATTGGCAAAGTCTGATTAGTCATGGAGAGGGGAGACACAAGGACAATAGGCAATATGTTGGCAAAGACTGGGTTGCCTTTTATCTTTATCCTGAAAAAAAAAGTGCCACATGGGGCTGATGAACCAAGGGGAGGTTTAATTAAGATTTCAGAGCTAGATGTGGTTGATAATACTTTTAGCTCCCCCATTTGGGAGGCTGAGGCAGGAGGGTCATGAATTCAAGGTCTGCATGGGTTGCATAATGTGTCTGTCTGTCTATCTAACCATCCACCAAAACAGTCAAATGATGAGAGAAGAATCAAGAACTACTGTGTAAACTAAACCCTTATCATTTGCATTCAGGATCACATCCTTTACACATCCTGGGAAGTGAAACTTCATACACTTGGGAGTGGAATTGAGAGTATTTGCTTATTATCACCATAAGGCATTTCTGCATTAGAATTCTACTGTGTAGTTGTGGGCCTTTCAGTAAAGCAATTCTTTTCAGGAAGAGAACCAACATGATGGGAATAATTAGCTTTGAAACTGAAATTCCCACACCTCTTCCTGGTTCACCCTTCCATTTTCTCTCTTCGACTTTCATAACCTGCTGTCTTAATTCTTCCCATTCCCAGAGCTGCCTTATAGCCAGCTTGTAGTGCCTATGTGTAACACATCTATTTCCTTTCAGCCAGCTTGTAGTGCCTATGTGTAGCACATCTATTTCTTTTCAGTCCAAACGCAATATTCTACTTTATTCTTTTAGATTCTATTTTATAAACATTACCAATTTTCTTTGATTGGGGCATATTTGAGTTGCTTCTTCTCCTTTCCTTTTCACTATTGCACTGTGTTGTAGCATTTTTTTCTGACTGTGTATACATGTAAATTCTTCTGTGACACGATAGTAGGTGCTGATAAATAAGTAATGTTTAAACACTCAACATTGATGGTGAGATCACTAATTATTCACAGACATGGCTGGAATTCCTCTTCTGTCAAGAGGCATGAAGCTGCTTTGTGAATCTAGCCCTAGATAATCTGGATTGTCGAGGATTCTTTCTTTAAATGTATCAGAAATTGTAACATTTTATTATTAGGTAATTTAAACTATTACTGTTCTGAGGCTTAGAACATATTTTTAACTTGTGTAGCATAGGTATCTATGTATTTTTCTATAAGTTGTATGTTTATGATTTTTGTCCACATTTTAAAAAAGATTTATTTATTTATTTATTTATTTATTTATTTATTTACTTACTTACTTATTATATATGAGTACTCTGTAGCTGCTTTAGACATACTAGAAGAGAGCATTGGATACCATTACAGATGACTGGGAGCTACCATGTGGTTGCTGGGAATTGAACTCAGGATCTCTGGAAGAGCAGTCAATGCTCTTACCTGCTGAGCAGCCATCATCTCTCTAGTCCACTGCCCAGCTTTTCTAGCAGGTAAGTTGCCTTTAAAAGAAAATGCCTGTAAAAGTCTGTTTCAAGTTGTTTGAGAATTTCATAATTCACACAGTGTAGTTTGACTAAATCCACTCTTCTATTCCTTCCCCTATAACTTCTTTCCTATTCCCTCCACCACGTTTTCCTCCCAACTTCAATTTTATGCGCTCTCTCTCTCTCTCTCTCTCTCTCTCTCTCTCTCTCTTTCTCTTCTCCTCTGTCTCTCTCCCCTACTTCACCCAACATAGTGAGTCTACTTGTTGCTAACTATATGTGCATGGGTGCAAGGCCATTTACTGCAGTATTGTAGTCTCCAAGGTTCCATATTTCTGAAGAAAAGTGATTGTTCTCCAGTATTCATCAATTGCCAACAGCTCTTCAGATAGAAGTGGGGCTTCATGAGCCCTCCCCAACACATGCTAGAATTTTGTGGAACTTGACCTTTTGGATTGTTTGTACACGTATCAACAGCCTCTGTGGTTTCAAATGTGAAACAGCCCCGTCATGCTTAAATACAGGTTCACCATAGTTATCTACTCCCTCTTCCCAGAGACTCCTAAGCTTTGGGAATAGGGGTATAAATCAGATATTTTGTCTAGACTGAGTACTCTACATCAATCAGTTGTAAGTCTCTGTATTACTCACTGTGCTGGATGGCTTTACGCCAACAGGACACAAGCTAAAGATGTCTGAGAGGAGGGAACCTCAATTAAGGAAATGACTCCTATAAGATGGGGCTGTAGACAGGCTATAGGGTATTTTCTTAATTAGTGATTGATAGAGGAGGACCCAGACCATTGTGGGTGGTGCCATCCCTGGGATGGAGAGCTTGAGTTCTTTAAGAAAACAGGCAGAACAAGACATGGGAAGCAAGCCAGTAAGCACCTTGATGGCTTTTGCATCAGCTCCTGCCTCCATGTTTCTGCCCAACTTGAGTTTCAGTACTGACTTCCTCTGGTGATAAACAGTGATACAGAAGCCAAATAAATCCTTTATTCCTCAACTTGCTTTTTGGTCATCGTGTTGCATCATAGCAATAGAAACCCTAGCTAAGACAATCACCATCTACCAATAAATGGAGCATCTCTGATGAGGGTTGAGAGATGCATTCATCTGTGGGTATGAAGATAAGAAATTGGGGAGCACTTTAATACTATGACCACTTAGCAGAATGTGTCTATAACCTAGCCAGCCATGGGTCTTTGACCCAATTTATGGTACCAGGCATAAGTTCCATCTTTTAGAGTGGTTTTTAAATCCAATCAGAAAGTGCTTATTTACTCCTTAACATTTGTGCGACTATTGCCAGGCATTGAGGTAATAGTCATTACCTCAATGTGCAGGATTCACAACTGGATAAGACTAGTGATTACTTTTCTCCTCTGGAAGGGTGTATAGATACTTCCAGCACTATGAAAACTGTCAGTAGGAATAAATATTTTTTAAAGATTTATTTATTATATGTAAGTACACTGTAGCTGTCCTCAGACACTCCAGAAGATGGTATCAGATCTTGTTACAGATGGTTGTGAGCTACTATGTGGAATTTGAACTCAGGACCTTCGGAAGAGCAGTTGATGTTCTTAACTGCTTAGCCATCTCTCCAGCCCCAGGAATAAATTTTTAAGTCAGTCAATAACAGCTCTTTGATACAAAGATTTAAAAACCATGTTTTCACGTTTTTATTACATCCTTACCATATGCTTCATGTCCATATGTTACACTAGTGTCTTAGTTAGGGTTTCCATTGCTGTGAAGAGACACCATCACCAAGGCAACTCTAATAAAGGACAACATTTAATTGGAGTTGGCTTACTTTTTCAGAGGTTCAGTCCATTATCATCATAGTAGGGAACATAGCAAAGTGCAGGCAGACATTGTGTTGGAGTAGTGAACAGAGAGTTCTACGTCTTGATCCAAAGGCAGCCAGGAAGAGGGTCTTTTCTGAACTGTGTGGAGCTTGAGTATAGGACCTCAAAGCCCACCCCCACAGTGATTCACTTTCTCCAACAAGGATACACCTACTCCAACAAAGCCATACTTGCTTGTAGTGCCACTTCCAATGGGCCAAGAATATTCAAACCATTACACATAGCTACCAAAATCTGATGTAGCTTTGAGTCATTTGTACTCATATAAGCCCTCACCTATATTTCTGCAAGTAACCCCAGTAAAATTCACTGCCTCACCAAATTGAACTTTGGCAGTGTTTTCACATTAGTTTGCTTTTGGTTTCCTATCTGGGATGGTATGCATTTTTTCCCCATGTAACCCTGAAGTAGTGTCACACAACTCAAGAGCAGTGAGAAAAAGGCTGGTAGGACCTGTCTGAGGTATCCAGACTAGAGCAGCATCAGAGTGGTTAGCTTACCTCATAAAGGGGATACAGGCATGACTACTTGGTAGGAGAGTGAAGTCAGAGGCCAGAAATACCTGGGGCTTAAATCCCAACAGATACCTATCCGGGAGCAGCAGCATGACCTGAGAGTGCTGGTGGCCAAGAGCACCTGGGACTAGAGGCCACTTAATCTTCGTCCTTACTACAGATAAAGGTACCTCCTGTGGGATAGAGTAGCCACTTTAAGGCCCAGAGACCAGCAACATGTCTGAGGGCTTGGTTTAGACATGGTACTGAGTAGAGTGTTCAGGGTGGTCTTCAAGGACCAGGAAAGTAATCCAGAGATTAGAAAACAGAATCACATACTGAACAGTTGGGTTCAGATTCTCCTTTAACACACCAAATAAGAACCAAGGTGATTAATGGGGCTTGTTAACATCTTAAGACACAGGGCAAGTGAGGTGGAGGTGGAGAGGCCATGTTGCCTAGAACATGGGGTCACATTTTGTGCCTCTTGCTGCATCTAACTTCATTCTGATGGCAGGTTAATGGGATCACAGTGGAGATTTGAGCAAGTTATGTGCCAGTAAACAAGTTTTGCTTACTGGTGGGAAAAATGCTCTAAGATGACCAGTCAGTGCTATTCAAGATGGAGTAGACAAGGCCAGTGGATGTTAGTTAAAAAAAAAAAAAAACTTACCAAGGGCACAAACTGAAAAAAAAAAAAAACTTACTGAAATATGTTACAAGTGGATAGCAGATGAGACCACAAACAGAAAGTTGCTTGGCTAATAGGATGTAAAAGTTTTATAGTAGTTGAGGGCCAATTACTTGATCTTATTGACCATTTGTGTGACATGCAAATCCAGATAGATAGGTGAGTATCTGACTATCTCATTAAATAGTACATTTTACAATACAATGTGTCTTTCTTGAGATTATTCATCTATGTCAGATGCTGTAGGTCACTAGAAATTATGCTTCAGATGTTTGTGTAAGACATCTTAATTTACAAGCAGTATCAAAGTAGTTGTGGCTTTGTTGCTAAAGTATGGAGGGTTTGTTTTTGTTTCTGACCTTTTTCTCTACAGTGGATGCCTGCATTCTAAGTAGTATCAATGTCATATATATTGCTCTTTTTTCTATATAGACATAACATGATAAAATTTAACTCATAAGTTACATTTGAGGATGAAAAAGCTACCAATACAATGAGCAACTGTAGTGTTCTACAATAAAATGATTTCGGACTTATGAGTTGCTAATTCTGGAATTTTCCATTAATATCTTTGGACTACAGTTCTTTGTGTAGTCAAACCAGAGTGAGGTAGAATGGTACACTTGATTACTCCCTTAAAGGTTTGATTCAAGTGCATCTTCCCAGCTTAGTTGTCCACTTGAGAAAACCTACAGCATGAGTTGATTAGCATTACCTATGGAGAGGATACCAGAATGATGTTATCAGAGAACAGCTGAACCAAGACCTCAGAAGTACTCTGGTTATATGTATCACACTCATCTTTAATGCCTGATGGATGTTGGATATCTCTTAGTTTTGTCATCAAATTCTATGCCCAACTTAAATATAGTCTTTCCACTTAAAAACTCTGAAGTGTCTCAAGGTATTTGTTTGCTCATTGTCTATATTCTACTTGCTTTTAACTAGTGCATCCAGATCTTAGAAATTTCAACTCAGTTCATCTTCTCTGGTAAAATTGGATCTCCTTCAAAACAAACGTGTATTCCAGGCTGAGACTTAATGTGTGCATTAAGATTGATATAGGTTAACAAGGTGGGACCAGTAGTAGTAAGACCTCGAAACCCCCATCATGTAGCTTTATGCATTTTCTTGGCTTCTTAATAAGCCTCATTCTCTCCTTTGTAAAGGGGTTACTCAGTGCCTAGGGAAGATGACCATGAGTAAGTGACATAAGAGGCTCAGGGCCTGATGAGCCTCAGGATAGTGAGAAGATCTGAGTTCTAATAAGCCATCAAGGCAATGAGGGAGGTTCTACGAATGCAGCTGTTGAGGCTGTGTGAAATCTCAGGTGGGGGTTGCCACATCTGTACCTGAAAAATTAACCTTGGGAACAAGGAGGGGGTATCATTCAGAAAAAAAAAAAGAGGGATGGGGTTGGTGTTGGGCAAGAATATAGAATTATACATTTTCCCAGGAAACAAATAATTTACATGGGAAAAATGGGCTGAATTGTAACAGGAAAGTTTTTTAAATTAACTTTCTTTGGAGAAGGAGAGAGAGAAATTGTAAGATCATTGTTACATTGTAGGTTTCATAATTTTTATTTTATTTTATTTTATTTTATTTTTGGTTTTTCGAGACAAGGTTTCTCTGTATAGCTCTGGCTGTCCTGGAACTCACTCTGTAGACTAGGCTGGCCTCAAACTCAGAAGTCCTCCTGCCTCTGCCTCCAAAGTGCTGGGATTAAAGGTGTGCGCCACCACCACCTGGCTTATTTTTTTTTAATTCACATTGCAACCCAATTTCAGCCCCCTTCTCTTCTCCCAGTCCTGCCCTTACAAAACCCTTCCCTTTTCCTCAGAGAAAGGGCAGCCACCCTTAGTAAACATCCCACCCTGGGACATCTGGTCCCAGCAAGACTAAGCACCTCTCCTCCAACTGAGGCCCAACCATGAAGTACAGGTAGGGGAAGGGGATCCAATGGCAGGTTACAGAGTCAGAGACAACCCCCACTCCAAACTGTTAGGGGACCCACATGAAGACCAAATTGCAGATCTGCTACAAATGTGTGGAGGGCCTAGGTCCATCCTCTGCATGCTTTTGGGTTGGTGGTTAAGTTTCTGGGAGCTCTCATGGGCCTAGGTTAGTTGACACTCTAGGTCGTTTTGTGGTGCTCTTGACCCCGCCAGCTTCCTTAAGTCCCCCATCTTCCACAAGAATCGGCCTGATGTTTGGCTATGGGTCTTTGTGTCTGTTTCCGTCAGCGGCTAGATGAACCTTCTCAGGAGACATTTGTGCTAGGTTCCCACTTACAAGTATAGCAGAGTATCATTAATAGAGTCAGGGATTGTCTCTTTCCCATGGGATGAGTCCAAGTTGGGCCAGTCATAGGCTGGCCGTTCCCTCAGTCTATGCTCCATTTTTATCCCTACACTTCTTGTTGGCAGGACAGATCTTATGGTTGGGCTGATGTTCCCCTTTTCCACTGGAAGTCCTACCTGACTACAGGAGGTCGGCACTTCAGTCTCTATGTCCTCCACTTGTAGGAATCTCAGCTAGGATCACTCTCATAGACTCCTTGTAGGCACCCCCATCCCAGGTCTTTTGGGAAATTCCTAGGGGACATCTCTGGGACTAGCCAGATACTTTTGTTTAATTCACAAAGTACTCCTAGGACCCCATGTGTGATATATCTCAGAAATGTTCTAATTCTTTCTAGCATCAAATGGACGCCCAGTGATTCAGTTACAACATTACCTGATACCAGCCTAAGACAACAGGAGTTTGACCTGCTTTCATATGACCTTCCACTTTGAGGAGAGGCCCTTGGGTCTGAGCATATTTGTTGTCCCAGCATATGGTAATGCCAGAGCAGGAAGGCAGGAGTGGGTGGGTGGGTGGGCAAGCACCCTCATAAAGGCAATGGGAAGGGGAATGGGATAGGGGTTCCCAAAGGGGAGACCTAGGAAGGGGAAAACATTTGAAATTTAAATAAAGAAAATATCCAATAAAAAAAAAAAAGAAAAGAAAAAATGACCTCCCACTTTAGATGTCAATCACAAGTGAAGGTTCCTGGGGTAGCTCATACTTTCTTTGGACTTGGCTATGAAGGGAAGGTCCCCATAACCTCTGGCAGTTTTGGTATCTTATTCCATTTTTTTGTCATGACTGAATATCATAAACTGAAAACAATAGAGGTTAAGGTTGATCTGAGGTTTGTGGTTTGAAGTACATATTTGTCTGGTGAGGGTGTCAGGACTGTATCATAGCAGGGTGGAAGAGTAAGTGACAAAAAGGCACAAAGTCACTCCTGAAAAAACTAACCTGCTCCAGCAATAAAGGGTACTTACTGATCCACTCAAAGATGACGAGGGAATCATGACCTATCTACTGGGTAAAGATTGCGCATCTTAATTCTAATTGCAGTCAAATTTGCCCCTGTGCCTTGGCATGGACAATTGCTAAGGAACAGATGAGCAGCTCAATGAAGTGATATGCACAGCCAGAAAGGACTTTGCTTGGGGGTTTATTCATCTACATCCCTGCCCCACATCTTCACCAATCCAGAAGCTCTCCTAAGGCTTTGAGGCAGGCACAGTTGATAAAATCATTAACCACTGCTGATCAACTCAGTCTTCATCCCCTTGAGGTCAAAGGTAAACGGCAAAGTCCGACTTATTTGCTTCTTCTGACAATGAGCTCCATCTATGTGTTGCTACATGGCTCACTTAGAGCTAACTTACACTTGCCTGAAAAGGGCTTGACATGGAATGTGTGGATGTTCCTTTCTCCTGTTATCACTCAGGAATACATAGGGTTTTAATTGCAGAAATGGGGATGAAAATCAAATATGTATTTCTCACTATGGTATAGTATTGTTATGATGTCAACAGACATTCCTTCCTTGTATCCCGCAGCAGTGTCAGGAGTTGAGAAAGGATCTATCGATCTACAGAGGAAGCAGGAGCCTTGCTGGCTACATCTACACCAGCTTTGGAAAGAAAACAGGAACTAGATACATTCCTTGAATGAAGAAGCATCATGGCCAGATTCTTACAGACCCTGCTGCTCCTGGTGTTCACAGTGCAGTTTGTATCTAGAAGAGTCGAAGCCTGGGGCTCACCAGAGATTGTGAGGTCATTCGAAGACATCCCCCAATCCTATGTGTATGTGCAGCATGCACTCTGGTATGCCATGAAAGAGTATAACAAGGCCAGCAATGACCCCTACAACTTCAGGGTGGTGGATATCCTAAAATCTCAGGAGCAGGTGGGTATGCTGTCTGCTTCTTGCTCCTTTATCCTCCAGTCTTCTGTTGGGGGCAGAGACTAGCGTCGGGATAGTTATTACACAGGAGTGGAAACAAGGCCATAGAATGCCTTTATCTACAACATAGTCTTTCATTTTAGAAGTGAGGATTAATTAATTTTGCTACTTATTAGTCTGAGATGTAGAAGAAACATAAAATGTCAATTAAAATTAGTTATAGTAACACTAAAACTGTAGGTCAAGGGCTGGAGAGATAGTCCAGTGGTTAAGAGCACTTTCTGCTCTTGCAGATAACCCAGGTTTGGTTACCATCATCTATAAGTTGGTTCCCAACTCTTTGTAACAACAGTTCTAGGGGATCTGACACTTCTTTCTGGCTTCTGAGATCCCCAGGCACATACATGGAATACATATGTGCATATAGGCTAAACACTCATGCACAGAAAATAAAGATAAATAAAAAATGTAAAGTGTTGATCACAGCTCAGAAAGGGCATCTATAGGTTTTGTGCAGTGTTGAGTTCCAGAGCACAAGCGCACTAGACTTGTACAGCAGCCTGGAACCACTGTGGCTAGAACAACTAGAACATTTACTTTATATTGATTGGCCTTTTTATTCAACGGCTCAGTCATTCAACTTACACAGTTCCTAGGCAGGAGATATTCTGTGCTATAGAGAGGAAACTGAGGCATGGAAAGTATACAATGCTGTACAGTTGGCAAGTAAGGGAGTCAAGACATAAACCCAAATCCTTGTGACTGTTATCAGGGTATGACTCCAAGTGACTGGATAGGGCAAGCAACTTCTGATTCATGCTCCATAGTAGAGAAGAGTCTAGCAAAAGGGAAAAACAAGGTACCTGAAAGGTCCAAAGTCAGAGGAGTCTGAAAAAGGAGTGAGGGGGGCTGCCTCAGCGTGCAAGAAGCCTTTTGTCTATTGTTTGCTAAACAATTGGGTATATACATTAGGCTCACAATTGGTTGGTGGCTAGGTGAATTGACACTGTTTGCAATTATTTTAACTTAGAAAAACATGTTTTCTAAATTATCATAATTTAACTTATGATTACTTAACTATGGTGGTGTGAAAGCAATATACATTCAATAGAAAACATGCTTTGGAATTTCAAATTTAGATATTTTCTTCAGCTACCAATACATGATATCATACCCACAATCATGCACACATACACGGACACATACATACACAATAATAATGAAAGGAAACTGTTTCTTGCATTTCCAACCTGTCTGGTTACTCCTAAGGGTACTACTAAGATATTTTGCTTTCTCCTTCCAGATATTTTCTTTCCACGTACATAGATTATGGAAAGATTCAAAGTTCTCTCTCTCTCTCTCTCTCTCTCTCTCTCTCTCTCTCTCTCTCTCTCTCTCTCTTCTCTTCTCCTTATGTGAGACAGAAAGAGATGAGAGATGTGGAGGGGTGTGGGGAGGGAAGAATAAGAACAATGTCTGAGTCAGTCATCTTCTACCATGTAGATTCTGGGAATCAAACTCAGGTTTTCAAGCTTGGTAGTAGGAGGTTTTACCCATGGGGCCATCTCACTGGTCCAATTAAGTATATTTTGAAATCATACTATATTTCTGTATTTTGTTTATTTTCACATTCAAAATGTCACAGGAATTCACACACACACACACATTCTTTACTTGTGTGAAAATACACACACACACACACACACACACACACACACACACACACACACACGGAAACTGAATTATCATAATTATTTTTGCTTACATTCTAGCAGATCAGTAGGTCTGTTAATAGAAAATATAGAACAATGAACAAGTCATTGGATTCATCATAGTCAATACTCTGAGTTGGAATTCTTTGGTTAGTGTATTTGTAAGATAATGGCAAGTTGCCACTGAATGCTGCTACTCTCTATCTATTTTTTTAAGTTTTATTACAGGGCATGGCTGTACTTGACCATTCACTGTTTGCAGTTTAATTTTGTTTATACACACTGTAGACTTGAAAACACACAGCCCTTAGCTTTTTCTTTCTGAATGTTGTTTGGATCTTGTGTCTTGCTTGAGAAACGTTCTTCCACCTATCGTGAATTTATTGACCAACTGAGTACTAGATATGTCTATGTTTTTAAAAGTAAGAGACAATTAGCGGAACTCTCATCGTAAAAATGCCTCTAGACTTTTGAAAGGTGGGTGCAGCAGAGGCTGAAACTTTCAGTTGTGCTTGAAGTCATTGATTGAGAGGGTTCCTGCAGGTATCCAGACAGAGAAGCAAGTCCTCAAAGACACAAGAATGGAAATTATGTGCACGTTTACTTCATCAACCTGGAACAGACTTTGGGGAATCGAATGTCAGGAAGTTTATTATCAGTATATTTAAAACACAGTGCAATTTAGCAGAAGGTTTCCAGGCAACAGTCAGTCCAATGCTGGGTGCACAATAAAGCTTAAGGTGTGACTGCAGATAAACTCTTTATTTTTTTCCAAGGTACTTGTGAAGGTGGGTTTTATAGTTAAAAAGCTTAGAATCTCGTGTGGCCTTTGAATGATAGCATAGAGATCAGCAAGCCATAAAGTACTTGAGAGAACTCCCCTGAGGGAAGGGAGAGTCTGGAATAATCATTCTGGGGAATTTGGGTGAGGTCTTCCTCCACAGACAGCACAAAGGTCACTGGGTCATTAACAAAAGCTACTCTCAGCTTTCTGGATGGAATGCACTCATTTGATTTTTATCCCCTTCAATGAGGAGACACCCCTGCATGATTAATATTTTCCCGGGTTTCTAAGTGCTTTTCTGTGAGCACAGAGCCCTTTGTGCTCCTCCTAAAAATTGTAGAACTCTCTATTCTCTCCCTTGGTCTGTCAATCCTGGACTCTCTCATGGTGGCCTCTGGAAAAGACATGTGCTGTCATTTGAATGTGTCCTCCTAAAAACATGCTTTGGAAATTTAATCCCTTATGCAAATGTACAAAGATGTAGCCCTAAGGGGAGGATTTGATGCTACAAAGAAAAGTTTTACCTTTGTCGTCTGACTTACTTCTCTCTCTGACATTGTTGTTGTTATTATTATCGTTATTGTTGTGTGCATATGATATGAATATATGTATTCGTTCATATGAGTAGTGTGTACGTGCACATGGGTGCCTGTGTGAGTGCTTACTGGGTGCTACAGATCAACATTGCTGTTTTCACTGATCACTTTCCCCAAACTTGAAGCTCATTGATTTTGCTAAGCTAGCTGGCAATTTCCTTGGTTACTGATTTGTTCTTAAAGGTTTTGAGGCTGCACACTTGAACTCCTGCTATTTTTTTTAATGTTCCCTCTTGTCCTTCTGCACTCCACTATGGTAGGATACAGAAAGAAGAATCCTGCTAAGGTCCCTGATCTGTGAATGTGGAGCCTCAAAAACCCTCAAAACTTAAATACCTGTTCTCTACAGGTGACCTAATTTCAAGTTACAATAAATAAATTCTCTTTGTTTATAATTTTCTTGCTTTGATCTAGGAATACTTGTTATTACTATATCAAATTTAAAATTCAGGAGTTAAGGAGATGACTCAGTACAGTGATGGCTGCAGACACCTGAGGGCCTGGCTTTGAACTATAGCATCTACTCAAATGTTAAGCATTGCAGTGCATGCCTGCAACCCAACAATCAGGGCAGTGGGCAAGCATAAGCAGATCCCTGAGCTTCTTTTGCCACACAGCTCAGCAAAATCAATGAGCTCCAGGTTCTGTGAGAGTCATCCCAAAAGACATCAATGCTGATTGACCTGTGGCCTTTCAGTGCATGGTCACTGCACCAGCCCATATAAATATATACATATCACACATCCATGTATACACACAATAATAAAGATGATATCAATAAATAAAAGGATAAAACAATTGTGAGAGAGAAGATAAACAGATGTCAAGAATTCTCTCAAATAATCTCAAAACTTCTGCCAGGAGATGTAGCACCGAGGAAGAGCATATTCTAGCCCTAAGTAGTCAATGGCATATTGGCTCATCAGAGGAGATACTTGGTGCCTTTTTCTTCTATGAGATTTAACTTACATGACTCATTGACAGATCACAGACAGTCTGGAGTATTATCTTGAAGTAAACATTGCCCGAACAATGTGCAAGAAAATTGCAGGAGAAAATGAAAACTGCTTGTTTCAACAAGATCCTAAAATGAAAAAGGTATGTATGTGGTTGACATAAGAGGAAATTGCCCTGGTCCCATGTGATAGATAGAGTACATTGAGAGGACAGTTAAAACACATTTGGTAGTTTTGTCTTTAAACTTTGTTCATTCGAGACTGCAGTCTAAAACACATTTGGTAGTTTTGTCTTTAAACTTTGTTCATTCGAGACTGTAGTAGCCAGACTGCAGACCTGAGATGTTGTTTCTATTATCTATCATTGACACCATCCTATCCTATATTATAAGACGTATTCATACATACATACATGTGTACATGCACCTAGGGAGACACAGACATGAGCACACATAGAGATACATATACATGACACATAAAAGTAGGCTTAAATCAAAGCCAATTCATTACCTATTGCATTCTGGACCCGGTTCTTCTGGGCAACTGTTCTTCTCCTGTGGTATGTACTGGCAGGAATGTTCCAGATGAGTGGGCCAGTCACAGTCACACATGTAGTACTTCACAGAAGATTGGCTGATAAAGCTAGAGCTACTCAAACTTCATTCCTTCTGATTCAGGCTCCTCTGGCACAAAGTCATAGAGCAAAAATCTGTCCTGTTCTTTTCCAGGACTAAGGGGTATCCTGTTATGTGGATCTGTCCTTGCTAAAACCAGAGCCATTTCAGCCAAACTAGTATATATATATCATTTTATATTTATTAACTTATTACCTTTCTTATAAAGAGATATTCTAAGAGAATCTACAATTTAATTTCTATTATTACTATTACTATTACTATTACTCTTTCTCTCTCACTCTGTGTGTGCATGTGTGTGTGTGCATGTGCATGTGTGTGTATGTGTGTGTGCATGCACTTGTGCATTCGCATGTGTATGCCAGAGGTTAATGCTGGGAGTCTTCTTTTACTGTTCTTTATTTTACTTTTTGGAGATACTGTTTTTCACTGAAGATGGAGCTTGTCCTTTGGGCCAGAAGGGCTGGCGGGGAAGGCCCCAGGATCTGTGTCTCTCTGTGCGGTGGTCACACAGTGCTGAGGTCACAGCTTTGTGATGCTGTTTTCCATGGCTGCTAGAGATCTAAAGTTAGATTCTCATGCTTATTCAGCAAGCGTTTTACCCACTGAGCCATCTCTGCAGCACTGCCATCTTAAAGAAGAGATGAGTTGACCCTGCTATTAGTCCTGGGTAGTGGTCATCTTGGTAGATACCCTACCCTAAGTGCTATGTACTAGGAGGGGTTGAGCTAGTGAAGAGCATGTCATGACCATGTCATAGAAATCCTTGATGCAGGGAATGTCAGGAAGAAATCACCTTGTCTGATTCTATGAAGCCTGCTGTTGTTTGGAAGCCCTGGGAGTATGTGGGGCTGCTTGAGTGAGTCTGCATGTCTAACATACTACCCTATGTTCAGTCTTCTGCCCCATCATGTAGGACTGAGGGTTATAATTGCTATGCACTAGTGTTACCAGGCCTTGTCCATCAAATGTCTAAAAAGCAAAGACATTTCATATTTCAATTTATGTTGTGTAAAGGAATTATGTTCTATAAGTTTACATCAATGTTTTCTAAAACCATATTCTTATGAAATACACTAGGGATAGAAGTGGTGTTATGTTATGTTCTTCTGGAACCATTGATGAATGTCCAATTCTTCCAGGAGTAACCTTGGGTGACATCTGTGTCAAGATAACCTTGTTGAAGCTTCATAAAAATTGAAGCTTTTCTTTTCTTTGCTTTTTAAACTGCCATGTATTGTGCACATTTTGGTGGAATTCCTTTGCTTGAGGCTGTCATTCATGTCATATTGATATCATAAAGGCATTTCAACTTTACATATTATTCTAAGTTAATATGGATTTTTAGGACACAGACAAGAAAAACAAAAGTGCACATTGTCCACCATGAGCCTGGAACCCACTCCTTCAAGATTCTGAGACTAGGTCACACAACTCTGTGCGATTTTCCACCTGAAGGTGGTTCTGCTTGGTGTCTGGACAGATTTTCTACTTCTGAGAGGCACAGGGCTCTGTGCTATTCTTGTTTTATTGATTCCATGGGGCTGGATCTTCAGGAACCCAGGCACAGCTGATGGCCTTTATGGACCACAGGAAAGTGGGCTGTAGATAGAGGTGGATTTCTATGACCGACCAGTTTCTGGATTCAGACTGATTCTGTAAAGAAGGCTGGCTCCTCTGCCTGAAAGTTCAAGGTTGGCCATACGTGTACTGCAGTTTGTATAGTTGATTCACTTTCTTTGTTCTCTTAAGTCAAATTCTGGGAACTAGAAGTAAGGAATTGTGGGATTTTCATACTTTTTATTTCATACTAAATCTCTCTCTCTTTCTCTCTGTGTGTGTGTATTTGCACTTCTGTGTGTCTGTGTATATGTTACATATGTGCATATGTATGTAATATATATTTGTGGACAAATGTCCATGCATACCATTTTTTACCTTATCTTTTGAGATAAGTTCTCTCATTCTCTCATTAAGCTTATTGATTAGTAGACTGGCTGGCCACTGACCTTCAGGATCTTCCTGTTTCTGCTCACACTGTGCTTGGGTTATAGAGGTACAACTATATCAAGCTTTTTGACATGGGTTCTGGGTATCCAAATTTAGGCACTTTACAATGCCTTCTCACAGTTTCCTAAGTAACTGTTCTTTATGTCTCTTTTAGATGGTGTTTTGCATTTTTGTGGTTAGCTCCAAACCATGGAAGTTTGAACTTAAAATGCTGAAGAAGCAATGCAGAGATATCTAATCAGCATCTGGTACACCTTGCCACTCTTACTTTTCTCTTAAATGAATAAAGATGCGAGTAAGATAATGGACCACCACAGCTGACCTGCTGACTTTATTAAGTGTGTGTGTTCTTTGGAATGAGTGTTGAGAGTGTGTGATACTATTTTCTGGGCTTGGGTAGGCTTCCCTAGGTGAGTCCATCATTGCTGAGGAAAGGGAATCTGTAGCCAATAAATGGATGTTACTTCTAGCCTAACAACTCTCCAAGCACAAATACCTGTCACTGTGCACAGTGGCTCCACAGGGTCCCTCCTTCACTCATGTTCACATAGCATGCATGGAATTAGCAAAGCACCTGTCAGTTGCATTGTCATCTTTGCTGTCATTCATGGCCTCATTTGAGTTTCTGGTTGATCCCTGAGAAAGTCATTTCACTCAGATACAACACTCCCTTGTGTCATGTCTGTCTGTCCGTTCTCTGACTTTCTTGCCCAAGACCCGATTTCTCCCACTCATTGAAGGACTGGCCCGGCCCCTGGCAGGTGGTGCCCCACTCTTGTGTTGTGTCTGCTTGTCAATCAACTAACGTCTTGCTAACCTGTACCAGGACCCTATTTCTCCCATGGGTTAGGGGGCCAAGGCTGGTCCGGCCCATGGCAATTAACTTCTTAGCTCACACAAGGCTAAGGAATCCTCTAGAGTAGGGTTTAATCTTAAGTGAAGGTTTGGAAAGATAGAGAAGGACAGTTGATGTTTTGCATCATAGCTCCTCTAGCTTCCAAGTTCTATTTAGTCCTGAGGGTCACAATCTGGTAGTGTTCACAAAGAATTCTCCAATGGCTTTCTACTAGAGTAGGGTATTTATTCTCTACTTATAAATATGGGGAAGATGGCTTTGTTGAGATCAATCAGAAGGCCAGTTATAATTCACAGCACAGCAGGCTTGCAATTCATTTGTGATGATGGTTGGTTTAGATCTGCAGGCACAGAAAAATCTATGTTGCCTCTAATGTCTTTCTGGAGCTTAGAGAGACAACTAAGGTAACACATTGCCCATAGAGAGCAGCATCCACTAACACTGCCTGTCTTCTGTGTGTGATGGGTGAGGTCATCACTCATGGAATCCTGTTATGGGGTCAGACAGCAGACATAATTCAACTTTGCCTCCTTTGACCTGGTGCCTGGTTGGGCGGAAGGGATAAATATAACAGCACTTTTCCTGGTCACAGCTCTGTGGTGATTGGGAGCAGAGTGTGGGACTCTAGGAAAGAAATTCTTGTAGAATTAGGTGTTCTGCCCAGAAATCAGGCTGTATTTACTGCTCCTTATCGCTTCTTCATGGTCTCACCCCTTCCTACTGCTGTGTACCTCTTCTCTTCTCTTCTCTTCTCTTCTCTTCTCTTCTCTCCTCTCCTCTCCTCTTCTCTTCTCTTCTCTCCTTTCTTCTTCTCTCCTCTTTTCTTCTCCTCTCACTCTTTTTAACTTTACATTGATTTTTTTTTGTGAATTTCACATCATGCATCTTAATCTCACTCATTTCCCCATCCCTTTGTAACCACCCTCTGCCCTTGTAATTTCTCTCCCAAAAGAAAAAGATATCCATTGTGGAAGCTGTAGGGTGTGACAGTATGTCCCACAGTATATCCTTTGTCCATACTCCTCTAGGTTGTCCTGCTATTGTCCCAAGTCTCTTAAAAAAAAAAAGATCCTTACTAGGACTCCTCCAGGTTATCCTGTTATTGTCCTAGGTCGTAAAGATCCTGTAGCTTGAGATCAGCAGGACTGGCCCTTTCACAGTCCCACCTCACACGTCCCACCCATTTGCAGGTGATATTGATTTTGGGGTAGATCAATTCAGAGCCCTTGATCCTGGTAGCATGCTGGCTTTCCTGAACTAGCAGGGTGAGTTCTCCAGCACTTCTCTGGTTAGGCCACCCAATGCCATCATTGGAGGAGGCAGGGTAGTTCTCCTGCACTCATGCTTTCAGGGCCAGCTCCACTATGCTGTCCACTCAAGGCTTGGGCCCCACTTTATCAAGTGCTGCAGCCTTTGAGGGAGTGGGCCAGCTCTCCCTACTCTCACACCCTTGGTAATGGCTCACCGGTGCCTTCATCATCAGGGCCAGCTCCATTGTGTTGCCCAGTTGAAGTAGAGGGCCCACTCTCCTGAGTGTTATCACTTGTGAGAGGTAGGGCCAGCTCTCCAGAGCACCACACCCAGTGAGTCCAGTTCTACACAGGCCCTGGACATCCACATGGACCCTTATGGTTCCCTCAACCAGGTATATCCTTGTGCTCCCTAGTAATAATATGAGCCACAGACATTGACACAGACCCCTGGTGCTGCATAACCAAGGACCCAGACATGTCCCTCAGCAGCATCTTGGGCTGTGACCTCAGCAAGGCCTTAGGTGTCAGAGCTGATCATTCACAATTCCTCTCTACCATCTCTCTTGATAAGGCTCAAGCTGCTCCACTTCTCTTTCTTTCCCATCTGACCACCACATACTCACACACTGTGGTGGTTCTTGCTGCAGGATGGCCACATGGGCTGGCAGGTTGGTGGGCCCCTGGGTGACATTCTCTTCTGCCAAGCAGGTGTCTACACTGCACTGAAAGGCAGGTCGATAGGTGGCATGGAGGTCCACAGGTCTTTGTCCATCTTCCACCTCCCATGTGGTATTGTGTTGTGACTCTGTGCATCCATGGTCTGTCTTCCTCCTCCTGCTGTGCTGCCTGTATTTGATTTAACTTGATTTTTATGTGTCCTAGGCATAAAACAGCTTTTGCCACCAAGCTAGGCAGGTATCAAGCTAGGGTGAACAAAGGACTGCCCTATGTTCTGATTCTAACTGATGTAAGAACACCACCACCACTGAGGTGTCTCTGCCCATTGTCAGAGGTTTGTGCACATTTTTATATCTGTGAGCATACACATAGACATCTGGTTGGTTTCCCCACTGAGCAGGGGACACGGGCCTTGGGATGTCAAATCTTTGAATGTTTGTCAGTAGGCCTTAACTTCTTGTTGGTCCTAGACAAAGGTAGGTTGATGTTGCTGCTGGCTCTCCTATTATCTGAGGTACATGTACTGATAAGATAGAGCACTGAGGGAGACCAGTCACCACCTTTGGAAGAATCGCTGCAGCATCATCCATAGATGGGGAGAGCTCAGTCTGTTGAGCCCAACCTTCAGGGCTCACAGAGTTCTGATGCTTCTCCTCAAGCTGTCTACATGGGGCCATGGGAATGATGCTGGAAGAGGAATGAGGAATGAGCTTTGACTCTCAAAGAGGGGAAGCACACATACCTGACAGTCTTCAGTGTGTTACTTGGTTTTGTATAGCAGTGACCTCAGTCCCAGAAAATGGAGTCCAGTCTCTCAGTTCACCTATTCTTTTCCCCTGATCTACAACACACCATCTCCATCAGATGTTACACTGTATTTGGGACAGCCAAACTCAGTGCTCTTACAGTTGCACTATCCTCTTGTGTTCTAACTTGACATGAATTCCTGTTTGCATATATGAAGGATGATATGTGATATGTGGTTTACGCACTGTATAGGCTGTCATGTGCTATAAATATATGTATGTACGCCTATGAAAGCCAGAGGTGGTTGTGGGCTGTCTTCTTCTATCATACTCCACCTTATTTTTTGAGATAAGGTTTCTTACTGAACCCAGAGCTCACTGGTTTGCCAACATATTACCGGCTAATGAGCTCCAGGAATCTTTCTGCATCTGTCTTCTCATGGTTAGGATCATAGGCATGTGCTGCCATGCCTGGCTGGGGATACAAACATGGATCCTCATGTTTTCAAGGCAAGCCACTTTCTAATTGAGCCATGTCCTCAGTCACTTAATGCCCATTCTTATTCAACATAAATGGCCTATTTTGAAAAGTGAGATGTTTTCAGAGAAATGATTTCAAATTAGCCAACTAATGTCATATATGAGCAGGCAAAACATCTTGCTCTGACCTTATTCAAAAGATCATCTGTTTTTTAATCATAAGGACCATGGGACTATGGAGGAATCCTGTTTCATGTCATTAGGACTAAAACACATATTGTCCCCAGGAGAGTGACATTCAAATATCTCTTTAAATTTGATCTAGGTTCTAAGTGTGGTTCTAAGTCTTGGGTAAATGTGTATTGTAGTTGTAGGAGAATGGAGATAGAATAGGTTGTGAACCTACAAAGGAGAGTTATGTGCCAGGGGGCTGGTAACACGGGGAGATGAGTGAATCCTCCAGGCCACATGCTTTTCCCTGACTTTAAAAGTTTTTCATTCTGAAGGCCATTCAGCTGTGTAATATATTGTTGGTTTCCAGCAGGCTTTAGTGGAAAAGATACATCTGACCAAAGCTACTCAAGAACTGAATACTCTTCTTCAGAGAATGTCTCCCCGTGTCCTTGGGAAAGTTGCTTCTATCTTCCTGTCCACCTTGAAAAAGTAGCTTTTCATTATCTATCTCCTGGGAAAGTAGCCCCTTTGCTGTCTTCCCACCTCTCCACTGAAAGCTCTTTTCTTTCCTAACAATTAACCACAGAATCAACCCTTCCTGGGAAAGGAACTAAAAAGATGTGTGGCCCTGAGATGTTCTAATCAGCCTTTTTTTTTTCTCCTCCTTAGGTTCACAGAACTCAGAACGTCCCAGAGATAGTGGCTCTGCCTTGGTAACAGAGTAGATAGGAACTCCAGAAGTTGCTTCCCACCCTGATGCCAGGCAGCCTCTCTCACACACCTTTTAGACTCCCTGTATATTGGTTTGGACTTTTTGTTTGTCTGTCAGTTTATTTTACTATGTGTATGACAGCCATGCATGAGCATGCACACTTTGATATGCCTCAGAGGACATCTTGGGGGGAATCTGTTTGTTCTTTCATCACAGTATTCTGGGAATCAAACTTGGGTCCTCCGGGTTGGCAGCAAGAGTGTTTACTTGCTGAGCCATTTTGCCGGTTCTCTATGCAAGTCTTGCACCCATAACTTCCAGACAAGTGGTCTTTGTTGGTCACAGGTTCCATATTTTCAGTTTTCCAGTTCTCTAAAGAGCCTTTCCCCTTGTCTTAACACTTTTTTCCATATTGGCCAAGGAATGTTCTGCCTAAGCCTCAGAACTTGGAGCTCTGTTGTTCTTGCATGTTCCCCACTATAGGGTTTCAAGACTGAGGAGTATGTTGGTTTTGGCCATTCAGTTTTCTTATCATAGAGAGAACATAGATCTGAGATGCTAGAGAAGAAAAAGCATGGTTCTCATTCTGAACAAGGGAGCACTCTTCTCTTCTGGTGAAGGTGTTCTCAGATCTGCTTTCCATGGAGACCAAGGTTCATGAAAGACCCTGCATTGTCATGCTCACAGATCCCTAGAGGATGCAGCTACTGTGAATCACTGAGCTGTGCTGATACATCAGAGGCTACCAAGGCCATAACTGGGTATTCTGAACTAGTACTTAGCACATTATTCCAAAGGAAAAGGAAAAAGATAACTATTTGTGTGTTGGGGAGGGGGGCAGGATCTCTTTCCCAATGATTCAGTGCTACCCTTGTATTTTGAAAGCAGCTATCAGCAAAGTGTAAACAAAGGAGGATGATTGTGGTTAAATAAACCACATTCACACTGCAGATGGTGGCTGAAAATGGCTCTTGGCACATAGCTGACAATATCTGACAGTAAAAAAAAAAAACAAAAAACAAAAAACAAAAAACAAAAAACAGAAGACAAGAATCATATACAGCTGCCAGGTGGTGGTGGTGCACACCTTTAATCCCAGCACTTGGGAAGCAGAGGCAGGCAGATGTCTGAGTTTGAGGCCAGCCTGGTCTACAGAGTGAGTTCCAGGACAGCCTGGGCTAAACAGAGAAACCCTGTCTCGAAAAACCGAAAAAAAAAAAATCATATACAGCCAAGACAAAGCAGAGAAAAAGTGGGTTCCACTTCCAGGAAGGAGACAGGCGATGGTTGTGGGACGATAGCATGGGACTACTCAATATAAAGGAGAGTAAAGAAAGCAGAGTTTATATTAAACAGGGCCTTATCAAGGCATACAAGAGTTTGCTAGTAAAGAAATCACCACTGAGAATACTGAAAACGAAAAGGAGGAAAAAATAGAGGCCAGGACAAAGCTCAAGGGATAGAAAGCAAGTGACAGAGGAAAAAAGTACAGACTAGGTCACAGACCTGCAGTGCTGGGAAATGGGAGGATGCAAAGATGCATGGCCCTTTGAGGATGGTCCTGAGAGTTCAGCTGAGCCTCTGCCTACAGAGAGAAAACATGACAGGACATCAGCAAGTGCTTGGGCCCTGGGTCTGAGTGACTCATGCTGAAGAAGGGTCTAAAGGCAGAGACTGAATGGGCTGGTACATTCAGCCTGGGGTTGGGGGCCAGTGGAGGGAAGGCAGAGACACTGGTTGAAGATCCCTGACAGCAGTAAGACAGACACAATGAAGGGAGATAATTGATCAACTGCTAAAGGACTCGATGCCAGATGTTAAATTTGGAACAGAAACTAAAGAATGTTAATCTCTGACCTCATTTGCTCGAAGGACATTTAAGGAGGCAGAGCTAAAACGTTAGTGGCATTGTGCATGCCATTTGAGCTCCATGAAATGAGGAAGGGACTTCATAGACAATAAAGGGCCCAGGATCTGAGATGGGTCACAATGCCTGAGGATGTTTCCAGGGCCAACCTGAAGGGTCCTGTACTCACTCCCAGAATCTTAGCCCCAGGCCCTAGGCACAGCCACAGTGCAGTACAGGCTCCTTAAATCCAACGAGTGTCATCCTGTCTTGGTTCTGAGGCCTATATCATCTTATTCTGTTAGACTTGGGGGTCCAGGGGTTGTGGTGGTTGGTTTCTGTGTGATCCCCCTCCTTCCTGCTGGATTTAGAACAAGCTTTTCTATTTTTGATCAGATGCTTGTTAGCCTGAGCCAGTGAGTAGTCCTATCCTAGTCCCTGGTCATGGCCTAAGAAATTCACACAGGTTAGTGAATGGGACAGTTTTCTACTCTTTGGACTAGTTGCCTATCCAAGTTAGAGTTCCCTCTTAGGATAAGATAGATTATGCTGGAATAAGAAATAAACCCTCCCACATCAGTTGAGTACAGAAAGGTTTTCTTGGACTCATGAACATCCAGCTCAAGCCAGGTAGCCTTCCTTGGTGGTCTGTTCAGAGCTGCTCTGTGTACAGCTATTGGGCTTCCTTCTTCCAGGTCCTGCCCTAAAGCAGGAGAGAATAAGAGGTGAGACATGGAGAGCATGAAGCTTATAAGTTTTATATTATTTTGAAAAAGGTAGAAAGTACTTTATACTTGCGTTGGGTGGGGTAATTTAGTCTATAAAACCACTTAAACAGGCTGGCTGACTGCATCTGCCTGGTCTCTCTGGCTTCTGTCCTGCTTGGTCTTCTACCTCTGTGTTTGTGAAATAAAGGATATGTTAGACTCTCCTAACATGGCCGAAGCTTGCTCTGTTCTTGTGGTATAGTTACAGGTTCTGTTTTATATTCTGACTCAGTGGCAGGTACATGTGGGATGATGACTAGGTAACCTCTCTCTGTTTGCATCTATGGTTTGGTTGATGTTGTTTTTGTTTTGAGAACAGGAGTCTCCGGATGAACTCATTATCCTTATGTCTCCTCTTCCCCATTTCTGGGATTATAGGCATGCAGTATACTGTGAAGTATCATAAGTTCCTGAGTACTTCTCTTAATTTCACAGTCTCTGTCTGTCTTCCCCAGATGTTCTCCCTATTAGATATGATTAGGCACCATTGCTATGGTTGAAGATGTTGCCTCCATTGCCTTCTCCTTAGGGACATTTGGAAGGTGCTTGGTCAGCAATGAAAAGTGGTGTGTGGGCACTCGCGCATGTGCATGATTGTGATAACTGAGGAGGAGCCTGTGCCCAAGCTGAAGAGATTATGGGTTGGAGTTGTGCCTGGTAGACTCCTGTGGGACTGACAGTCTAAAACAGACAAAGCAGCGGCTGTGGACTTCTGGTGCCATGTCCCGTCCACTGGGAAAGAAAGCGCTGCCTTGGGCCAGGCTGCTACTTCTGCTGAGCTTTCAGGTTCTCGTCACTCCTGTCTCGAAGGCCAATAAAGAAACAGACTTATCTATTAATTTTATTCCCACAGTGGAATTTGCCATAAACACATTCAATCAGAAAAGTCAGGATGAATATGCCTACAGGCTGGAACATATCATGAGTTCCTGGAAGGAGATGGTAAGTGACCACATTCTTACCTGTCTTGTCAAAATGTACTTGCTGGTGAGCGAAGGATGGGAGAGAGCAATCCACCTTTTATGAGTTACACATAACCTAATTCTGTCACTTTCAATGCTTAACATGTGTTTTCGTTGCAAATTTTTAAAATTCTAGATAATTTCTTATCTTCATACAAGAAAAATGTCATTTTTATTGCTTTGACACACTGTTTAAATGAGAATTTTAGAGTGGGAATGTCTTTCTAAAGATTCTTAAATTATATTTTATTTATTCATTCATTCATTCATTCATTTAGTGTGTGTGTGTGTGTGTGTGTGTGTGTGTGTGTGTGTGTGTGTGTGTGTTGGCATGTACATTTGTCAGAGAACAAACTGGGGAGTTAGTAATATCTTTCCACCATGTATATATTGGGTATTGAGCTCAGGCTGTCAGACTTGGTGGCAAGTGCCTTTGTCTGGTGAACTATCTCACTGGTCCTAGAACAGATACTTCTAAGCAAATAAAGCCACTTAGTAAGAAAAAGATTCTCACGAAAAGTGCTGATAGTTGAAGCTAAAAATATATATTAAAGACACATTTGGTAAATATGGAGAGAGTAAAACGAAGATAGACTATGTGGGTGCTGAGAATTCACGGAGCACAGAGAGACCCACCAACTCTCCTGAGAGCTCCAACAGCTCCTCCTCTCAATTCCCTTCTGCTTAGGGACCCTCGCTGACTCTTTCACCCTACCCATCACATTAGAACTTGTCTATTATTCTATAATGCTCCTACAGAGGATGGTCTGGATGGTAATGCTCATCTCCAACTTTGCACTTTTAGCTGTAGAGGAGGGGCATTCCATTTCCCCTTCCCTGGCAAGAGAAGGGCAGAGTGGCCCTAGCCCTGCCCAGTGCTGAGGTCTCTGAGATCTCCATGTAGCCCCTAACAGATTTTCTAAAGCACGCACTGTAAAAGGAACAAGGCTTCTCTTGAAACGCTGCTCTGGACTGTGCTTATACTGCAAGTCTTTGACTCGTAGCTCAGGTGAGAAAGTATCTGGAAATCTGGCTCCACTGTATTGGGGCTGACTATCCAGCAAACACTGGTAGAGCAGCCACCCTCCCCCCAAAAATGTCTTGTGACTCTGGGAATGGAGATATAGAGTCAGATGTCTGCCGACAGTCTGAGTCTTCTGTCTGAATGGAAGCTACAGAGTCTGGAGAGAATAGTATGGATTCGTCTCGACTTCTCTGCTTTCTAACAGGTCTCTGCTCTCGAATCTTTTTTTTTTATTAGATATTTTCTTTATTTACATGTCATATGATTTCTCCTTTCCCAGTTTCCCCTCCAAAAAACAAAACAAACCAAAACAAAAAACAACAAGAACAAATCTCTGTTGCCTCCCCCCTCCCTCTGCTTGCCACCCCACCCTCTCCCATTTATTGGCCCTGGCATTCCTCTACACTGGGGCACAGAACCTTCACAGGGCCAAGGGCCTCTCCTCCCATTAATGACCGACTTTGCAATCCTCTGCTATATATATATATGCTGCCAGAACAATCAGTTCCACCATGTATACTCCTTGGTTGGTGGTTGAGTCCCAGGGAGCTCTGAGGGTACTAGTTAGTTCATATTGTTGTTTGTCCTAAGGGGCTGCAAACCCTTTAGCTCCTTTGGTCCTTTCTCTAACTCCTTCATTGGGGACCTTGTACTCAGTTCAATGGATGGCTGGGAGCCTCTACATCTTTATTAGTCAGGTACTGTCAGAGCCTCTCAGGAGACAGCTATATCAGGCTGGATTGTCCTTCTTTCAGTCTCTGCTCCATTCTGCTCTTGAATCTTAACTCTCTAGTCTAGAGACTACTACCCTGGCTTCTATCTTTATAGAGTTTACTCCAGGCCACGAGGAACTCCAGACAGAGAAGATTCTGGGTATCTTCCTATATTGAGTGCAGTCATACAGCCGCTTAAGTGGCAAATGGGTCGGTTAATTTTAATCTTTTTCTATTTACAGGTATATTTTCCAACCACGTATTCCATGAGACTTCAACTTCGTAGAACCATATGCAAGAAATTTGAGGAGAGTCTCGACATTTGCCCCTTTCAGGAGAGCCATGATCTTAATAATGTAAGGCAGGACATGAGCCCTTTTAATTTTCACAGCTGTGGGTGCTGCAGGGAGACAGGGTGTAGTACAAGAACAAGTGACAGAGCCATGCCTAGAGATCTGAGGATGGACAGGTGCAAGGCTCCTCAGGACTCTTTAACCCACAATCTGGAGGTAGCAGGCATCCCAATGAGGCACATACAGAGAGCACTAACCAACCTGAGCTTTCCACACTACCCATTGCTTCACTGTAGCTGCTCCCTGGATTCCACAGCCTTACAATGCTTGTATCTCTTCTCATCCTGTGTTCTGGATATACAAAGGGCTACCCTCACCTTCATTTTCCTCCATTGGCTTCAGCAGAAGTCTGGTAGGCTGTAGCATAACTTTTGCCTGAATGTGCAGCTCTTAGGGCCCTACCCTGACACAATGTCTGAAAGTGAAAGTTGAAGGGGAACCTCACTCTCATCCCTTCCAGGACTTGCCTTGGGGCATGTGTTCTGGGGAACCAGGACAAGGTAAAGCTTGACTGTGTGCAACCCCATCTAACATTTGTTGAGTATCTTATCAGAGGCTTTATTAATACATTAGCTGATAGGCTACACCTAAGGGTGGCTTGTTCTAGTTTCATTTGTGTTGCTTTGATAAAATATCCCAACAAAAAGCATCTCTTGGGAGAAAGGTTTACTTTACTCACAACTCCAATTATGTTCATCATATCAAAGACTTCAAGGCAGTAAGAACGTAAGGCAGCTAGTCATATGACATTCATTGTTGATACTGAGTTTCTCCTCTGAGCTCCAAGCTCCTGGAATAACGACTCTCAGACTCAATTATATTTACAAAAACCTTGGCCATAAGCTTTGGTTGGTTCCTCTATTACATCATAACTAAATAGCCCATTTATTCTAATCTAATTTCTGCCATGTGTCCAGTTACCTCTGTTCAGCTCTCACGTGTCTATCCTCCTTCATGTCCTGAGGAGACTCCTCCTACACCTGGCTCTATCCCAGAATCCTCTCTGCCTAATGGATGTCCCTGCTTTCTATTCTACCCTTTCATATATGCTTTTTATTGAAGATGATATATCAATACAGTACACAAGAGAGTCTCTCTACAACCCATAGTCAGAAATAAAGAAAAATGAATATAAGCAGGTTTCTAGTACTTAGCTTACTTCTCCCACTCTAATATATGTCAGGTTCCAAACTCAGGAGATGGTGCCACCAACAGTAGGCTCGGTCTTTCCGTAATTAATATAATCAAGACAACTCCCCACTGATATTCTCACTGGCTACCCTGATATAGGTCATTTCTCACTGAGATGCTCTTCCCAGATGATTCTAAATTGTGTTGGCAATTAAAACTAATTCACTATCACAGTGGGTAATCTTGACAGGGTGCTTTCTACCATTACTGTTAGGTATGTGAATTAGACAAGAAAATCCTAGATATCCTCCTGAGGTCTCTGTTCGCTGAGGGAGAGTTGCAACAAATACCCTTGGGTTTCCATGGTGCTTCAAATCAAGACACAAGTCAAGATTTGCCAAGGGTTCACTGGGCAGCCTGAAGACATTGGTCTCCTTCTACTACCCATTGGTCTATGGCAGGGAAAGGGTGAAATGTAGTCTGTTTAGAGTACAAGCTGCAAACTTACCCTCCATTTTTTTTTACTGTCTTTTCCTATTATTTTCCCTCAGACCTTCATCTGCCTGTTCACTGTTGGTACCTACCCCTGGATAACAGAATTCAAGCTATTCAAGAGTGTGTGCTCATAGTTTCTCTGACTGGAGTCACCCACGGACTGGATATGTATGTCTCTGCATCCATGAAGGGGTTATCCTTGGCATAGCCTCTGTGCTCATGTTTCTTGTTTTGCAACATTGTGTAGTATCAAGACTGAGTATACGGATAATAACTAGAGAAAATGTATATTGCCGCTGTTTCATCATTTAGAATAGCTCATTAAATATTGCATTTATGAACATGTTCTGTGTATGATTTTAGAGGAAGTACTATGAGCCAGTAGTGGGGACAATTTGAGTTTCTAAAATGTTCTCCACACTTTGAAGCTCCTGGGGGGGGGGAGTGTCACATGATGCATAACTAAGCAAGCTGTATAAGAACTGTTGTCACACAAGACCACAAGTACAATGCTTGTGGTCTCCTAGGGCACTAAGTATCCAAGATAGGGCCCAGATTTCTGACACTCATACCAGCACATATGTTCAGCCTCTGATTTCCAGAAAGAAGCTTGTATGCTTCTGTGGTGAAAAGAGTAACACGTTTGGTTTATAGTTACTAAATAATTACTTATTCCTTGATTTCTCAGTAAGTCAAGGTGTCCATAAAGTAGTTAAGAATATCGAATTTGAAAACCTTAATTCCCAAGACTAGTAGCAGAGAACATTTTAATGCTTACTAAAACTCTCTGGCTTGTGGGCTGGAGATACGGTCCAGTAGTTAAGAGCATGTACTGCTCTTGCAGAGAATGTGAATCCTAGGGCCCTCACGTGTACCCGTGTATGCACCTACCCTTCACCCCCCCCCCCCACGTGGTTCTCAAAATAATCACTGGGCATGGCATCAGCTAGGTGGTGGGAGAGGACTCGTTAGTACTCACTTACAGAAAACTCAATTTTAGCAACTGAGCTTGTGAAAATATACTCATAAGCTATCAGAAATCAGGTGAGAGTTCAGCACCTTGGGTAAGCAGAGAAATAAGAGGCGATGAGGCACGCTGACCAGGAAGGAAAGGTTTATGTTACTCTTATCAGCCTGATCCAACTGCAGGAAACAGAGACATTCTTTGTGTTGGTGAGAGAAGACTAGATTCTGCTTTGAATGCCAACAATAGATTTACCTTGTGAGTCCCAAATACAGGTAGGATATATCCCACAACCAACCTCTTTACCAAGATGGCCCACAATCTGGGACTCTAGCCTCACCCTGAATAAAGATTGGCCGTAGAATCTAGACATCCCAAAGGGAACTGGCCTGCTATGCCAACCATATTGGCCCTAGTGATATGGGATACAAATCTTCCCTAATTTTTAGGCTGTTACCCATGATCTAAGCTCTATTCTGGTCCCAGCAGAACTAGAGTCCTGGGTCTATCGTATTCATCAGTAGTTAGGAGCTAAGTGTATCCTGTTAGAACCCATTGACCAACCATGGCAGCAAGTTTAACTCTACAGTGACCTTATGGACATGGACTAGGCCCAGCTCTTTAGATCAATATTCAGACCAGCACCTGTTCTGCCTTGCTTGTCCCAGGCTTAGAGCAGGATGTGGTAGAACCTTGAAGAGGTGGATCATAGGGATAATTATAAAAATACTTAAAAAAACGTATAAAAGGTATTAGCATTAGCATTAACATTTTAGTCTCTCTCTCTCTCTCTCTCTCTCTCTCTCTGTGTGTGTGTGTGTGTGTGTGTGTGTGTGTGCGTGTGTGTGGGCATGTGTGTATGTGTGTCTTAACTGCCTTTCAGTTTAGAGGTATTTAGAGACACAATCTTGCTATTAACCTGAGCATGTTGTGGCCTAGGTAGCTCTTGATTGTGGTTGTCAAACCTCCCTAAGAGCCCTCTGGGTAGCTCTGGGACTCATTCAAATGCCAGCTAACTGCCAGTGCTCATTATAAATGCCAGTGATTTCTATCTCAGCTCAGGGCTTCCTGACTCTTTGTAGTCCTGGGCAATTCTGTTACCTAATACAATTTCAGCAAGATAATTCATAATTGTTTTGTGAACAGTTGTAATTCTTGCAATATAGACAGCTATGGAAAGAAACATTTTCTTTTAATCACCTCATTTTCATTGATGTCAAGAGAGAAAGGCTATTCTCCCTAAACATGCTCAGGTCAGGAGCTTTATACCTGCTAGCTAACTCCTTTGTGTTCTGTCGTGAAAATTAATAGATGTTGACGAGGGAGCAGCTTTTTTTAAAGATCTGTCCTTTCCTTCCTTCCTTCCTTCCTTCCTTCCTTCCTTCCTTCCTTCCTTCTTTCCTTCCTTTCTTTCTCTTCTTTTTTTTTTTTTTACTGGATACTTTATTTATTTACATTTCAAATGTTATTCCCTTTCCCAGTTCCCCCTCTGGAAACTCCCTATCCTATCCTCCTCCCCCTGCTTCTATGAGGGTGTTCCCCTACCCACCCACCAATTCCAACCTCTCCACTCTGGCATTCCTCTACACTGGGGCACTGAGTGGAGAGATGAGAGCTAAGGGCTTATGGTCCTGAACTTTTGCTTCAGTGTGAGTGGTGAGAACTCAACGTATCTCATTCAAGTGGTTTGGTTTTATTTTGTTGTGATTCTGGGTCTCAGTCCCAGAGCATTACGAGCAGGCACTAGGCCATACCCATAGCTCTTTTACTATGGCTTTTAAGATCAACTTTTCCAGTGCGTCTCCAAGTTCTAGATGATGAAAGGAATGTTTTAGCAGCTGATAAAAACACACAGAAAAGCTCCTTTTATTGGGTAAATAAATGGTTTAGCAAATGCATTAAAGCCTGTAGTTTGCAAGGCCACATAACTGGGCAATGCATAGTTATGCATTGGATGCAACCTAATTTTAAATGGGACATTTCTAAGGGGATGCTCAATAAAGGTAAGGGTACTCAAATGGAGATCAATGGGGCCTGCTGTGGAAGAGAGCTCACCCATGGCTTCCAACTGCATCAAGAGAGCATTGAGCACAATGAGCCCTGTGGGAGCATCACCTGCTCAGTAGATGCTCACTGTGCTGCTGGAGGCTTCCCTAGGATCCCACATCTGCCACAAACTAAGACAAAGAGAACTTTTAGGCAACAATAAAACTTCGGTCTTCATTTGTACAAGGAAGAATATATGCATCAGGTAATGTTCAATGAGTAAGTTGTGTTCCAGCATTGTCTTTATTAGGCTTATTATTCCTATGATGAAACATCATGACAAAAAGCAACTTGAAAAAAAAATGGTTTAATCCCAAGTCACAGTACATTAAGGAAAGCCAAAGTAGGAACTCTAATAGGGCAAGGAACCTGAGACAAGATGCCATGGAGGAATACTAGTCACTGACTTCTTCATGCCTTGCGTAGTCTACAACCTTGGGCCACCAGCACAGTAATAGTAACACCCATATGAGCTGGGTCCTTCCCCGTCAATTGCTAGTTTTAAAAATATCCTACAGCCAGATCTGATGGAAGCATTTTCTCAGTTGAGGTCTCCTCATTTCAAATGACTCTAGCTTGTGTCACATTTACATACAGCTAGCTGGTACAAGCATCATGACCAATAAGGTTTTGAACACTGAAGAGGAAGCAAGCCGAAGAAACACCATAACGGCTATAGCTAAGAAGTTGATTATTTGTACACTATGTACTAGGTGGTCCCAAGTGTTTGCCTGCTGGGGACAGGGTGTAGTAGAAGGTTGTAGGAAATGTGCAGTACTTAGACAAGGCAAGGCATGATGTGCTAGGGTGTTAGGTATTTGCTTTTTAAAAAAATAAAAATCTCTGAAAAGACTTATTATCAACATGGCTAGAGTTTTGTCATGTTTTCATTGAACATGTTGCGGTTGAGGTAATTTCTGTCTTTTATTTTGTCAATAGAGTAGAAGATAATGTTTGTTCTTTGTATTGATTTTGTTATTTGAAAACTGTACACACGTGCTCTCTGTGCTCTGCTTACTTTCTCCTCATCTTCCTTTCATGCCTGTCAAACCACTTCCCCACTTTTCCACCATCCCCATCTTTTCCCCCAGAATCATGACTTCTGGTTTTGTTTTGTGACCCATCTAGTTTAATCAGGAATGATTTCTTGGAGCCTGATAGGGCCGCCTTGGATACACAACTGAAGGCAATGATTCTTCATCTTCCCAAATCTATCTGTACTGAATAGTTTATCGGTGCGGCGTAGTCACCCTGAGTCCTTCTTCTGACCATGTTAACGGGCTCATCCCTGTGCAGACCCAGGGTAGGTATCCACAGCTACTGCATTTGTCATTGGAATGCCTGTGTCTACCCCAGAAGATATGTCATTTCTCTTCTCCTTATTTTCTGGCTCTTACAATTTTCTTTGCACACTCTTTCACATTGTTCTCTGAGTCTTGGAGAATCCTTTTACAATTATTATTATTATTATTATTATTATTATTATTACTATTATTACTTATATATGTATGTGTATTTGTATGTGGTCTATATACCTGAGGAGGTCAGAGGCATTTTCTGCAGCTCTAGATACAGGCAGTTGTCAACTGCCTATTGTGGATGCTGGTAATCAAACTCAGATCCTTTGTAAAAACAAATCATGTTCTTAATTCTTGAGCCTGAGAATTCTTTTTTTTTTCTTAGTGACAGACCATATTTGGTCACATTATTTCCCTTGATTTATATATGGCTGAATTTTTATTATGTCTTTTCTCGTGATTTTTCATTTATTTCTTTGAATATCACTGAATTCTTATTGTCCTTTATTTTTCAGAATATGGCCATTGTTATATTTACTGTCAAAATTATTTTTACTGTATTCTACAAATACAAAAATATTGCACTCTTTCTGTTTTCCTTGAAATCAAAGGAAATTTGACTTCAAGATTGTGTGAAATTGAGATTATTTTTCTCCTTTAGTGTTTGTTGGACCTAGGAAACTTATTTTATTTTTGATTTTTTTGAGGAAATTTTCTTTTATTATTTATTTATTCAAATGGCTTTTGGTCTACCCATAAATATCACATTTCCAGAGTCATTTAATCAGTATTTTCTCAAATGTTTGTTAATTCAACTATAATTTTAAATATATTAATTATCATAAAATGTTGCATCTTTTCTCATCATTTGTTACTGTGACAATTTGCACATATGAAAGTGCAAATGAAATATAAATCATGTACAAAGAGTCCTGAATTATCTTTATAAAATGTTGCCTCTTTTTTCAAAATCAGGCATACCTTGAGTGAATTTTTGTTGGTGGTACAAAGAAGAAGTTCAGTTTTCCCTAAACTACATATGGACAGTCAGTTTCTCATGGTCTACAATGGCTTGGGTACCATAAATCTAAGGTTTCATGGACACACTTACCTGCATCAGTGAGGCCACATCAATTGTACATCTTGCTCCTTTTCCAATGACTGATTCTTCCTTTGCCTGGACATGTGAGTTTTATAAAAATCTAATATTTATTAGTTTTCCTATTCATATACACAAAAGAAAGTTTTTTTTTCTGAACATAGAGACCAATTTCAGGTAAATGAGCATTTTTAGAACCTAGAGTCTTCAAGTGCACTGGCACAAACTATTTCTTCATTGAATTGTCTTCCTTTTTACTCTTAGTAATATTTGATTACCACCTACTTAAAGACAATGTACCTAATTTTATTTATTTATTACATAAGTCCATATTTTCAGTTTTGTTTTTTGTTTGTTTGTTTGTTTGAGACAGGGTCTCTCTACAGAGTCGTGGTTGTCAAGGAACTCACTATGTAGACCAGGCTGGTTTCAACTCTCAGAGATCTTCCTGCCTGTGCTTCCTGAGTGCTGGAATTAAAGGCATGTACCACCACACTCAGCCTGTAAGTTCATGTTTTAATTTGAGATTATGAGGTTTTATTGTTTATAATTATTTAAAATACATATTATCTTAAAACCATAAATTTCACTTTTTTATGTTTAAAATCATTATTATTTCTTTGACAATTTTATACATATTTATAAGAAATTTTGATTACTTTCTCCCTACACTCTCTCTTATCTCCTTCCCACTCATTTCAGCCCCTCTCATTCCTACTCATCCATTTCCCAGATTCATGACTCTTGGTTTTGCTGTGTTAAACTATCTGTGTGACCACTGGATTGGAACCACTGGAGTCAGGTATGGTTACCAGTGGGTATGCAACTGAAAGCAATGAATCCGTTTCCCTAAATTTATCTCTAGGATATAGTTAGTTTAGCAGTGAGGAATAAGGACCCCCCTCCCTCTTTATCCTTGCCTGGCTGTTGATGGGCCCATTTTGTACAGACTCAGTATCGTCATACAGGTTGTTGAAAGTTGATTATAATGGCTGTGTCAGTCCAAAAGATGGCATTTCACAGCCCTTCTCCCTATCTTCCACTGCTTAACAATTTTCTACTCCTTCTTCTGAGCCATGGTATAGTTTATGTGTCTTGTTTAGGGCTGAACATTCAGCTCACACTTCTAGCACAGAGCAAAGCCTTAACACTCTGTTTTCCTTGCAGTTCACTGGAAAATAGAGGATTCTCTGACTAGGGCTGATAGTGGTAGTTGCCTCTGAATGTTAATGAACACATTTATAAGGTGGATTTCTTGGTTTTTGACACAGGATCTCATATAGCTTTGGCTGGTTTGAACTCACTATGTAACTGAGAAAGATCTTGAACTTCTAATCCTCCTTTAAAAAAATTACATTGAGTCTACTTAGTGGTGTCAGTGGGTGCAAAACTGACTCTGTTTCCCTGAGCAGCCATCAATTACCAGTGTGTTTTCAGGTTGGGTGGGACTTTATGAACTCTGCCTTCACCCATGCTGGCTTGATCTTGTACTGATCTTATGCATGCAGTCACAGCTGCTGTGAGTCAATACATACAACATCCCCTCCATATCCTGAAAACACTGCTTTGTTGCAGTCATCTATCAGATTGGCTTTTAAAACCTCCCTAACTCCACTTCTGCAATGATCCCTAAGGGAGGGAGTGTGATATCTATTTTTCATCTAGGGTCAAGATAAAGAAGGCAATAAGTGTGAGAAGGAGCGAGAAGGCAAGACCGCTGCCGCTGAGGCGCATCAGATCTCCGGGCAGGCCGTGCGTGGCCTCGCTGCCGGGAGCCGGGCCCTAGTTATTTTCTCCAGAAAGAAAACAAAATTGATGCCTTGTATCCTGGAAGTTCATTTAGGAATCTGAAATTAGAGACTTCTTTAAAATTTGGACATGGCTAATCGAGGAGCAACAAAACCCAACGGGCCAAATACTGGAAATAAAATATGCCAGTTCAAACTGGTCCTTCTAGGAGAGTCTGCTGCTGGCAAATCAAGCCTGGTGCTTCGCTTTGTGAAAGGCCAATTTCATGAATTTCAAGAGAGTACCATTGGGGCTGCCTTTCTAACCCAAACTGAATGTCTTGATGACACAACAACAGTAAAATTTGAAATATGGCCAAGAATCGTATCACAGCCTAGCGCCAATGTACTACCGCGAAGCACACGCAGCCATAGTTGTGTATGATATCACAAATGAGGAATCCTTTACGAGAGCAAAAAACTGGGTTAAAGAACTTCAAAGGCAAGCAAGTCCTGATATTGTGATAGCTTTGTCAGGAAACAAAGCTGACTTAGCAAATAAAAGAACCGTTGACTTCCAGGAAGCACAGTCCTATGCAGATGGCAACAGCTTGTTATTTATGGAGACATAGGCTAAGACATCAATGAGTGTAAGTGAAATATTTATAGCAATAGCTAAAAAGCTGCCAAAGAATGAACCACAGGATCCAGGCGCAAACTCGGTCAGAGGACGAGGAGTAGACCTTACTGAGCCTGCACAGCCAGCCAGAAGCCAGTGTTGTAGTAACTGAGACCCAGTGTGAAATTCCTAAATGGCAAAAACCGTGGAGTTGGGAGCATTTAGCTGGCCCAGTGTGACTTCCAAAAAGAGACTACGGTAGAATCAAGTTTCTAATACTGAATTATTTTGAGTGTTTTGAACTTAATTTTTAATAACATGCATGTGTTCGTCCGGCAGGAGAAAGGAAAATGAGAACTGTGTATACACTTGTTCCATGGGAAAGTGCAGGGGAACACTTCGTCTCCAGTGGGTATGGACCCACTCTTAACCCACCCAGTCTCCACACTGGGATAATAGTCAGTATGAGGTATTCAAAATTACTAATGTATACATTAGAGAAACATTTTTAGAAGACCAAAAATATTTATGCTTAGCAACAAAAGCCAAGCAAACGGTAATTTGATTCTTAAAAACTCTACATTTC
>NW_022196897.1:134141068-134163376 GCF_008632895.1 Mastomys coucha
CAAACTTGATTATTTTAAATATGATCTTCAGCTGTACTGTAAATAGAGTACTGCATTGTAGTCTCCATATGTTTATTATTTCCTATAATATTTAAGAATGGCCAAAACATATACAAAATGTACAGTTACTAAAAGAGCTAATTATTTCTTTCTCCCCGATGAAAGGAAGGGGCTTTGCTGTTCTTACATGGGTAGAACCATAATAAACAATGCACTTGTAATTTGTAACTTAAGTATTACAATGTTATTAGTAATAATCTTGAAGCCTTGTTTTTTGAAGTCCATTTTCTTTTAATCAGTATATTGCACTAATTATTTTAGGTATTTTCATTATATGAAATCTACCATGTGTCAGATGATTTAGTCTAAGTGTTGATCTGCTGGCAGAACTTGTACATTTTACAGTAACTCAAAATTAGTAACGAAAACAGTTCACCAGTGTTTAGTTTTATATTGAGGTGCTCAGGTTGGAATAAAGTGGTATAAAAAGCAAAAAAAAAAAAAAGGCAATAATCAAATATATTCACAAGAAGATATAAGAAGAAATATCCAGCACACACCATAACTTATAACAGAAAAACTAGAAAAACCTGACCAGTCTGTTTTGGGGCATTGACTTGAGAAATGCAGCTCTGGAGCTCTCCCAGGTGTAAGATGCCACTGAGCAACCAAGATGTTTGAGTTCAAAGCAGCATAACTCCTATCTAGAGGCACTGCTCTGCAAACTGATAGCTGGTAGACGAGAACACTTCCATTTTCTTTATCATTAGGTACATTGTTCTTATTCTTATTCATCTAGAACTTAGTGAAGCCCTGTTCAATGACTTTTCAGATGAGTGACTCCTACTTGTGGTGTGGTCTTAATCTACCACACGGTGTCTCCTGATCTGAGTTACTCTAAGCACGGCTCATAGAATGGAAAGGGCACTATTTCCTGTGGCTAATAAGAAATGAAAAATTTCTGACTCACGTTATGCTACTAGGTCAGTAGTTTGGGAGTGGGGGAAGGGCAAACATTGGGTTATAATAAGCATCTAGGGAATTATAGTCTTTTTAAAGTTCATCAGTTAAGTGTCTTAGTCACTGTTCTATTGCTGTGAAGATATACCAGGACTCCAGCAATTCTTATATGAGAAAGCACTAATTGGGGGCATGCCAGGAATGACACAGTTGAAAGCTACATCCTGATGATCCACAGGCAGAGAAAGTGGGTGAGAGGGAGGAAGAGAGATGGGGCAGGGCGAGAGAGAGGTATGGAGGCGAGAAGCAAAGAGGCAGGCTACATTCACTGATAGACTTCCTCCAACAAGGCCGCACCTACTTCAAAAGGTCACTGCCTCTTAATCTTTCTAATTCTACCAAACAGTTGCCCTCTCTGGTGACGAAGCATTCAAATATATGAACCTATGGGGGCCATTCTTATTCAAACCACCAGAGTTGGTGCAGATAAACATTGAAGACATATCTGTGGAAAGGAATCTTAAGTGTTGTCTGAAGAGTATGCTGTTTAATGTAAAGAGTATGAAGGTCTCTTTCTGGAGTCCAAAAGTATAGCTCATGGAGCCTTATCCTGCTAGAAAACTTGATTAATATGAGATTTTCTGTGGAATTGGGTAGTCTGAAGGTGTCAGGCTGATGTTTGTCTCCTCCCAGACTTGATCTTTCTACACCTGCATTGTATAAATGGCCTGCTGATGAGATCCTTTTGGTGCCATGCCCTGACACAGATCAGGGAGGGGCTAGCGCTTTAGATGGAATCAGTACGTGTAAACACCAGGCACAGGTGCACAGTAAGGATCTCTTCAGTATCAGATGGGCAACTGTGGTCAGGGGCCAAACTGGTCACTACTTAGTTTTCAATGGTTCTATTGAAACATTGCCACTCTCATCAGTTTCCACAAGTCTATGACAAGAGACAAAGACAAAATGGAGGTAGTTGGCATAGATGTCCAGATACTTCAAAATGTCAGAATTGTTATTCTTTGGCTTCTTTAGGGTATGTGCTGGACCCTGGTGCAGATGTCTCAGACAGGACTGAGTGCTTTCTAGTTCATCAGTGTTGCTCAAGTATGAATTATGACATGTCCCCTAAAGATTATTAGAAGTTGTTCCCTTTCCAAAGATAGTAGTTTCTAGTGTCGTCCATTTCTAAGTGGTGCCAATGAGATGCTTATTGGGAGCCTCTCCCTGAACAGTGTGGCTACAGCCCATCCTCCATGCACCAACTTCAGAGATTTGAAAAAAGTATGTGAGGAATTTCCTCAAGAGCAAAGACCGTCTGTGCTGAGAGGAACCAAGTCTTGACTTCCTCTATAATGTACATGTGATGCCCTGGTAGGAGGGACAGGTAAACCATCATTCATATCTCTGGCCATATGGGTCATGTCATGAGACCATGGCTCAGGTGATCCTTGATGGTGGTATCTGGGACAACTCATGATGTCTAGAAGGATGGCCACCAAGCTACATTGCTGAGATAACTCCACCAAGTGCTTGGCTTCCACCCTCATGCCCATAGCCCACAAAATCTATTACACACTGGTGTTTATGACCTATTCTATATGATGAATCTCTACAAAGGAACCATTCTAAAATGCCAGGACATGAAACCACAGACACTTGAAGAGTTTTCTTAAGGCTTTAATTGCTGATTCCTACGAATGGCAGGTATCTTCAGAAAAAAGAGAAGGCTCAGTGCTGTAGGTAGATCCTTGTGCGGGGTCCCAGTCAGAGAAGCCCCTCAGAACAAGTCATTTTCAACAGGTTGAACTGTTTTGAGCCTGGGCTGCTGATGCTGAAGGAACAGATGAGGATCTAAGGGAACAATCAGAATGAGACAGAGTGTGGGGTGCTCACAAAGCTTGTGGTTTATTACCAGGAACACTCTCTACTCAACCACATCCCATTCTTCGCTAGCAGTTGGAAGAAGAGGGCTCTGGTCTGCAGGTATAACCACCAACTCAAACTCTGCTTGAGCGTGAGCTGTCTGTATCTGGGCTTCCCTTTGATCCAGTACTGTTTTTCTTATTGTTCCCACCCACTAACTGCTCCAAAGAACCTCTTGGGCTGTTTCTTTGGGATGCAAGATTCAAGGAACAGTACGGGATGTTCTGTCTCAGAAGGTATTGGCTACTATCAGATTTAAGTCAACGGTTAAGCTATTAATCCTGATAACGGGTCTACTAGCCCTGAGTGGGGCTGTTCCCACAATTAGGCTGCCCTTTTCTTGTCGCTTAGAACAAGTGCTGGAGCTTCTTCAGGGCAGAGTGCTTGGAGGGAAGAGAGTAGGGCCTCTTCTCTCACTCCCTCTTCAGGCTATGTGTCAGTGAAGGGTCCATAATAAAACATCAGAATTCAGTAGGCTCCTTGACCTGAATCCAGGGGAGGTGAATGAAGACCAGACAAAGAGAATTTGTTACTCAGGCTGAATATGCAGGACCAAAGAAGACATGAGCATTCTAAGGCCATTGTGACTAAAGAAGAGGCAGCTACTATTGCGAGTGGCCAGAGTTGGGGAAACAGGTTGGCCAGGTCTCTGTAGCTTGCATCCTTTTGGGATTCTTTTGCCCTTAAGGCTTAAGAAGGAATTTGGGCAGTTTGCCACTGACCCCTCCTTGGGTCTTTAAGCATGGCTCTGTCACTGCTCTTGTATCCCACCTCTGACTCTCTGCAGCATTCACAACTAGGAGAGGGTGGGCACTCGTGTTCTAACTTACATTTTCCAGTTCAGTTAAGGGGCAGGTGTCTAGGCTTTCCTCAGATTTCTTACAGATGGTTCTTTTCAGCCTCAGCTTCATGAAGAAAGTTTGTGGTGGTTTTTTCTGAAGACAGAAAAATACTGAAGTGAGCAGACCTTATTGCTGCCCATTCATAGACTTGTCTCAGTATTGGGAGAGACCTGGCCTCTCTCCTGAGTTTGGAGCTTCACTGAGGCCTACCATCTCCTTCTTAAAGGCGAGAGTCTTGGAGGTGATGGTCTCTAGCATAGAGAGTTAATAGTTAGGATGAGGCAGTCTGGTAGAGGCTAGGGGAAATCAGAGGCCAAGTCACATGCCATTAGTATACCACCTACCTCAAATCCTCATATTCTGTTCTACCGAAGGAAACCCATGTTTCACTCTCAGTAGATATCTAAACTAGTCTACATTTCCAGAGGTCAGGCTCTGGTAGGGTATTGGTTCTGCTGATAATTCAGCCCAATGAGATGAAGCCAGATTTGCAGGATGCTGTCATTTGACCTATGTTAAGAAAATCCTCATATTACAATCACTATGCACCAGCACACAGGATTGGAATGATGGTTTATACGATGAGTTTCTATATAGTGTGAGCTCTAAAATCTTTCTCCTGCTTCTTTCCACTGTATCCCCTTCCTTCCTTGCCTAGTCTCCCACTCTTTCCATCCTTTCTTCCCACAATACCAACTCTGTCTCTAGTAAAGTCATAGCCTTAGCTCACAGGTAAGGTTCTAGCCTAAGAGACCTAAAAGGACCAGCTAGGAGCTAAAGAGATTTCCAGAGGTCTCAGCTCCGTGCAAGCCCTCTGCCTTTCCTCTGCTGAGGAAGGAAGATTCCTCCCCCTGTGACCATACGTGTGGCATTAGGAGGTGAGCAAATGCTATCCTGAGGACATTCTGTGGTGATCCTTTACCATTTAGGATGGTGGTCAATGGACTATGTGAGTCTGCCAAGGACCCAGAGTAGGAGGGAATTGAACTGAGCTGGTAGGCGATTCTCAGGACAGTTAGCTTGTCCTGACAGTTGGCAAGTCCTCCCAGCCTAGCCTTTGTTTCTCTTCCTTTCACTTTCTTAATTTTTCCAATGACTTGTTTGTGCGTGTGTTTGCATGTGTATGCACATGCGTGTGCATACAGCCTAGAGTGACAGCAGCTCCCCATCTTGCCGTTTGACACAGGATATGTCACTGAAGCTGAGGCTGATCTACACTAGGCTGATCAACAGCATGCCCTCTCCAGACTTTTCTGTCTCTGCCTTTCAGACACTAGGATTTCAGGTGTGCATCCCTGAGCCAGGCTTTTTACATGGGGGATGAGGAGCCAAGCTCCAGTCCTCATGTTTGTGTGACGAGCACTTTACTGATACAACCCTCCAACTGTTTTAATTTTTTAATATGTTTGTAAGTTGCCTATACCTCTCTACAATATCGCTTGCGCATGTTTCTGTAAGAAACTCCAATTAAACTCATTTGATGATCAACGATAACAACAAAATATAAAGTATAAAGGCAAGTACAAAAGGTATAAGCAAAGAACTAAGCAAGGATGGGAAGGGGACACGAGAGAGTAATGGGAGGCAAATATGGTGAAAATGCATTGTGTACATTTATGAAATGTCATGGTGAAATCTGTTACTGTGCATAATAAATATATGCTAGCAAAAACTTCTAAAGATGCTTTTGACATATTTTCATTCTTTGCCTATGGAATTTTTCTGTAAATAATTTTTTTGTTCAATAAAAAGATCTCCCTAGAAGTGCCTATTCTGTGAAGTATTATTTATTATTATCATCATTATCATTATTATTATTATTATTATTATTATTATTATTATTATTATTTCATTGCTTCCAAAATGCTGGAACTACATTTGTGTACCACCATGCCTGATCTAAAATGTATTAAGTAAGTACTATTATAAAACATGATAATATTGCATAGTAATTTTTTATGTGAGTGGACTTAATTCAAAAGAATGTGTAAGTTAAAAAAGCATTCGTACCACGGAAGCCAAACAATTCATACGTAACTCAGCTGTGGATTGCAAACGTCCAACCAAGACAAAAGTGTCCTGCCTGCTTCATCAGGAAACAGCAAGTATAGTGAACAAGATCACTCACCCACCTGTACTTTTAAGAAACTCATGATGTGCATCAGCCTGTAGGCATATTCATCCTTGCTCTGCTTGTTGAATGCACTCAAAGCAAACTTCACTATGTCGGGGTCACTGACTGGTTTATCGATTTCGAGTTTATCCTCTTCCGAACACCATGCCTGAACTCCCTGAACATACATACCCGAGAGAGTCAATAATATTGTCCAGGCCAGAGCCATCTTCCCCTCTGGCCACAGTATGATGCAGGTTCTGTCTCCTGTCTTTGCCCTTACATCCTTGCTCCTTTAAGTGTAACCCTTAAGTTAATTTCCTCGGCCCCGGACTCCTCCCTCTGGGGATTGTCTTGATCATCACTCCAGAGTTCCTTCCCCCTTGGTACTACCTCCCTCAGTCAAAGCTGTTCATTTTCCTCCTATCCTGGATGGAGTAAAAAAGCGCCCAGGCGGAGTGGTTTGGATAGAACAAGTAAGTTGAGAGATTGAGGGGCCCCTGGTCGGAGTCCCACCACACTTAACTTCTTGTGACTCACTGGATAAAAGAGCCTTTATTTAAGAGATCGCCCCATGGTCAGGGGCTGAAAGATTGGTAACTGGCTACAGGTGTTAGTGGAAGGCAGTTTCTGGACACGCCAGTAGAGGGAGACAATGACTCGGGAAAAGACAGATTAAAGTGGGAAGAATGAGAGCAACTTGAATTCTATCTCTTTAAACTAGAGCTGCAGCGTAGCTCAGGGGAGGCAGTTGTCTCTTCCCTTGCGTTGATGTTGATGTCCCTAAGGAATGTTTCGCTGTGCCTATGTGATAGGGAACTTCCCTTATCCTCTCGTAACCTGAATGCGCATTCTGGTGTAAGCTTCTAGAAGATGGCACCAACACTGAGGTGTCGAGAGTTCAGGAATCCAAGGTCAGATGCACTCCTGTGAATTTTCATCTATCTAAGCCCAGCTTCTTAGCCCCAATGGTGAGCGACCTCACCGAACTGTGCTGGCATCCTGCTTGGTTATGTCAGTGCAATCTCTTCTTGGGGTTCTGCAGAGAGGTGGGCATTTGTGCCTCCTAGAATATTGGAACTAGCAAATGTGAAAAGGAGAGGGAGAAGAGGAGGTGCCTCCGGTAGTTAGAGAGTGTGCCTGTTCTGTGGCCACTGCTGCCCTCTTGTGGCCATAATTACCAAAGCTCGGGGCAGCAAATTGAACTGACAGCATCTGAACACCACACTCTCTTTAAATAGTCTTCTTGGTGATGTGTGCCTTCAGCCTGCATCAGCATCTACATGGAGTGTTTGGGGACTATGAGGGCTGACTCTAACCAGCGTGTCCATATTCTGTGGCGGGCCTATCCCAGCATTTTGAGGTGGTAGCTGAGGTGGAACACAGAGTTGGACAAAAGCCGAAAGCCAGATGATCTCTGGTCTTGTAACTCTTTCTAACTGTACTGGGCCTAGAAGCTGAAGGCTTCTTTTTACCTTAACTCTCTGTGCTTTATTTAACACTTGGAACTTCACTCTTTTTTATTCTACTTTTTTTTATTAGATATATTCCCTTTTTTGGAAATGTCATAGGATTTTTATAATATTTATTAGATGATTACTTTATGTTTCAAATTTTTTGTCCTTTCCTCATTTCTCCTCTGAAACCCCCCCCCCATCCCATCCATCTTCCCCATGCTCATTAACCCACCCACTCCCACTTCCCTGTCCTGGCATTCCCCTACACTGGGGCATCGAGCCTTCACAAGACCAAGGGCCTCTCCTCCCATTGATGTCCCATAAGGCCATCCTCTGCTACATATGCAGCTGGAGCAATTGGTCCCTCCATGTTCACTCTTTGGTTAGTGGTTTAGTCCCTGGGAGCTCTGGGGTGTACTGGTTGGTTCATATTGTTGTTTCCTCTATGGCGCTGCCAAAATCTTTCAGCTCCTTGGGTCTTTTCTCTAGTTCTTCCATTGGGGACCCTGTGCTAAGTCCAATGGATGGCTGTGAGCTTCTACTTCTGTATTTGTCAGGCACTGGCAGAGCCTCTCAGGAGTCAGGCTATATCAGGCTTCTGTTAGTAAGCACTTGTTGGCATCCACAATAGTGTCTGGGTTTGGTAACTGTGTATGGGATGGATCCCCAGGTGGGACAGTCACTGGATGGACTTTCTTTCAGTTTCTGCTCCAATCTTTGTCTCTGTATCTCCTCCCATGGGTATTTTGATCCTCCTTCTAAGAAGGACCAAAGTATCCACACTGTGGTCTTCCTTCTTCTTGAGCTTTATGTGGTCTGTGAATTATCCACTTATCAGTGAGTTCATACCATGTGTGTTCTTTTGTGATTGGGTTACCTCACTCAGGATGATATTCTCCAGATCCATTCATTTCCCTAAGAATTTCATAAATTCATTGTTTTTAATAGCTGAGTAGTACTCCATTGCGTAAATATACAACATTTTCTGTATTCACTCCTCTGTTGAAGGACATCTGAGTTCTCTCTAGCTCCTGGCTATTATAAATAAGGCTGCTGTGAACATAGTGGTGCATGTGCCTTTGCTATGCATTGGAGCATCTTTTTTGTATATGCCCAGAAGTGGTATTGTTGGGTCCTTAGGTAACACTATGTCCAATTTTATGAGAAACTGTCAGACTGATTTCCACAGTGGTTGTACAGGCTTGCAATTCCACCAACAATGGGGAAGTGTTAGTTTTTCTCCACATCCTTACCAGTACCTACCATTACCTAAATTTTTAATTTTAGCCATTCTGACTGGTGTGAGGTGTAATCTCAGGGTTGCTTTGATTTGCATTTCCCTGATGACTAAGGATGTTGAACATTTCTTTAGGTGCTTCTCAGCCATTCGATATTCATCAGTTGAGAATTCTTTGTTTAGCTCTGAACCCCATTTTTAATAGGGTAATTTGGTTCTCAGGAGTCTAACTTCTTGAGTTCTTTGTATATATTGGATATTAGCCCTCTATCAGATATAGGTTTAGTAAAGATCTTTTCTTGATCTGTTGGTTGCCATTTTGTCCTATTGACAGTGTCTTTTGCCTTACAGAAGCTTTGCAACTTTATGAGATCCCATTTGTCAATTCTTGATCTTAGAGCATAAGCTATTAGTGTTATGCTCAGAAAATTTTCCCCTGTGCCCATATGCTTGAGACTCTTCCCCACTTTCTTTTCTATTAGTTTCAGAGTACCTGGTTTGTTGTGGAGGTCCTTGATCCACTTGGACTTGAGCTTTGTACAAGGAGATAAGAATGGATCGATTTGCATTCTTCTGCATGCTAACTGCCAGTTGAGCCAGCACCATCTGTTGAAAATGCTGTCTTTTTTCCACTGTATGGTTTTAGCTCCTTTATCAAAGATCAAGTGACCATAGGTGTCTGGGTTCATTTCTGGGTTTTCAATTCTGTTCCATTGATCTACCTGCTTGTCACTGTACCAATACCATGCAGTTTTTATCACAATTGCTCTGTAGTACAGCTTAAGGTCTGGGATTGTGATTCTACCAGAGGTTCCTTTATTGTTGAGAATGGTTTTAGCTATCCTGGATTTTTTGTTATTCCAGATGAATTTGCAAATTGCTCTTTCTAAGTCTGTGAAGAATTGAGTTGGAATTTTGATGGGGATTGCACAGAATCTGTAGATTGCTTTCTGCAAGATGGCCATTTTTACTATATTAATCCTGCCAATCCATGAGCAAGGGATATCTTTCCATCTTCTGAGATCTTCAATTTCCTTCTTCAGAGACTTGAAGTTCTTGTCAAACGGATCTTTTACTTGCTTAGAATCACACCAAGGTATTTTATATTATTTGTAACTATTGTGAAGGGTGTTGTTTCCCTAATTTCTTTCTCTGCCTGTTTATCCTTTGTGTAGAGGAAGGCCTCTGGTTTGCTTGAGTTAATTTTATATCCAGCTACTTTGCTGAAGTTGTTTATCAGGTTTAGGAGCTCTCTGGTGGAAATTTTGGGGTCACTTAAGTATACTATCATATCATCAGCAAATAGTGATAATTTGACTTCTTCCTTTCCAATTCGTATCCCTTTGATCTCCTTTTGTTGTCTAATTGCTCTGGCTAGGACTTCAAGTACAATATTGAATAGGTAGGGAGAGAGTGGGCAGCCTTGTCTAGTTCCTGATGTTAATGGGTTTGCTTCAAGTTTCTCTTCATTTAGTTTGATGTTGGTTTCTGGTTTGCTGTATATTGCTTTTACTATGTTTAAGTATGGGCCTTGAATTCCTGATCTTTCTAAGACTTTTGTCATGAAAAGATATTGTATTTTATCAAATGATTTCTCAGCTTCTAATGAAATGATAATGTGTTTTTTTTTCTTTGAGTTTATTTATATAGTGGATTACATTGATGGATTTCTGTATATTGAACCATCCCTGTATCTTGGGATGAAGCCTGCTTGATCATGATGGATGATCATTTTGATGTGTTCTTGGATTCAGTTTGCAAGAATTTCATTGAGTAGTTTTGCATCCCTTAGATATTCATAAGGGAAATTGGTCTGAAGTTCTTTTTCTCTGTTGAGTCTTTATGTGGTTTATGTAATTGTGGCTTCATAGAACCAATTGGGTAGAGTGCCTTCAGTTTCTATTTTGTGGAATAATTTGAGAGGTATTGGTATTAGGTCTTCTTTGAAGATCTGATAGAACACTGCACTAAACCCATCTGGTCCAGGGCTTCTTTGGTTGGGAGACTATTAATGACTGCTTCTATTTCTTTAGGGATTGTGGGACTGTTTAGATTGTTTATTTGATCCTGATTTAACTTTGGTACCTGGTATCTGTCTAGAAAATTGCCCATTTCATTCAGATTTTCCAGTTTTGTTGAGTATAGGCTTTTGTATTAGGATCTGATGATTTTTTGGATTTCCTCAGTTTCCATTGTAATGTCTCCTTTTTCATTTCTGATTTTGTTGATTTGGATACTGTCTCTGTGCCCTCTGGTTAGTTTGGCTAAGGGTTTATCTATTTTTTGGATTTTCTCAAAGAACCAGCTCCTGGTTTGATCGATTCTTTTGATAGCCCTTTTTGTTTCTACTTGGTTGATTTCAGCCATGAGTTTGATTATTTCCTGCCTTCTACTCCTCTTTGGTCTATTTGCTTCTTTTTGTTTTAGAGCTTTCAGGTGTGCTGTCAAGCTGCTAGTGTATGTTTCTCTCCTGTTTTTTTTTTTTTTTTGGAGACACTCAGAGCTATGAGTTTTCCTCTTAGTACTGCTTTCCTTGTGTCCCACAAGTTTGGGTATGTTGTGGTTTCATTTTCATTAAACTCTAAAACGTCTTTAATTTCTTTCTTTCTTTCTTCAAGTGACCAGGTTATCATTGAATAGAGTGTTTTGTTCCTTTGAGTTTGTTTATATAGTGGATTACATTGATGGAATTCCGTATATTGAACCATCCCTGCATTCCTGGGATGAAGCCTCCATGTCCAGCTTCCACGTGTAAGTGGGCTTTATATTTTTTAAGTTGTTATTGAAGACCAGCTTTAGTCCCTGGTGATCTGATTGGATGCATGGGATAATGTCAATCTTCTTGTATCTGTTGAGGCCTGTTTTGTGACCTATTATATGGTTAATTTTGGAGAAGGTACCATGAGGTGCTGAGAAGAAGGTATATTCTTTTGTTTTATGATAAAAAGTTCTATAGGTATCTGCTAAATCCTTTTGTTTCATAGCTTCGGTTAGTTTCACTGTTTCTCTGTTTAGTTTCTGTTTCCATATCTGTCCATTGCTGAGAGTGGGGTGTTGAAGTCTCCCACTATTATGTTTCTCTGTTTAGTTTCTGTTTCCATATCTGTCCATTGCTGAGAGTGGGGTGTTGAAGTCTCCCACTACTATTGTGTGAGGTGCAATGTGTGCTTTGAGGTCTAGCAAAGTTTCTTTTTTGAATGTGGGTGCCCTTGCATTTGGAGCATAGATTCAGAATAGTTTCAGAACTGAGAGTTCATTCTGGTAGATTTTACTTTTGATGAGTCTTCCTTATCTTTTTCAATATCTTTAGGTTGAAAGTCAAGTTTATTCAATATTAGAATGGCTACTCCAGCTTGTTTCTTGGGACCATCCGGTTGGAGAATTGTTTTCCAGCCTTTTACTCTGAGGTAGTGTCTATTTTTGTCCCTGAAGTCGGTTTCCTGTATGCAGCAAATTGTTGGGTCCTGTTTACATATCCAGTCTGTTAGTCTATGTCTTTTTGTTGGGGGAATTTAGTCCATTGATATTAAGAGATATTAAGGAAAAGTAATTGTTGCTTCCTGTTATTTTTGTTGCTAGAGGTGGAATTATGTTTATATGGGTATCTTCTTTTAGGTTTGTTAAAAGAAGATTATTTTCTTGCTATTTCTATGGTGTAGTTTCCCTCCTTATGTTGGAGTTTTCCATTTATTATCCTTTGAAGAGCTAGAATTTTGGAAAGATATTGTATAAATTTATTTTTGTCATGGAATATCTTGTTTTCTCCATCTATGGTAATTGAGAGTTTTACTGGGTATAGTAGCCTGGGCTGGCATTTGTGTTCTTACAGGGTTTGTATGACATCTGCTCAGGATCTTCTAGCTTTCATAGTCTCTGGGAAGAAGTCTGGTGTAATTCTGATAGGCCTGCCTTTATATGTTACTTGACCTTTTTCCCTTACTGCTTTTAAAATTCTTTCTTTGTTTAGTGCATTTGGTGTTTTGATTACTGTGTGATGGGAGGAATTTTTTTCTGGTCCTATCTATTTGGAGTTCTGTAGGCTTTTTGTATGTTTATGGGCACCTCTTTCTTTAGGTTACAGAAGTTTTCTTCTATAATGTTGTCAAAGATATTTACTGGCCCTTTAAGTTGGGAGTCTTCACTCTCTTCTTTACCTATTATCTTTAGGTTTGGTCTTCTCATTGTGTCCTGGATTTCCTGGATGTTTTAGGTTGGGAGTTTTTTGCATTTTGAGTTTTCTTTGACTGTTGTGTCAATATTTTCTATGGTGTCTTCTGCCCCTGAGATTCTCTCTTCTATCTCTTGTATTCTGTTGGTGATGTTTGCATCTATGACTCCTGACCTCTTTCCTAGGTTTTCTACCTCCAGAATTGTCTCCCTTTGTGATGTTTTTATTGTTTCTTCTTCCATTTCTAGATCCTGGATGATTTTGTTAAGTTCCTTCACCTGTTTGGTTGTGTTTTCCTGTAATTCTTTAAGGGATTTTTGTGTTTCCTCTTTAAGAGCTTATAGCTGTTTACCTGTGTCCTGTACTTCTTTAAGGGAGTCATTTACAGTTATTTAAAGTTCCTAAAGTCCTGTATCAGCATCGTGAGAAGTGGTTTTAAATCCAAATCTTGCTTTTCCAGTGTGTTGTGGTATCCAGGACTTGCTGTTTTGGGAGAACAGGGATCTGATGATGCCATGTAGCCTTGGTTTCTGTTGCTCAGGTTCTTCTGCTTGCCTTTAGCCATCTGTTAATCTCTGGTGTTAGATGTTCTTGCTGTCTCTGGCTTGAGCTTGTCTCTCCTGTGGGCCTGTAAGTCTGTGTCAGCACTCCCCTGGCAGGACTGGTGCACAGAGCGCTGTGGATCAGCCCCAGCTCCTGGGTGCAGATGGAGGCAGAAAGGACCCTGTTCCAGCTGCTCCACAGCTTCTGTGGCCTGTGTGCTCTTGGCTGGTCCTGCCTTAGACAATCACTGGAGAAAAAAATCAGAACTTAACTCTTTATTTTCTGTTCTGTGCTTCAATAAGTGCTGAAAACCCAACTCTCCTTTTTGTGAAAATTTTATTAGGTATTTTCTTTATTTACATTTCAAATGTTATCCCCATTCCTGGTTTCCCCTCCAAAAGCCCCCTATCCCATACCTTTTCCCCCTGCTTCTAGAGGAGGTTCCCCAACCCACCTACTCATTCCATGTCCTGGCATTTCTGTACACTGGGGCATTGAACTTTCACAGGACCAAGGCCTTTCCTCCCACTGATGCCCAACAAGGCCATCCTCTGCTACATATGTGGCTGGAGCCATGGGTCCCTCCATGTGTACTCTTTGGTTGGTGCTTTAGTCCCTGGGAGCTCTGGGGTGTCTGCTTGGTTCATAATGTTGTTCCTCCTATGGGGCTACACACACCCCTTAAGCTCCCTCAGTACTTCCTCTAACTCCTCCATTGGGGACCCCATGCTCATTCCAATGGTTTGCTGTGAGCCTCTCCACCTCTGTATTTGTCAGATTCTGGCAGAGCCTCTCTGGAGACAGCTATATCAGGCTCCTGTCAGCAAGCACTTCTTGGCATCCACAACAGTATCTGGGTAAAATCTAACTCTTAGTGCTTAAATAAGCGCTGGGAAAACTTAACTTTTTATTTCTCCTATTATCTGTGCTTAAATAAGCCCTAATTTCTGGCTATTAACACATGCTGTTTAGCTGCAGGGGTATTAAGTACAAGGATGTCTTGCTAGAAGAGCTCCTTTCTCTGGCAAGTTAGCCTTCCTGGCTAGGGGAGAGGCTTGGATCTCATTAACTCTTTTTGAACCAGAGAGAAAAGAGAGAAAAGGAGAGAAGTCACACAGACAACACACACACACACACACACACACACACACACACACACACACACACTGGTTGAAGCAGAAAATGTCTGCACCAGTCTTTTTTTTTTTAAATTATTATTGCTTTCAGCTTCTTATATAGCTTTTTGACAAAAATTCTCTGTATAGAAAAAAACTACCTCTTAGCTAAAATGTTACATAAAAGGAGAGTTACAGAAAGGTATCAATAACAAGTTCAAAGCAGTGTTTCACAGTGTAAGCTCATTTATAAGTTCAAAGTAACAGTTTTTACATGGCCTTGTCTTATCACAGTACACACCTGTGGCTTCATCCTTGGACCTGAACATTTTTCCTTTAACACAGATTTGTTTCAAGACTATTTCACATTTTAGTGTACTTATGAAAGCTCATTGTATTTCTTATTCTGCATTCTTTACTTACTATTAGAAGTAGTGGACACATTCTATTCTTGACTTTAACTTTATTCCATCTTTTTAGCAAAACAACTAGAACAACCTCCTAAAGCTTTCTTCCTTAAATTAGTTGAATTAAATCAGGAAATCTAAAAATCATTAATTCATCTAGACAGCATTAATTCATGAAAGTTTATCTTCATGTTTATCTACAGGAAACTTGCCTAATAGGATGGGTTGATGTCCAAGAATTGTTAGGCTATGTAATAGTGATAGAAGAGGCAGATTAATAACAAGAAGCAATCCTGGGATGAAGTCTATAGGGGCCTTGCCTCTCAGAGCTCACACATTGCAGACCATGCAAAAATAATGGTGGGCTATTTTCAGGAAAGTCATCCACTAGCCTTTAGCCTTTCCTAAGTGGTTCCTGATAATATCCATGCTATATCTGTAATATCCTTGCTATATCTGTAATATCCGTGCTATATCTGTAATATCTGTGCTATATCTGTAATATCCATGCTATATCTGTAATATTCATATATCTGTATAGGCCTGGGGTGGCCTCCCTTCTTCGTCTGGGAGTGTAGTATCTCAAAACCTAAGTCAAGTGTCTCAGTCAGGGTTTGTTTTCCTGCACAAAACATCATGACCAAGAAGCAAGTTGGGGAGGAAAGGGTTTATTCAGCTTATACTTCCACATTGCTGTTCATCACCAAAGAAAGTCAGGACAGGAACTAACACAGGGCAGGAACTTGGAGGCAGGAACTGATGCAGAGGCCATGGAGGGGTGTTGCTTACTGGCTTGCTTCCCTTGGCTTACTCAGCTTGCTTTCTTATAGAACCCAGGACTACCAGCCCAGGGATGGCACCTCCCACAACAGGCCCTCCCATTCATGATCTCTAATTGAGAAAATGCCTAACAGCTGAATCTCAGGGAGGCATTTCCTTGGGGGAGGCTCCCTTCTCTGTGATAACTTCCAGTTTGTGTCAAGTTGACACACAAAACCAGCCAGTACATCCAGTAAAGAGTGAATGTCACCCTTTTCATTCTGGAGCAGGCAGAATTTCTGAGGTACCGATATCTGTTTCCTGGCACCGGACATCCCATATGGGTCTTATAGGAAAGTTTGAGTAGCTTCTCAACACTTCCAGAACCAAAAATTGAGAAATCATCAATAACAAAAAGGATCAGCAATGAGTAAAAACAAATTGCCAGATCTTCTCTGTGAAGTGGTGACATCAGGAAGCCATCTTCAAGATGTTCTCTGTTCCTTAGTGGTCTGCAGCTGGGTCTATTTTCTTGGGCATTTTAAACCATCATGTGTAGCTTCATGCAACTTCCAAGGGGATCAGACTATCTTAAATGAATGCAAGTTCTGCATCCCAGAAGGGCTATCTTGGGAAGGAATATGCTCTGTCATGAGTTCCAGTGAATGGAGGAGTGCCTGACTCCTGGACCACATTTCAAGAGGTTCAGTGAATAGCCCTGGCCCTGTCTTACCTGCCTGGCTCATGCTGCCTCATCTTCTTACCATTCCACTCCATCTTTTCCATTCCTGATCCTGGTTCTGTGGGTCCTGCTAGGTCTTAGGATCAACTGTGTGGTTTCTAAGACACTTGCCCAGAACCCTGTACTTTCTGTTTTTGCGTTCCTTTAGAGGACTCTCAAATAGCCCTTTCATCCCTTGTGTCTCTCATATGCTAAAACATAAGACAGAATCCAGAATCCATAAATGTAAAAGAAGAGAAGAGAATATATATAGTGCATAGAGGTCCTTGACACAGGTTGAAGACACACTGTAGGGTTTTGTGTTTTGTGGTGTGTGTGTGTGTGTGTGTGTGTGTGTGTGTGTGTGTGTGTGTGGTCTATGTGGGGGATAGAAGACAACTTTGAAGAGTTGGCTACTTGGGTTCCAGAGATTGAGCTCAAGTCATGAGGTTTGTGCAGCGAGCATGTTTACCCATTGAGACCTCTTTGGCCCAGATTCCAGGATTCTGGAACATTCAGAACCCACATCCTTGGCCCAGTTCTTCCATGTATGGTTTCCTTGCTTCAGTCTTCAGGTGGCTTTGAGTTTTGATAATTTTAAAAAATGAATCCCACAGAGACTTCCATCAAATTTGAACTAAGAAGAGGGCAATGGCTGTATGTAATGATAGTAAGAAGGAGTTAAACTACAAACACAAAGGTATGTGAACCTCCACCTGGAGAACACTTGCCATATATACAAGTCAAAAGCTCTGAAGGTCCCATTTCTACCCCCTAATGTTGCTCTCACTTCTGACCTGTAAATGGGGTATCCTCTGCCTCAGCTCTGTTCTGAATGGAAGACTGATGCATTTAGGGGATACTGTTCTTTTCTGTAAACAGGCTCTGGACTGGCATGTCCATTTCTCTGGATGTTGGTTTATGCAGAAGCCAAGGTTTCTATTTAACTTTGGCTCTGTGTGGACAAAGTAGATTTGAGGAAGGTTAGGAGGAGGAGGAGGGAAAACTGTTTTCTAATATAAATATGTTCCTCTTTTGAATGTGTGTTGCTGATTATAGATTTCTACTAAAATGTCGTTTTCCAAGTGGTAGTATACATTTTAATCCCAGCACTCAGGAGGATGAGGCAGAAAGGTCAGGAGTTTAAGGCAACCCTAAGCTGCATGGGAAGACTCTTTCTCAAAGAGCTAAGGGCTCATTGGTTGGTTGACCGCTGTTGGCATCAGATCAAGGTCCTGAATTCAATCTCTAGTAATGCACAAAAGGATTCAAAGTCTTTTCCTCTTCCCTTCCAGCAGTCACTCTCCAGAAGCCCAAAGTCCTGAGGCCTCTCTGGACACAGGCCAGTGTCTACTGTGTGGATCAGGAATCACTACCAGACCAATTTCTCTCTTCCTGCCAAATAGGATTTTCTTTTCTGAGCACTTGGGTGCTAAATGACAACAGTGCCAAACCTTTATTTTAAACAAACAGTTCCAAAGTGTTATGGTGCCACATTTCCTAGATAAAATATAGGTTTCATTATAATAGAAAATCCAAATTACATAGGCTTCAGCCAGCCAGGGAATTGCGCTATAATGTCAGGGTAAGACCATTTCCTGTTCAGCTTTATGAGAGACCACTGTGCTGATGATGTTTCTATGCAGGCATCAACAAGAAGCATCTCCCTTAGGCTTTGCTTTACATCCATAAGCTCCTTCAAGCCTTGCCTGGAGACTATCAATGAAAGCTTTAGATAGGTACCAACCATTATCTGAAAATCAAAAGTCTGAAATTCCTCAAAACCTGAGACTTTTAGTGTCATGACGCCACAGTGGAAAATTCCAGCTATGACTCATATGATGTCCATAGCCAAAATGCAGGGCCACTAGTGTTTGATATTAAGTTACACTTTGGGTATGAATATTAGGGATGCATGAGATATAAGTGAGTTTCCTTCTTAGACTTAGTTTCGGTTAGGTTGAAGGAAACCCCCAAGCCCTCCAAAAGGACAGGCCCACTGACTATATCTATCTAGGTTGACAGCTTGAGCTCAGCTTGGGCTGAGCAAACTGGCAGAAGAAAACAGAAGGATTGCTGGGGGATACTTTCAACATTCCTCAGGAACCTACAAAAGGTTTGTGTTTGCCAGGAAAAACCACTTCTTTATCTCCCCCTCCTCTGGTGGATGAAGCATCTGGCTTCCTATCGCACGTATATCAAAGACAATGTTACCCTCTAGACTCCTATGGTCCCTATTTACAGTTATTACACCCCCAAAGCCCACAAGAGCTTTCTGATCCTTGCCACTTCTCCACTCCCCTGCACTAGGCTAGCTCCCTGGCTGCTCCAGTTTACATATCCCTTCCTGCTCCCTTATTAGGACAAGGTGTTCCCCGTTCCTCTCTATTCTCTCTCTCTCTTAATTCTCTGCCACTGCTCTCCTCTCACAGATAGCTCTAGTCGTGTCTAGTCTTTTTTTTTTCTCTTTGCTGTGGACACTTCTCACTGCCTCTGGATGTTCTCTTTTTTATTTACAACATTTTATTTACAACGAAAACCTTCCCTTGAATCACAGGGTAGCCATTTTGGTGGCTTCTTTACAGTAGTCTCACTTACAGTTTCCATATCTAAGTTTTATTTTGGTTTACAAATTTTCCAAAATCCATAACAATCTCAAATCCAAAAACGACTTGGTCCTAAGCATAATACTTATGCTGTTCATAATTAAGTTTTATGCCTCTAACATTTGGATAATTAGTCATATGGCATTTCTTACAGCTTGGATGCTTTACTCAACTCACGATAATGAGTCACCATGCTGGCATTTATAGACAGAACTCCTTCATTATTCTTGCTTTGCTCTGGTCCTCAGTGCCTCACCCTGGCAGGTTAGCCATTTATATCATTCCCTACTGCCTGGATTCTACTCCTTTCTTCTTAACGTTGAATGCAGACCACCCTGACCCACTTTCCACGTGCCTGCATCTGTTTCTTCAGGGCAGGCACTGGAGAACTTTGAGGATGTACATGGTCCCCTTTTTAGCTTTATTAAGGAACACTATGCTAGTGACATTTCTTTCTATGCAGACTCACAGATCAAATACATTTCAATATGTCAAAATTTTGTTTATAGCTATAAAAATATATCATTAAAAATCTTTTCCTGGGCTGGAGAGATTGCTCAGTGGTTAAGAGACCACTATGTGGTATTCCAGAGGCTGGGTTCAATTCCCAGCCTCTGGAATTCCAGTTCCAGGGGCTCTAAATTCCTCACACTGACATGCATGCAGACAAAACACCAATGCAGATACAATTAAAAATAAGTAAATAACTTAAAAATCCTTTCTGTCTATCTTTTGTCTAAATACTTACTTTTTATTTACTTATTTTTTTAATTTCATAAATATATTTTGATTATTTCTATTCCTACAACTCCTCACAGATTCTCCCTGCCTCCCTACCCATCTAACTTCATGTTCTTTCTCTCTGTTAATAAAAACCAACTAATACATATATGCGCGCGCGCGCACACACACACACACACACACACACACACACACACACATACACACACACCATGGAGTATATTTGAGGTTGCTCAACTACTCTTAAACACAAGGCCTGTCTTAGAATGTGGTTGATATACCTAGTGCCCTTACATTGAACAAACGTTATTTTTCTTCTTCCAGCAACTATCAATTGCAAATAGCTTTTCATCTGGGATTGAGACTTTTGTGCCCAGTTCTCCCTCTCCATGCTAGAATATGCTCCGGCTTGAACTTATGCACGTCCTGTGCATGTTGTCATAGTGTCTGTGAGTTCCTAAGTGCATCAAGTCCTGTTGTGTCTGAAAAACACTGTTTTCTTGGAGTCATCTGTCACCTCTAGCTCTTACAATATTTTTGTTTCTTCTTCTGCTTAGATTTGTAGGCCATGAAGGGAGAAATGAGATAAAAAACACCCCAGTTTGGAATGAATCTAGTTGTGAGTCTCTGTGTTAATTATTATATACTTCAAGAAGATACTTCTCTGGTGACAGATGAGCCATGCATCAATCTCTGGATATAATAATGCCATTAGGAGTTGTTTTATTGCTGTGTGTGTGTGTGTGTGTGTGTGTGTGTGTTCCACCTGAAGTCTGAATGTATGCATTGGGAGGGTCTGTTGGAGATGAATACCTATCCCCAGACACACAGCTTAGTTTTCTGGTACTGTTCATGGAGTAGCTTGTATTTGCTACCTTATAAGCTTGCCGTAGTTTGAATATGGCTTGTCTCTGCCAAAGCACATGCTGAAACTTAATCTCTATTCTGAGATATTAAGAGGTAGAATTTTGGCAAGCAGTTGTAGACAAATTGATTGGCTTAGGAGAAATCCTAGATAAAATATGAAAGAGAGAGAGAGACAGAGAGACAGAGAGAAACAGAGAGAGACAGAGAGAGAGAGGAGAGGGAGACAGAGAGAGACAGAGAGAGAGACAGAGAGAGACAGAGAGAGAGGAGAGGGAGACAGAGAGAGAGAGACAGAGAGAGAGAGAGACAGAGAGAGAGAGACAGAGAGAGAGATAGAGAGAGAGAGAGAGAGAGAGCACATTAGGAGGGACTAAGCATTCATGGGATTGACAGGTCGGTAGATCACCTTGAGAGTGAGCTGGTGTGCAAGACACTTTGCTTGTCTGGTCTCTGGAGCACATCTGTCTCTTCATATGTATACTGCTTTAGGCCTCTGCTATCAGAAATGCTATCCGCTTGACCTTGGACCGAAACTGCAGAGTGAAATAAACTTTGGTTTTATAACATACTCTGTCTGCAGTGCTGTTACTATCAAAAGAAATTGAAAAGGCCATATTCCACCAGGGGTTCTAATGAATTCCAGCATGTTAGCTGCTTCACTGGTGGGATGAAGGAACTTGTATTTTGATCTTGGTTCAGAAAGAGAAATGCCTGGGACAGCTTGTGAGTACAGCTTGCTCCCTGACTCCCAGCCATTGCCTTTCATGGATGGATCTCTGTGATATGTCCTCTCTTTGAGTTTTGAGTTTGGATCTCATCTTTTAGGAAGTGTGTCATGTATTTGTCATTGGAATTGATGCTGATGGAATTATCAGGTTCCCAAATTGGCAAGTTTGGGCCTCAGTTTCCATTATTTGGAAACACAACTTTGTGTTAGTTCATTTTCTGTTGCTCCAACCAAATATAAAGGGCTAGAAAACACAGCCTTCGAGACTCAAGAAAATGGCATCAGCTTTCTGTTCACTTCTAGCAGGAACTTCACCCAGCCACACACTGAATGCTCACCTGAGTGGTTGCATGAAAAGGGAGAGTCACAGTCATGGGTGAGTTGGTCTCCTTTATAACAGCCCCCTTGTGGTAACCAGCCCATTGGAGTTTTTCTCACTAGAACTCTATTTCTCTGTGATAGTTGAGCCCCATGAACTAATTACCCAATAAAAGTGCCACTACTGCCCAATATTTGTAAACTGAGTCTCAACATGGGGACAGTCTATATCCACATTAAACATTCATGTGCTAGAATGTTTAGTTGTTTGCCCTTTTCTGAACCTCAGTTTTATTTTTTCAAGGCATTTGTCTTCCAGGGCAGTTGAAATTATAGCCAGTCATGCACTCTTACTAAGCAGGTAGGAGTATAGACCTGGGAACTGGTGAGAGAATTTGTGTTGACTGTGAAGAAACTATTTTATCACTGGACCCATCTGTAGAGTCTGGAGTTTTTCAGTGACAGTTCTGGTCAATATATTGCAGTTTGTAGAGGCCATAGCAAGAGGCAAAGGAAGCAATGAATTCGTTGTAGTTAGATGCACTGGAGCTGTAGCCTCGCTCCTATCTCTTAATCTTTTATGTTATCTTAACTTCTGTTTCCACTGCCACAGAAGTAGCATTCCTTGGCATTTTCCCCAGGAAATTGTTTTAAAGCTAAAGGTGATTTGGTGAATACAATACTAACAGAATACCCATCAGGACAGGTACCCATCAGGACAGATATCCATCAGGACAGGTACCCATCAGGACAGGTATCCATCAGGACAGATAGCCATCAGGACAGGTATCCATCAGGACA
>NW_022196897.1:134163386-134202289 GCF_008632895.1 Mastomys coucha
CAGGACAGGTATCCATCAGGACAGATAGCCATCAGGACAGGTATCCATCAGGACAGATACCCATCAGGACAGGTATCCATCAGGACAGGTATCCATCAGGACAGATATCCATCAGGACAGATAGCTATCAGGACAGATATCCATCAGGACAGGTATCCATCAGGACAGGTATCCATCAGGACAGATACCCATCAGGGCAGATACCCATCAGGACAGACAGATATCTTGTAAAAGCATTTGTGGTGCTCATCCCCATCGTTGATTACTGGGAAGCTGCCTCTAGCATATCAAGTGTGATGATTATAATAATGATCATCAGGTTGGTGGCAAATGAGATGGTCATGGCTCCAAAGTATCTAAGCCACAAGATGGGTGTGCAGAAAGGTGCAGGAGTCTGGGGTTTTTACGATTCAGTCATCATTGGTTTCCCAGGATGCTGTGAGTGCCGGTTCAAAAATAGACTTTTACATTGTCATATGGCTCTGAGTTCAGATTTTTGGTCTAGTTCACCTTGATGTCAGAGCTCAAGGAAAAAACTTCTGGATAATTAAATCTTTCCAGTCTCTTCGAAAGGCTCTGTGTTTGTCACCTCTCTGCTGTGACAAAATATGCAACCATGCCTTAGAAAGAGGAAAGACTTGTTTGGCTCACAGTTTCAGAATTTTCAGTCATTGGCTGCTTGGTTCTGCTGCTTTCAGTGGCAAGGAAGAATATTTTGGCTGGGAGTTCCTGGAGTAAAACTGCAGAACAAGCAAAAGAGATTAGGGGTGGAGAGAGGGGAGGGGCAAGGGAGAAGGGAAAGGGGAGAGGAGGGGGAGGAGAGGGAGGGAGGGAAAGGGAGAGGAGAGGGGAGAGATAGATAGGTAGGTAGGTAGAGAGAGAGAGGGAGAGAGAGAGAGAGAGAGAGAGATTTGTTGAAAAGATTGCACATTGAAAAGTTCTCAGCCTTTGCTTAGACCTTGTTCCTCTCCTGTGGCATGGTTTGATGCCAAGTTTAAACATTGTGTGATCTTTCACAGCACCTTGTAACTGTTGGCTAATAAAACGTCTCCATCCTCATGTCCCCACTCCAGTATCAGAATGGGTTCTGAGCTCTTTCTTTATTAGAAAACAAATTTAGTTTCATCTGAAATAAGGCACCAGCAAAACTGAGATCCTTAAGGCTTTCCTTCCTGGTCACTCCATTGGCCCTTAAAATGATGCTCTGTCCTGAGTGTTGTATTTGCAGAGTTGCTTTTGGGATACTCCTGCCCCAAACCACAATAAGTCCACAGTACACGATGTTCTCAAACTTTTCTTTCTGATGTTTTTGGGCAGTGTTTACTGCTCCTAGTTCTAAAACATTCTATTTAAACTTGGCCAATGTAACCATTGTGGTCTTTTCCCTTTCTTAATGGCTCTGCAGGCCTGGACAATGGCTACTTTCTCCTGGAAATGATTCCATTCAGAGCCCTTTTTGGATCTGTTGAGGCAGTTTCCATTAACACAGCCAATTTTCACTTCTTTGGCTAGCGTTATTTAGAGACTGACCTCAAGTGTCCAGCAGCGGCACTTGTTTTGGAAATGTCAGACAGTAAACCCATGATGGGGCTCATACTTCCTTTTGAGGGACTAGACACAGATTCTGTCTGTTTTCTTCCTTCTTTACTATTCCAGGCACATCAGCTATTCTTTTTTTTTAATTTATATTTTTTAAAAATTGTTTTATTTATTTTCATTCCAAATGTTGCTCCCCTTCTCGGTCTCCCCTCCCAAAATTCTTCCCCCTTTCCTCCTCTCTTTTGCCTCTGAGAGGGTGCTCCACCACTCCCACTCCCCTTCACACAACCACCCACACCCACATCACCCCCTCCAGCATCCCACATCCCTGTGGCATCAAGTCTCTACAGGATTAGGGGCATCCTCCCTCAATGAGGCTAGACAAGGTAGTTCTATGCCAGGGACCACAGACCAGCCTATTTATGCACTTTTGTTGGTGGCTTAGTCTGTGGGGGCTCTGATGGGTCTGGGTTGTTCAAAGCTCAAGTCCCAGTGGATCAAGGACCTCAACATAAAACCAGATACACTGAATCTAATAGAAGAGAAAGTGGGAAAGGACCTCTAATGCTTTGGCGCAGGGGAAACTTTCCAGAACAGAATATCAATGGCTCATGCTCTAAGATCAACAACTGACAAATGGAACCTCATGAAACTGAAAAGCTTCTGTAAGGCAAAGAATACTGCCAATAGTACAAAAAAGCAACCTGCAGATTGGGAAAAAGATCTTCACATCTGCTACTCTTATCCAAGCTAACATCTTTTTCAAGTGCCATTACTACAGAACAGGTGAATTTGGGCCAAACGTTTAGATTGAAGCCTATTTTTCCAATGACACAGGCAGTGGATCCACTGAAGAGATAACTGGGAGACTTACTAAAATAGAAGTATCATATATCTGGGTGGGTTTATGCCCAGACTAGTTATTCATTGATTTTAATGCTAGAGTTGTACAGACTTGGTCTCAAATTATCAGACACATTTGTTGAGTTCAGGCCAATGATAAGGTGTAAAGGAAGGTCCCAAAGAAATGACAAGAAGCCAACCTGCCCCTTGGTGTTTGTGTCTGCAGCTTAGAGCAGGTAAAGAATTTTCCTTTTATCTTAATCTTGCCTGCATTTTCTAAGTTACACAGTTATTACTTTATCAAAAAATAAAATAATACTTCACTGCTTTTTTTTAATTCAAAAATTAGCTGTTGGGTCCCCCCAAAAAGGGTGATTTAAGTTGAGGGCTAGGGCAGGAGAATGGGTGGATGTTAGAGGCTTTTTGGAGATGCTTCACCTCGGACATCCAGATGAGGAGTATATGTAGGGAAAGGAAACCTTGTAGTGAGTTGAGAGCAGAGCAGTCTGTGGGCCTTTAGGATTCATGGGCTGAATGAGCTGAGATAATTGTGGCAAATGCTTCATTCATTACAGTGCATTTCAAGTTAAAGACCTGAGACTTTAGAGTTGTCAGGAGACAACAAGCTAATAACAGCAGGTGATCTTGTTGAGATAATTCACCTTATATTAAAAATGTACAAGAGCTCCAATAGGCAAGGCCCAGCAAAAGATCATTTTAGGAAAGATTCCTGCTATTAATATGCTTTTCCTGTCATTACTACATATATAACAATCTCTAGGAATTAGCTCATGCTTTTGAGAAGATTTCTGCAGAACTATGAAGACGTAGTCTTGTAGTGATGCTATATAGACAAGGTGATTTATCCTTAATGATGACCCTATAAGAATTCTTAAATTTATGGTAATTATTTACCTCTTTTAATAATACTATTAAGTCCTTCCTGATAGTAAAAATTGCAATGAGAACTCTGACAGTCTTTAGTGTCACTTCTGAGATAGTAAACAGACATTCAACTGTGCAGAGCACATTCCAAGAGGTTTTAAAACCATTAACAAAAAGGTCATAAGAAGGGAACTAATGATTTATTATAGGTGCTAGGCAGAAGATAAACTATTGACTGGGTTTATGTACACAAAAAACTTCATTAATAACCTAGTTTTTGTTGTTGTTGTTGTTTTTGGAGGCAGGGTTTCTCTGTATAGCCCTGGCTGTCCTGGAACTCACTCTGTAGACCAGGCTGGCCTCAAAGTCAGAAATCCACCTGCCTCTGCCTCCCAAGTGCTGGGATTAAAGGGGTGCACCACCACTGCCTGGCTCTAGTTATGGTTTTTAACTCTCCATGAGCCTGTGGATCTGGGACAGGTGATGAATGTTTAGCCAGAAAATTACTACTAATGGATATGAATGTAAACATTCACTGTTGTAAACTTCTTGATTTATGATTTGAATTTATGTGTAAACATGTGATGATCCTGTGGGTGTTTGTATGTATGTAGTGTAAGAGCACATGTGTGAATGGCAGGTAGAGTTAGAGGTTGACATTGAATGTCACCTTCATTGATCTCCATCCCATTCTTTGGGGACAGGGTCTTTCAGCGAACCTGGAGCTCATCAATTTAGCTAGATTCATTGGCCAATGACCTCCAGGAATCCTGCTGACTTTCCCTCACCCCCAGCACTGGGGTTACATCCGTGAATCACCTATTCTGGCTTTTACATTGGTGCTAGGAAGCAAAACTCATGTGTTCATGTTTACTCAGTAGGCACTTTACTGACTGTGCCATCTCCCAGCCCAGTTTTTCATATTCATAAACACACAGGCCCCACTATATTTGCTTCTTTATACCATAAAAAGATATCATAGGATATTGACTTCAACTTGTGCCTATTAATTGATGTTTCAACAGTCCAGAAGCAGTATTAATAAGACTTAGTGAGTTATAATTAAAGGGAAGGGCATGCCAGAGGTATAGGAGCAAGTTTAAGTTGTAGAGGGACAAGTTTAGGGTGCCTAAGAATAGTGAGGAAGAAGTTAAGGGTCGAAACAGTTAAGATATATGGGTAATGTGTGAAATTATCAAAGCATAAATAAGATGTTCTACTAAAAACTGATGTCTTACTATTTTATTTTATTTATAAATGATCAAGACAATAAATATTTATGAACTTTAACACAATATAACATTAAGATTTTATATTACTGAATAATTTTTTTGAGATATTGTCTCTCTATCAATTTCTGGCTGGACTAGAAATTGCTATATAGACTAGGCTGGTCTTGAATTCACAGAGATCCACCTGCATCTGTTGCTGGGATCAAAGGCATATTTCATCATACCTGCTCCCCCAAAAGATGTTAAAACAATGAACAATTCATTTATAAATGTTTTTCTATGTATATTTATCAAATATACTTGTTATTAACAACAACATCTAAATTGCTCATGAAAATTTTACATTAATGGCGTTTGAGCTCGAGATATAGAATTTGGGTTCATCTGGAAACACAGGAGGCAGAAAGCAACAACACTATCACCACTACTCCCCTTCCTCCAACACAGAGAGAGAGAGAGAGAAGAGAAAAGAGAGAGAGAGAGAAACAAAGACTTTTGGAGGAAGAAGAAAGAACAGGGGAAGGAGAATCAGAGATAGTCCCTTGTGCAAGACTGCACATTCTGAGGAAAGTGACCCAGGGCAATAAGACTTACATAAGCACCTAAGAGAAGTTCTCTCAAAGACATCTCACCCTTGGTTCTCAAGTTGCGACTTGCATCCAAGAGAGCACTGTCATATTGAATTTTGTGGGTGGTAAGTTACAGCTAATGAATCTGGGAAGCAGAGATTCTCCCATACAACACTTGGACCATCCACTTGTTTTTCTTCTTCTAAAAATAGAGCTGCTGTGCTGAGACTTGCCCAGAACACCACTGAGGGAAGACTGGTTTCCAGCCCTCAGCAGCTCGGTGAGGCCCAGTGAGGAGTGTTTCACCAGAGATGTGAGCAGAGCGAGTGGATCAGTGAGGCTCTCAGCACCCAGTGCTTGCCCTGATGGCATCAGGAAAAGAATTTGTTCTCTTCTCAATAGCCACTGCAGAGCTAGTGGCCAGGAGGGCAACTGGAAGGGCTCATATGTGGAACATGCTGTTCCTAAGAATCATATTTCCTTGGAAAATGAAGAAGCAGCAGCAGTGCTTTGGAATATGCCCAGATTAGCTTTAAAAAAAAAAAAACAGTTAAAGAGGAAAACTAAAAACTGAAAGGAGACAGCTCTGCTCTGAGAGTTAACTTTCGCGCTTCAGCTTTGCTTGGCTGTGGCTCCTGGGCTTTTCTTCCCCGGGTGTTGCTGTGGAGCACATGGCGGGTGAGTTAATAGCCACACTCGGTAGTTTTAAATAAATAGAGTGCCCTTGATAATATAGAGGACCATGTCCAATTCACCAGCAGTCTTAAGAGCAAACACTGGGACTCTCAAGGAAAGAAGGCCTTTGGACTTGAGCTGTAACACACAAATCCCATTCCCTCATGAACTGAGTCTTGGAAACCAGACTTTCTCTTTCCCCAAAGCATGTGATGGAGGTTCCATTCTTCCTTCTGTCTTAGAACAGGGCTTAAAACTCTGTTGGGCATGGTGATGGATGTCCATAATTGTGGTCTTTCAGGATGCTAAGGCAGGGGACTCACGGGTTTGAGGACAGGAAACTTAGTGAGACTCCAAAGGAAAGTTCTCTGGCTTACCTCGTTTAACACATCATGGGACTCCCATTGTAGAAAGTGTCCTGCCCTGCTCACTCAGAGCAGGGCAGATGAAGAGAGGCCACGGGTCTAGACAACCCTTTTTCCTTTGTTGGGTTCTTCATTTGGTTTATTAGTATATTAGCACTAAATCAGATTCCCTTTTCCCAATTTGCATTTGTCCACATAAGTTGGCTAGCTTTTATGTCAACTCAACACAGGCTAGAATCATTTTGGAAAAAGGAACGTCAATTGAGAAAATACCTCCTCCAGATTGGCCTGTGGGCAAGCCTGAGGTACATTTGCTTGCTTAATGACTATGGTGGTTTGTATGAAAATGGCACCCACAGGCTCATAGAGAATGGTACTATTCGAAAGGATTAGGAGGTGTGGCCTTGTTGTAGGAAGTATGTCACTGAGGATGGGCTTTGAGGATTCAAGGGCCCAAACCAGGTCCCGAGGCTTTTTCTCTTCCTATTGCCTGTGAATCTGGGTATCTCTGAGCTTCTCTAGTACCATGTCTGCCTGAGTGCTGCTATGATGATAATGGACTAAATCTCTGAAAGCGTGAATAAATCCAATTAAATGGGTTTTTTGTTTTGTTTTGTTTTGTTTATATAAATGAGTTGCTGTGATCACGGGATCTCTTCACAGCAACAGAACGTTGGCTAAGATGATGATTGGTGTGAGTAAGCACATCTCTCTGGGTGGGTATCTCTGGATGGTTTAGGAAAGCAAGCTGAGTAACCCCTCCACGGCCTTTGCAACAGTCTCTGTCTCTAGGTTCCTGCACTGAGTTGCTGCTCTGACTTCCTTTGGATGATGGAGTCCGAACTGTAAGGTGAAATAAAACCTTTCATCCTTAAGCTGCTATGGACATGATGCTTGCTTATCCCAGAGACAGAAATCTTAACTAACTATGGATGACTGTGCATGTGCAATGAACCTTCGAACATGTTCTCCAACAGAGGGCCCTAGCATTTCCACATGTGGGAAATGAGGATGGACATGGAAGAATGGAAAGGGCATGGGAGCTCGTGTTCTTTTCCCAGACCCAGCCCATGCACATTACACCTGTCTACTTTGTTTGTGCATAAATGACTTTTTATCGTCTTTTGCTATATTGTCTTTCACAAAGACTGCTTTCTTTTTTTCAAATCAAATGTTTGAGGTAACCAAACATTTGAGCAAATCTATAGGTGTCACTTTTGCAGTGTGATCCCTTCTTGGCTTTGTGCCAGTCACATTCTTATAATTTTCATAGTATTCCTAACTTTTGCATTAGTTATGGTGCTCTGTGATCTAAGGTTATATCCTTAGATGGTACTGCTATAATTGTTTTGATGTTTAGTTTTAATCGTTAGCTCGAAGTGATGAAGAATCACCTGGGTAGGGAGTCTCAATGAGGGATTGCCTAAATCAGATCGTCTCATATTTTATCACAACTGAAATGAGACTAGTACCATACAATGTAATATTGGCGTTGAACTTGGGCCATGTCTGTGCTATACAAGAAGTCTACCACTCAGAAACATCTCCAGCCATTTCTAAGTTTTTAGTTTGTGGGAGGTTCTCACTGAGTTGTCTAGGCTAGCCTTGAACTTGGACTCCTCCAACCTAAACTTTCCGAATAGCTGAAACTACAGTTTTGTGGCATCAGGCCCAGCTTGACAATGTCAACACAGCTCCACAAGTTGACTCCTTCCCAGTCTTGCTAGACCTCCTCAGGTCTCTGTATCTCTGTGGGACATGATATTGAAAACAGGCCAATGTGTCACCCCACAATGGATTCTAAGTTTCAAGTGGGAAAGCAGTCTTAACCACTTTTAAACTCTGAGCCATCACGCCAGTCCTAGGTTGTTTCCCTTCCTTTCTATTATGAATAGCATACTTAGAAGGTGGCACGTACAAGCTTGATAGTATAGTCGCTTTATGCTGTTTATCTTGGATATCTAAACAGGTATAGAGTTGTTAGGCTCATGGGATGCTTTCACGATATGCCAAGTAGTTTTCCAAATCATTTTCACCAACCTCACCAGCTGAGTTGGGGTTCCTTTCTGTTAATTTCTCTTTTTTCAATGATGCCATAAATATGAAGTGGGAACAGATGCTTTTAAGTTACCTTATCCTCAGATTTATGATAAGCATTCATGTACGTGTTAATATGTTTTGCATATCTTTTGAGACTTTTTATAATTTTAATTGGGTTGTGGTTTTTAAAAATAATTAATTTAAAAATGAGATTGTCTTCATTTTCTAATAGTAACATCTTTTTAAAAGGAAGGTTGCTCCAGTGGCTTTCTTACTTGTTTTGAACAGCTCTTTATGTATTCTGGATAGGAACGGTGTATCAGGTGTATGAACTGAATGCGTATGTTTGTGTAGGCTGCTTTTTCAGTTTCTGAATTTAATTGAACTGTTGTGGATCACTGGAGAATTTTAAGAATACGACTTGGGCCAGAAACCAGCTCAGGAGTCACTGAGATACACAAGTGAAATGCAAACCTAGGATGCAGATGGCTTTCCTTGACTGCTGAGCCAAGTCAATGCTCCAGACACAAGGGCAGGGGAAGACAGACTGTCATTATAATAAGGTGGGGCCTTAGTAATGGCAAGGCAGCCTCTGTAGAGGGGTTGGTGCCACTGCTGTGACTAGTGTGACAGTCCTAGAAGCACAGGACCATGGGAACACACTCATCAGCATCAACGTCTGCCAGTGTCAATCCAGGAAGTGTGGCAAGTTCTCTTAGTGGCCTGGATTTCGGCCAAAGATAAACAAATGCTACAATTCAGGATCAAAGGACTCTTAAAAGGACAGATGTTCTAAGGAGCTCTGTGATCCCAGTGTCTAGCTAGGAGTGGACAAATCTGGAATCCGCTGGAATTTTCTACTATACTGAGGAACCAGTGAACTTGTTAAGGGAGGTAGAGGGAAAGGGAGTGGAAAAATGGAGTATACTGAGGGAAAGTGAAACCAGTGAGAAAATAAGGTAAAAAAAAACCATGGTAGGCTAGAGCAAAACAGCATCGCCCTTCGGATGTGACTCAATGGCATTTGAAAGCAAGTGTGGTGTGTGTGTATGTGTGTGATGTATGTGTGTGGTGTTTGTATGTATGGGTGTGTTTTTGTCTACGTGGTGTTGGGGGATCTGTGTGTATTTGTGTATTTTAGGTTTTTTTTTTTTTTGTTCTCATGTTTGGGTTTCTTTTCTTTCTCTTTTTTTTTTTTAAGAGGGAAAGATTATGAAATTGGTGCTTTGTGAGGCGTGGAAGAGATGTGGGAGGAGGTGAGGGAAAGAAAAGAATATGAGTAAAATGTATTATGTAAATAGTTTTAAAAATTAAAATAAATTTTAAAAAAAGAACAAAAAAATAAAAATATTTTGAAAAAATGGTCCTTGAAGCAAATTCTATGAACATTTTGGCTGGATTAATATGTACTTATATAATAAAGTTCATGTGTTATATTGAACTATACTAAAAAAAAGTCTAGATAACAGTAATTCTCATAAATCCCAGGAGGAACTATTACAGTTCCTACTTCACAGAACAAGGAAGGTGACTCAGGTCACAGAGCTGGGGCAGGCAGCTCCCAGATGCGCTGAGTTTCACCCTTTAGTAGACAGACAGACAGACAGACAGACAGACAGACACACACACACACACACACACACACACACACACACACACACAAAGGGAGCTCGAGCGAGCTAGGTATTAGTATTATTATTGCTGTGTAATGACTTGCCTTCACACTCACATCAAACAAATATTTTAACCCGCTTATTATGTGGTGGACCAAGAGGAATCAGAAAGGCCCAGCTAGCTAATGCCTGCTGGTGTCACATGGTCCCATGGCTTTGGGGAAGATGGACCTACCTTCAGAGAAGCCTCCCTTCCCCTGGGTTGGGTCTAGGAAAGCACAGCAGGAGCTCTGCATTTTCCTTTTTTGCATGGCAGAGTCACACACCATCCAGAATCAAGAAGCAGAGACACAGACCATACACCTCAATGCCAGGACCACCAATGAATTTCAGGACCAAGTGGTAAACCTATCACAATATACAGTAACAATAGACAAAACATGTGCACACTCTGCTGTGGACAGGGCTATCTAAGACCGTTAATATTGCGCCAACCATTCTGCTGAAGACCATTCTGCTGGGCAATAGGGACACTAACTCTCCAACCCTGCCTAGACTCAGGTCTTGGAACTCATGACCCTCTACTTGAGGCTTCCCTTCTCTGACCTTAGAGACATTCATTTCTCAGTATCAGGAGAAGGCCCTGCCTACAAGGCAGGAGGAAATGGGTCACTGAGGGAAAGGCTCTCCCTTCCCTTCAGGCTCTGCTTTGGCTATCACTGAAGGACCGCCACTGCCCTGAGGGAAAGGCTCTCCCTTCCCTTCAGGCTCTGCTTTGGCTATCACTGAAGGACCGCCACTGCCCTTTAGTGTTCATGCCAGTGGCCAGAAGACAGCTTCCTAACGCAGCTCTGATCACTTTTGTGATTTGAGCACAGGTCCCAGTAGCCTGGCTCCTCCCCTTTGCATGGGATGACATGTGGACACTGAGCAATAGGCTGAGAGGACTTATACTTTATACAACCCTGCAGTCTCCCCTGATCTATACAACCATGACACTAAGGTGATGTTATTAACTCAAACTCCTTGCTTGGAAGTTGGAATTGACCTTATGTCAGTTCCATTTGTGTTAAAAATCTCCCCTGAAGTGGCATGAAAAGACTTGTGTTATGTCTGGGCATGGAAGGGCTGGGAGTATCCCTGTCACCACAGAGACACCAGTGGCCCAATTGTATGGGAGTGGTGCTGTCTGGGATCTGGGTTATCTCTCTGCCTGGGATGCTGGCTGCTGACTGTTGTTTTCCTACACACACACACACACACACACACACACACACACACACACACACACAAACACTCTCTTCCTGTTTTCTGGGTTTCCTCGCTGCATGTCCTGAGACAGAAACAACTCAGACAGAGCCAAAGGATTTCCTTTAATTGAGCAAGGCATGACAGGTACTGCAAGAAGAGTGGACCCAGAGGACAGCTGTTCAGATGTGCAGAACCTGCCTGCAGCAGCTTCTTCCTGTCTCCTGGTGCAAACACACTGGAGGTGCCCTCCAGAGCCGGGACACTCTTCTGAGAGATGAAACACTATAGGGAAGGAGTACAAGTAAGGAGCCGTCTGCATGCTCCTACTAGACTCAGCCCTTAGGCGTTTTTGCAGCTGAATTTTGTCAGAGATTGTGTGCCTTTCCATGGCACGCTGTAGATCTGGAAGGAGCAGAGGGCCTTCTGCAAAAGGAAACAAGGAGGAACAGTCAGCGTGAAGCTAAAGCTAAGCTAAGCATCCACGCCGGCATGATGGAACAGGTGTAAGCAATGATGGAAACGAAATCCTTCTCCCTTCTGAGTCCCAGGACACTTAGCAGCGTCTCTTCGTCCCTATTATTGGATGGCATGTGTCCCTTTCCTGGTTCCACAAGACCATATTCTTCAGCCCCAGCACAGTTTGTTAAGGAATAGCCTGTGTAAGGTATGGGAGCCCTAGAGGTCAGGGCAGTGGAAAAGACTCAGGGCCCATGAACCCTCTACCTAAGTACTAAGAGGGCCACCGGGAAAGGGGCACAGGGCATGGGACACATCTCTAAAAGTGGCAAGGTATAGGGAAGGATGACAAGGGAAATGTAGCTATCACCACAACCAAGATGTCACATCCCTGCAGACATGGCAGAAGAGGCACGGAAGACCTCAACCATTAAATAGGTTCTGTTCTCTGTCATGTGGTTTTGGCAGGTGGCTTCCATTAGGATTCAACAGAGCCTTTCTCCCCAGCAAGAATACTTGCAGTCACCTCTAGCTCAGTTGGGATAATGGTACATCAATACCCCAATTCCCAGGATAAATTAATTCAGCAATTAAATTAATCATGTGCACATAAACCCCTCCCCTACATGGGCACACATCTGCCTTGGCATGAACATACATGTGCCTAATAACACCTTTACCCATCCACGAACCACCATTCCCTTCTCATGCCCTTTCTCAACACCTTTGCCTGCATGATTGTCCTTAGGCCCATATCAAGTACATACCCTCATCAGATGGGGCTGGTCATGGAAAGGACAGTCAGTCAAATTTGGCTGGGACTTGGTACATGTAGTTCGGCCCATCTCCACATCCAAAAAATAGTTTACTCCGGCCACGAGCTACAATGAAAAGAGTGGAATTCAACAGTCAAGCCACTTACACACAGCTGCCTTCTGTCACAGACCTGAAGTGTTTACCTAGGACTTATGCCTGGATTCCTAAGCAGCCAGGAATCTCACCCACAGAGAATATAAACTAAATCTCCCAGACACGTGGCCCCGGGCTCTGTTGGTAACTCTTTGATTCTGAGCGACTCTGACAAGTTGTCATATGTAGCAGAGTAGGAGGAGAAACAAGAGCACAAAAGGCAAAAGCCAGGGCTGACAAACCTTTCAGTGAGGCAGGAAGGAAAGGATCAGGTCTGGGGAGAGACAGCCAAGGTGTTCTAGGAGCCTGGGATTGTTCTGAGCATAAGCAAAGGCTCTGGGCTGTAGTGTAGGATTAACTCAATCCTGCTGACTGTGGTTCCTCAGGCTCAGACGCTGCAGCACTGGAGGAGAGCCAGACCTTCCCCCAATCACCGTATGCAGCGTAGAGAGACCACATTGATTTACCCAAGACTCCCTCCTTCCAGAGACAAGAGGCCACGGGATACTTCACACACAGAGATGCTTCAAGTCAGAGGAAAGACAGCCCTTACATGTCTCCTCCTTCAGTGAGATTCTCCGCAATTTTCTCAAGCATGTCATTCACTTGTATGTCTTTAAGACATATAATTTGCAATTTAAGAATAGCACTTATCCCTCTCCCCATAATGGGGCACACCAGACCAACTTGTCAGAAGTGTGAAGCGCAGACTGAGGGGCCTGGATTGGGGGGTGGGAGGAGCAGGGCTCTGTGTATTGCCCCGTGGAACCAGAAACATAGCTCAATTTTGGGGGATGTCCTGAAATGAGACCTGCAGACCAAACAACCTGTACCACCCTATACTCTGCTCCATCCGTTGCCACAATTAAGAGGTGCACCGGCCATCAAGGTCCAAGGCAGCTGGGAAGTGGATGACTTTTCTGAAGGTTGATCACAGTGCAGGAGAAATGGAGCAGGATTTAACTTGTTTGTATTTTCAAGAGAAGGTAGAAATGAGCTCTACACACTGGCGTACAACCCTTTGTGGTCTAAAATCTGGGCCACCTTTGGGTCCACTTTGGGGCCTTAGCAGCTCCTGCTTCTAGCTTCTCTGTCAGAGTCTAAGTCTAAGGTAGTCTCCATCTACTCACTGGGTGGAGGGTGATTTGTGCTATCTCCGGGGCAATTTGCAAACCCCCTGAGGCTGCTCCCAAGGACATCCCAGGGTCACAAGTAGAGGGAAGCAAGGCTTCCCAGAACAGCTGGACAGCACCTTCCCAGAAGATCCAAGAGGGGACCTGCCTGGTGACCTGTACCAACATTACAGTCAAGAAACTCAGACATCAATCTACACAGTCATGTGGCCCTTAAGGCTAGGGGCTCCTGAAATTTGTGCCCTGAGGACACTGTGGAGTATCAGAAAGCACATGTACAAGCTAATATGGCTGCAGCATCACAGGGTCATTTATCTTTGAGGACCATCACAAACCAAGTCATGGCTGAAGGGGACCTCATCATGTGGTACAGGACTGATCACCACAGCTGTCTGGACCATTCCACATTGCTAAGAACAGCAAGGCAGCAAAGCACTGCTCAGAAAAAAAAAACAAAATAGGCTGCCAGACTGGATAGAAACAGCTCTTGCTCAGCCGGCGGTGGTGGTGCACGCCTTTAATCCCAGCACTTGGGAGGCAGAGGCAGGTGGATTTCTGAATTGGAGGACAGCCTGGTCTGCAGAGTGAGTTCCAGGACAGCCAGGGCTACAGAGAAACCCTGTCTCGAAAAACCACATACATACACACACAGAGAGACACACACACAAAGAAATAGCTCTTGCTAGGAGAGTCCATAATGGAGACCAGCAAACTAAGTGAGGCTTTGAGTGAAGGAACTGAGTGTTCGTGGATTCTCAATTTTCCAAATGGAATCCTGGGTATGTAGAGAATGCCCTTGTTTTCCGGAAGTGTTTACTCTGAAAGTATTCACAAAAATAAGTGACTATAAACACACATGCCGGTACACGTGCTCTTGAGTAGGGCAAAGAGATCGGAACATGGCCAAGTGTTTAGGATGAGATCTGCCCGTCTGTCAGAATAAGTTTCAAGAAGGGCGCTTTTTCAGTGAGGGCAGCTATGAAGGGTTTGTATCCAGGTTATTAGCAGTAGACATTGACCCCAGGCAGCTGATGGTGGTGAGCTCCGCCCAGGGAGGAGCCTTTTAGTACCTCCCCTCGGTGGCCTTTTGGAAATAGAGCGAGGAAGGCAGGTATCCACCCACCGTGCTCTTCTGGATTCCAGAATAAGCAAAAGATGAATGCTAACACGTAGAGGAGGGCTGAGAAGAAGGGAAGGAGGACCGCTCCCATTAGAAGCACAGGCGTTGACTAAGTCCTGCAGGTGCAAACCGCGCCCTAGCTAGGGGCGCCTGGGTGTGAGCGGCCTGGAGACGTCCGGAGAGCAGGGGACAGCAGGGACACGTACCTGCTTACGAGCTCTCACCACCTGTATGGCGCGGCTGTGGTACGCATCGTTGTTGCCCTTGTTGTACTCGCTCACGGCGAAGTCCAACGCTCGCTGCACGCCTTCATCGTTGGCGTCTGCCTCCAAAGGGGCTCCCAACAGTCGCGGCGGGCCTTGCTTTGGGGTCGCGGCCCAGGCCACGGCCAGGACGGCCAGCAGGAGCAGCAAGGAGCGCAGCGGGCTGGCCATGGTTGGCTACGACAAAGGGATGGAGATCCAGCAGTACTCGGAGTTGGTGCTGAACAGAAGCTGCTCCCACAGTGCGGCTTTTAACCAATTGTGTGAGTTAGGGACCAGCCTTCCTCTCCTGGCTCCTCCTTTTCCGGCGGCTACCTTCCCTTTTCCGTCTGCCCCCTAGCCCTACTCCCAGCCCCGCCTCCTCCTCGGAACTGCCCCGCCCGCCCTCTGGCCCTCTTCTTCAGTCAGCTTCTAGTCTGTTCATGCCTTGTAGATCAGATACCTCTTCAAGAGCTGCCCAACTTCCATTCCCACTCCCTCACCCATCCCCTGCTGAGCATCCACCCACTACCCCCCCCACCCCACACCCCACACCCCAGTCTCTGCCCGGTCTCTCCCTTCCTTCTTCATTTTTAGCTTTCTGTTCTTCCCAGTTCCTCTTCTTCAGGGCTCTCTTCCATGGCTTCCCGTTTCACACCAAGTTCCCTGTTTCATGCAGTGCGGTTTTAACATAGAATGCTCCCTGGACCCTAAAATACCGTGACATCTGAACCCTACTTCTCCAGAAAGGAAAAGGGCAACTGGTCTTTACTTTCCTGGATCTTCAGAGTTCAGCCTTGATCACTTGATAGAGAGCAGGGTCTCTGTTGAACAGGGCTGTTATTTCAGTTTCCTGCAGGCCCTGTCCTAAGATACCTGTCAAAGGAAAATGAATTGATCGTGGGGGAGTGGGGAAGTGTGTGGTATTCTGTGTGGCTGCTCATAATCCTTAAAGAAACCATCCTAGGCTTGTTCCTGGACCAGGGCACCCTAGGGACTGGAGACGCCCTGAATGGGTATTGCAACAGGCTGCCCAGTATATCGATCTAAGATGAAGCCATGTGTCTTTTATGCTTTCAAATAGACAGGTTAAAAACTATAGTATGAGGCTGGGTGTGATGGCTCATGTTTTTAACTTCAGCACATGGAAGGCAGAAGCAGGTAGATTTGTGTTAGTTCAAGACCAGCTTGGTCTGCATCCCTAGTTCCAGGCCAGCAAGGGCTACACAGTGAAATCTTGAAGAAAATAAAAAGTCAGGGCTATACAGTGAGACCCTTTTGTTAAAAAAACAAACAAACCAGTGACAACAAAACCCAAACATTGAATACTTTAATAATATTTAGCCTATCAAATATAATTTCAACATATAAATAATAACTCTTAAGGAAATAGCTTATATTCTTTAATGTGTATAGTAATCCTTTAGAGTCTGTGTGTATTTGTAACATTTAGGACCAATGTTCACTTCCCACATCTGTTAATTGCCAGTGCTGGTGGCTACAGTACTGCATAAGGTTTAAGCTTTAAGGTTTGTGCTGGTGGTAGTATGGGAGGTGATCAATAATTAAGATCAGATGATGATAATGCTCTGCACAAAGTGAGCTAGGGGGAGCAAGAGATGGATGCCACTGGATATTAGTTGAGAGGTCCCTTTGGGATTTAAACAGACAAGGAGTTCCACGTAGACCAGGAAGATAGCACCAGTCAGAGGGAATGACCCCTGCTCAGGTGATGAGGCCCAACAGGGCTTTTCTGTGTAGAAACCAGGAACACAGGGAAGGGGTAGGGCCAGGACTTCCACTCTGGCAGCTTTGTGGATGCTGGAGCTGGTGGGGGTTGGAGGCTATGGGACAAGCTAGCAAGAGGGCAGGCAGCTGAGGATGAACATCCAAGCACAAGGTCTATTCTGGCTTCTTCCCTAAGGGAGCCTCACTGTGGGTCTGGTACTTTCCCCCCTGACTGGAAGGTCACATAGTTTCAACTGACTTACCAGGAGTGAGGTATTGTTAAATATGCTAAAAGACTTATTTTATGTGTATAAAATAATTTCAGTGAGTGCACACAAACCTAGGACATGTGTCTGACCTCAGAAAGTTCCCTGGTGCCTTTGTGGTCTCTGTTGGTGGCCACTGGACCCTTGCCAGCCCATCTGTCCCCGGAGACTCATTCTCCTGTCTTTTCTTGGACTTCCTGTAAACATGCAGTGCAAGCCATGTTTGGCCTTTTGGAGCAGTAGCAGCATGAGGTTCCTTTGCACTGGTTCCTTAACCAGATCTTAGTTCCCTTTCTGTTCAGGCAGATTCTATGTTCAAGTGGATGCTGTGTAGGCTGACACAGCCTCCAGCTCAGGACCAAGGAAGCACATGCTCACTGTGGACCACAGCAGTGGACAGGGCAGAGTTGAGTTCTATGCAGATGGTATTTCTTCTTTCAACCTCACTCTCTAACTCTGTGTACTTGAAAATGATCCTGTGACAAATGAGCTGGGAGTGACGGTATCTGGTTTTGAGAGGAACACCGGAAGGTCCTGGGCCCTCAAAGGATACCAAGAAGGATTATGTTGGGTGTGGTAGGTACTGGTAACTTAGTGTCATCCCTGCTATGATTTTCGGTCTAGGCTCTGGGATGGACCTATCAGCAGGAATCTAACAGGCACTAACAATATTACTAATGAGTATTTACGTTCAGGGTTAGAATAGGGGACCCTGACACATTGCTGCAACCTAACCCCACTTTGAGTACCAGAGTAATAATGTTCACGTTGCTCTACAAGGTAAAGCACCTGTGGCAAGAATGGCAGTTGTCATTTGTAAAGCAGAAATCATCAATCACTTGTGTGTAATATTTTCCTAGATTAATAGGAAGGTGGAGACAGACAGACAGACAGACAGGAAAGAGGGCTGCATCCGCCCAGGTCTTTCTGAGCAGAACGCTGGGCAGACATTGGATTTTTCTGGGGCTCCACTCTCAGGATTATTGTAAGTTGAAACAGGGGCAACCCTCCTTATCCCATCATTTCTCACTAGAAAGAAGATCCAGGGTGGACTCATGTGGATGGGAGCATGTTGGAGAGACATCTGTGACCACACTGCCTGTCATATCTCTATTAGAAGGTTGGCTCAGATTTATTTGGGAGAGTCGGTGACCTGTGAGTGGCACCTCTGATTCCCAAGAGTCAGACTCCACTTCAGTGTACTTCCAGGAACTGTAACGATGGCTTCCAGTTAGGTGCAGTAAAAGGTGGAAGGTGAGACAACTCTTGGGTAAAACGTCTGCTTATTCTTCATCTAACTCACTAGGAGGCAGGGCTGTAAGTGGCAGAGATGACAGGCTTCAGTGGTCACAGCTCAGCATGAACGAGCAGTTTGTGTCCTGGGGGCTGCAGGTTCTAGATAAGCTACAGACATCCTGAGAAAACCAGGAAACCAAGAGCTGAGCCACAGGGCCACATGCAGTATAAAGGAGTCCACCTGTCCAGGAGAGAAACATGACTCCCTCCAACAGAGGAGACTCAGGAAGCCCTGGTCTCTGCTTGTGTGGCTGCTGATTTCTTGATCTGAGTTGGAGAGAAGATGAAGGGGCGATAGAAAGTCTCTGTAATAATAAGTGGATATTCCCTGGATATGGTGGGGCAGGCCTATCATCCCAGTTACTGAGGAGGCTGAAGCAGGAGCTACATAGTGAGAACCTATTTCAAAACATAAAGTAAAAAGAGGGTTGGAGATGTAGCTCAGGGTAGAGGGCTTACTTACCATGTGTGAGACTGTAGGTTTAATTCCAAGTATCACACGTAAACAAACAAATACGTAGTGGGTTGAAATGATGCTATTTTTAGATCTGTGGCTAAACGGATAAAACACCACCCAGTGTTGCAAGGAACAAGATCAAATAGGTTGAGAGTTGAGATCCTGAGTAGTCAAGGCTTGAACCCTTAAGAATACAGCGTCTATGGTAGCTGCTTAGGGTGATCAAGTCATAGGTTTTCTGGTCTCCCTCTTACAATAGGAGAGCCTGAAGCTCCCCTTATAGAGTGCCTGGGGTTCTTTGAGGTTGGGCTCTCAAGTCCTCTGTGCACACACTTTTGTATTCTCTCCCTTCTCTGCTTTCCCTATCACCAACTCATGATGAGATGGAGGCTTCCAGGTGGTGTGCTCGATTCAGTTCAGTGTTAGGGCTGGGGTGGGGTTGTTATCTCATCATCACTGGAAGCTGATGCATTCCATGTAGAGAGAGGTGGGTGAGCAGTGTTTTCTAACTGATTGTTTTACAACTCACAGGAGTATAGATACTTTCTACTCCGCTAGTCTTGAGTTCAGGTTCCTTCTTATTCTCAGACTATTTACAAGAGTAGAGGCAGTGATGGGGGTGGTACAGCCTAGTGGAGAGGCATAGAAAAAGGACTTCTGAGGACACAGGCAGCTGGCTGGAGCAGCTGGCTGCTCCACCCATCTTTCTGGGCTTCAGCTTGCAAGTTTCCACCAAGAGGAAAACAGGAAGGCTGGCTTGCGTTGAGGACTCCCTTTCAGGACTGATTCCCAGGGGGTGAGAAGTTCTGTCTAACCCACAGGACAGGCTGGTGGTCTGCCTCTCAGTGCTATGCAACTGAACCTTAGCTTCTTTTTCAGTGTCAGAGAAAATAACTCCTGCCCTAGCTCAGACACGCTCAGTGGATTCCTGAACATTGGGGCTAGAGGTCTGAGGTCACCAGGACAGAACTGTTTTCTCTCCAGTGCCCTTGCCTCCTTTACCCTAACTAGGTGGCTCGATCCTGTGTCCAAGACCCTTCTCTGCCATGCCTTTCTCTATCAGGCTTTGACTCACTGTTTTGACCGTACCAGCCCCGGAGTGCTCAGGTTCAGCAGAACCCCGCCCAGTCAGTTCATAGAGACTTCACTCTTCTTATCTGACCATCAGTATGGAGTTTTTCATCCTCTTGCAATGTCCCTGTATTGTTTTTACTCAAAATTTTAGTCCTGTTAGCTGGAAAGCCCTACTAATGAATGCCTTTCCAACTTTTCCATCCCTCATCCCCTCCTATTCAGCTCCTTGCCTGTAATTCTCGGCTTTCATTACTATGTTTGGAGTTAAGGGACTGTTGGTCTCCTTTGCTACAGTCAGGAATCAAGTCCTTCTGAAGTTTAAGCAAAGCTTCTTGCTCTGCCAGCTCTAGTCTTATGGAGCCCACTTGGAGCCTACTTGGAGACTAGGGGAAGGCAGATGGGGAGGGAGAGGGGGAGGGGGAGGCTGCTGTGGAAGACAGTATCTGGAGTCATTTTTCCTTCATTTTATAATGAAATAGTTTAAAATTACAACGTTATAAGAAATCTAGACATCTATATCCATCAGTCTGACATTCATTTATATTAGACTGAATTAACTTTCCTGCTTGTCTATCCACCTATCCTTCTCTTCCTATTCTGAAATGCATTTTTCACTTGATATACTTTGCAGTTGTAGATACCAATATATCCTACTCCTGATCACTTGAGTCCACACTTCCCTAACTACAACTGGGTATTTATTTGCAGTGTTTTCATTTGTTGTAAACCTGTCTCGAGATGTGCAGGTCTTAAGTGCCCTTGCACCGACTCTTGTAGATGTGTACTGAACCCCAGTGCCACCCAACTCCCATGGGATGCAGGACGGCTCTTCCCCACCCTTCCAGCCAGGTTTGGATCTTCACCAACCATCCCAGCAACCGATTCTGTTTCTGTCATAGTTGATTTTGCCTCATGTTTTCATCACTGGGATTGTATGGTAATGTTGGCACTCGGTTGTATGGTAGTGTTGGCACTCGGTTGTATGGTAATGTTGGCACTCAGTTGTATGGTAACATTGGCATTCAGGTCTGGCCTTTTCCACTTCAGCGTGATGTTTTTAGAAGTGCCACGTTGATGAGCTACATGTGCCTTTATCTTTGATTGCCATCATGAGCTCCTTTTCCCAAAGACTCCTGGGATACTCTGGCCTTGGGTTGCTGGAAAGTCTGGGCATAGCCGAGCTGAGCGTGTCTCTGGCTGTTCTGTCTTCTTTGCTACCTCTTTTTCTTGTTCCTATTTCGCTTGGAATAATTTCCTCTCCTCTTCCCCCTTTTTTATCTTGATACAGATTAAATCTAGAAACACTAAAGCTGGAACAAAACTTGGTTTTATGCAACACTGAGTAGTTTTCCCAACTCCTCCCCTACATTTGAAAATAAAAATACTTTTTAAAAAAATGTAAAGTGTCTTCATTATAAAAACAAATAAAAAACAAAAACATACCAGAGGTAAGTTACAAACATGCATGTGAATTTGTATGTGGGTATGTGTGCTCATGTGCCTTCATGTGCACACATTTGTCTGTCAGCACACATGTGTTTTAACCACACTGAGATGATGTGGTGGTTATATTTTTTATTTTATTTTTTCTCTTGTCATATATTACATCCTAATCATGGTATCCCCTCCCTCTGCTCACTCCCCCTTCAGTCCTCTCCCCCAGATATCTTCCACCCACACCTCAGAAAAGAGCAGACCTCCCAGAGGCCTCCCAAACAAATACACCATAGTAAGACCAGGCACATACCATTACATAAGGCAACCCAATAGGAGGAAAAGGGTCCCATAATTATGCAAAAGAGTCAGAGGCAGTCCCTGCTCCCATTGTTAGGATTTCTATAAGAACATAAAGCTACTAAACTATATATAACACACATGTAGCCAGCTTAGGTGAGACCCCTTCAGATTCCCTGATCTTACAAGTTCCCATGAATCAGTTGATTCTGTGGGCCTTGTTTTCCTGGTGGGTCCCTTATCCCTCAGGTTTCTGTAATACTATATCTCCCTCCTCATCAGGACTCCCTGAGCTTCTCCTAATGTTTAACTGTGGATCTCTGAATCTGCTCTCACTAGGTGCTGGACGAAGTCTCTCTGCTCTCTTTTGATGCTAGGCTCCAATCCAGGCACACTCTGCAGGCAGGACAAACTGTAGGTGGAAAATTTGTATTTATTTATTTTAATTTATTTATTTGTTTTATGTATATGAGTACAATGTAGCTGTCTTCAGACACACCACAAGAGGGCATTAGATCCCATTGCAGATGGTTGTGAGTCACCATGTGGTTGCTGGAAATTGAACTCAGGACCTCTGCAAGAGCAGTCAGTACTCTTACCCTCTAAGCCATCTCTCCAGCCCAGGCCAAAAGTTTTGTGACTGGTTTGATGTCCCAATCCCTCTACTTGAGGCGTTGTCAATGGCCAATTTAGGCCCCATGTCCTCTATTCCCAGGAGTCTTTGCTAGGGCTATTCTCATAGATTCTATGGAGTTTCTATTACACTAGGTTTCCAACTTACCCCTGAAATGCTCCCAATTTCAGTCATTTCTCCCGGTATTTTCTCCCTCTCTTCCTTTCTCCTGATGCCTACTGTTCCCAGTCTCAAACTTTTCCTGTCTGTTTCATCTTCCTGGGGAGATCCTTGATTGCTCCCTTAAGCCATCCTTGTTGCTTAGCCTCTCTGGGTCTGTGGACTGTAATATGATAGTCGTTTATTATGCAGCCAATATCCACTTATGAATGAGTACATACTATGTCTTTTGGGGCTTAGGTTAACTCACTCAGGATGATTTGTTCTAGTTTCACTCATTTGCCTGCACATTTCATAATGTCATTGTTTTTAACATCTGAGTAATACTCCACTGTGTAAATGTACCACATTTCTTTATTCATTCTTTAGTTGAGGGACATCTAGGTTGCTTTCAGCTTCTGGATATTATGAATAAAGCTGCTATGAACATATTTTAGCAAGCATTTTTATGATAGGATGTAGTATTCTTTGGGTGTACTGGTATACCTGTGGTAGTGGTATAGCTGGGTCTTGAGGTAGATTGATTTTCACTTTTCTGAGAAATGGCCATATTGACTTCCAAAGTGCCACATGTAGTTTGCACTCCCACCATCAGTAGAAGAGTGTTTTTCTTGTTTTACATCCCTACCAACATGAGCTGTCTGTTTCTTGTGCTTTTGATCTTAGCCATTCAGACAGGTGTAAGATGAAATCTCAAAGTAGTTTTAATTTGCATTGTCCCTGATGGCTAAGGATGTTGAACCTTTCTTTGTTTCTTGGCCATTTGAGATCCTTCTCTTGAGAACTCTGCTTAGATCTGTATTCAACTTTTTAATTGGGTTACTTAGTTTGTTGATGTCTAATTTCTTGAGCTCTTTATATATTTTGGATGTATATCCTCTGTTGGAAGTGGGGTTGGTGAAGATCTTTTCCCATTATTTGCTCTGCCAGTTTGTTCTATTGATGGTCTCTTTTGACTTACAAAAACTTCAGTTCTATGAGATCTCATTTATTAATGCCTTAGTGCTTGTGCTATTGGTGTTGTTTCTTGCACCAATGCATTCAAGGATATTCCCCATCTTCTCCACTGTCAAGTTCAGTGTAAGTGTATATGGTTTTATGTTGATGTCTTTGGCCCATGTTTTGTGGCAGGGTGACAGGTGTTTGTATTTTACATACTGACATTTTGTTAGGAGACAGTTGCCTGAGTCTGGCCATCGCAGGAAAACTTCCAGCTTGCTGACAGGGTAAAACCTGAGTTCATGTTCCCATGCATTGGAACTAACTTTTATCCTGCTTCTTCTGGTGTTTCATATTTGTTTGTGTTAACAGTAAAGGATGTAAAGAGGAAAGTTGTTCTTATCTCATTGTCTAAACTAAGGTACAGAAGTCATAAATATGTTGCATGTCTTGACTTAATTGATTATGTGCAGCTTGCCCATTCCTTTAACTGTTATCATTCTAAATTTTGGGCCAGAGTCCAAGAGGGGACCTGATTGCAAAAGCTATATCAAGGACCCTGAAACCAGGTGACCCGGATAAGGCATAGTAACTTCCTTGCTTTAACCCCTTGTGTCAAAATATGATTGACCCGTGCAACAGCCTACCTTGCTCCCCCTTACTTTGTGTTCCTATCCTATAAAGCTGTTGAATGATCTTCCTTCAGCGATGTGGTTCCAATCTGGAACTCGCTGCTTCCTTGCACTTGTATAAAATAAAGCTTTCATTTTTTAAGCTTCTATGAAGTGAGTTTTCTCAGCTTCCACTCTGAACCCAACAAGACCTACACCATTTGTCGAAGATTTTTTTCCATTGTATATTTCTGATTTCTTTATTAAAAACAAACAAACAAACAAACAAACCATAGATGTGTGGATTTATGCCAAAGTCTTTGATTCCACTCATTAACATGTCTGTTTTTATGGCAATGCCATGAGTTTTTTGCTGCCACAGCTCTGTAGTGCACCTTAAAATCAGGGATGGTGATAGCTTCTGAAGATCTTTTAATGTATAGGATTCTTTTAAATATCCTGGTTTTTTTTGTGGGTTTTTTTCTTTGAATTAAGTTGAGTATTTTTCTTTCAAGATCTTTTAAAGACTTGTGTTGGAATTTTGAAGGTGTCTGCATTGAACCTGTACATCGTTTTTGATAGGAGGGCCACTTGAGATCCCTCTCTTGAGAATTCTGTTTAGATCTGTACTTGATTTTTTAACTGGATTACTTAGTTTGTTGATGTCTAATTTCTTGAGCTCTTTGTATATTTTGGATATATATCCTCTGTCGATGTGGGGTTGGTGAAGATCTTTACCCATTCTTTGCTCTGCCAATTTGTTCTATTGATAGTGTTTTATTAACATATTTTAGTATATTAATCCTGCTGATTCATGAGTATAGGAGATCTTTCCATCTTCTGATATGTTCTTTAATTTCCTTTTTCAAAGACTTGAAGTTTTATCATACAGGCCTTTCACTTGCTTGGTTAGACTTACCACAAGATATTTTATATTATTCATGTTTATTGTGAAAGGTGGTATTTCCCTGATTTCTTTCTCAACCCATTTGTCGTTTGTTTTTACTTCCATTTTTAGGTCTTGGACTGCTTTGTTCAATTCCTTCACATGTTTGTGTTTTCCTGTATTTTTATTGGATATTTTATTTATTTACATTTCAAATGTTATCCCCCTATCTCATATCCCCTCCACCTGCCTCTATGAGGGTGCTCCCCACCCATCCACCCACTTCAACCTCACTGCCCTGTTATTACCCTATACTGGGCCATTGAGCCTTCACAGGATCCTTTTTTTTTTCTCTATGTATCCTTGGCTGTCCTGGAATTCACTGTGTAGACTAGGTTGGCCTTGAACTCAGAAATCTACCTGCCTCTGCCTCCCAAGCGCTGGGATTAAAGGCGTGTGCCACCGTCACCCTCTCCTGAGCCTTCTCAGGATCAAGGGCCTCTCCTCTCGTTGATGCCCAGGTAAGGCCATCCTCTGGTACATATGCAGATGGAGCCATGCAAACCCCTTCAGCTCCTTCAGTCCTTCCCCTAACTCCTCCATTGGGGGCCCTGTGCTCAGTTCAATGGTTGGCAGCCAGCATTTGCATCTGTATTTGTTATGCTGACATTTGACAGCTGTATCAGGCTCCTGTCAGCAAGCACTTCTTGGCATCAGCAATAGTGTCTGTGTTTGGTGTCTGTATATGGGATGAGTCCTCAGGTGGGGCAGTCTCTTGATAGCCTTTCCTTCAGTCTCTGCTCCACACTTTGTCCCCATATTTCCTTTAGACAGGAGCCATTCTGGGCTTATTAGTACTCTTAACTCCAAACTCCTCTTGTTTGTTTTGAAGAATTCATGTGAACACTTCCTCCCATCATAGATTTATTTTTTTTAACATGATTTGAATAAATGGTTTTGGTAAGGGGAAAAATTAAGAAAAGCAAAATTGAAAATGTGGAATGAAGTTCCCAGAAGAAAAGCCACACCCATGTTAATTATTCTGCAATGCTGATTATCTGGTTTGACCTGTGATTGGAGAACTGGAAGTCCTAGGCCAATAACCCAGATTATCTTGGGGTATCTTTAACTCTGTTAAAACCACTCATGTCTACCTTTGTGTCTGACTAAACATCCTGAGACTAGCATGTGAGACATTTTAGGATGTACTAACTTAACAGACTGTTAGCTTATTCTGTTCAAAAAGCTAAGAATGGAATTAGACAGCAACTGAAACCTGTAGCAGAGACAACCTCGCCCAATGTTCCCACCAGTGTATTTGATGTCTCTTGTTGTATAAGTGTCACAAGTTCATGAAACTGTTGTCATGTTGAAATATCATATTTCTGGTAATCTCTCAGTCTGTGTTTCCAGGACATGGTCATTCATATTTGACTCCAGAAATAATGTTCTTTGAGGTGTAAGCTGTTTTATGTCCACAAACTAGTATATTTCAGTTTGTTGTTTCTGTTTTGAGACAATGTTAGCCCAAGTAGGCTTGAACTCTTTCTGCTACTCACAGCCTCCCAAATGATACAGTTGTTATTTATTTACTTATTTATTCTTGAGGTAAAAATTCCACTATGTAGTGTTGAATGGCTTGGGACTCATTACAGAGATCACGCAGGCCTAAAATTTGGAAAGATTCCACCTGCCTCTGCCTCCTGGGTGCTAGGATTAAAGGCATACAACACAATGCTTGGCTATGTGCATTTGTTTTTAATGTCATCAAAATTAAGGCAGAAAACCAGTGTGTGTGTATATGTGTGTGTGTGTGTGTGTGTGTGTGTGTGTGTGTGTGTGTATGTGTGTGTTGTAAGGAGAAATTAAAGCTTTAAACCTGTGCTGACTAGAAATAAAAGTTATGGGCCTAAGAATCCATCACAAACTGGCCACATAGGCCTGGGAAAGAGCAAACAAGTTGTTAGATATCATAAGAGCTGGCAGGTCAAGAAGACATAAAACTATAAACATAGAGGAAAATATGTCTAGGCAAATGAGGACATGTCCAAGGCCTAGGCCTGCAAAGACATGCCTGGCAGACACTAAGTAATGGACCATCTGGTCCTCTCAGATATGGTTTAAGGTCAGATGCTCTGTTGACTCAGATTAACACCAACCTTAGGAATTTTCCACTCTGTTCTGCACGTAATAGTTAATATTTGAACTAGCCAATCATGTATGACCACACTGATCCCTTTGTTCCCTCAGACCTTTTTCCTATAAAAACCTCTAACTTTCAAGCCTCGTGGTCGGCTCCATTATCTCCTGCGTGAGATAACTGTGGTGCCAAACCAAGGCATCCTGAAAATTAAAAATATACCTCTTGTAATTACATCAAGATGTGGTCTCTCGTGATTCCTTGGGTGTACGTCCTCCCGAGATTTGAGTGGGGGTCTCCCCCAGGGGTCTTTCAGTGTGAACCAAACTAACCCCATGAAAAAACTAAATAACCCAAACCAAAATGTGCTCCCCAACTAAACAATAGTGATACCAAAACAGACCAAAAAAACCCCAAAGAGAGTAAATTTATATTAATGAAACTAAAGAGCCTGGCATGATGACAAATGCATGTAATCCCAGAGCTCTGAACATGAAAACAAGAGAACAAAGGATCTGAAGCTAGTCCGGATTACATAGCAAGATTCTGTCTCAAAAATCCATGGACTGGGGATATACTCCAGCAATAATTTCTGAGCATGCACAAGGCCATGATTCAATTTCACCACTAGAGCTGGGCAGCGGTGGTGCACACCTTTAGTCCAGCACTTGGGAGGCAGAGGCAGGCGGATTTCTGAGTTTGAGGCCAGCCTGGTCTACAGAGTGAGTTCCAGGACAACCAGGGCTACACAGAGAAACCCTGTCTGGAAAATACAAACAAACAAACAAACAAACAAACAAACAATTTCACCACTAGAAAGAAAAAGGGAAAAGGGGCTAGACTAGTTTTCCAGGTGAGTCCAGGTCTGTGTACACTGGCTTGGAAGTAGCCGGTAATTAAGGTGCGAGCAATTAAGAGATGACGTCCCCTTCTTCTCTACTTCTTGTCCTCCCACACAAGCATTGTCTCCTCAAGGATTTCACTGAAACAAAGCTCCTTCACTACGAGTTGTACAGGGTAAACTGTCTTGTACAGGGTAAACTGCACGGTTAGAAGGCTCTAGGCAAAAGAATGTAATGACAGAGATGGAGAAGAATGGGACAGTGTAGTCCCAGAGGAAGCAGCAATCACTTCCAGTTGTGGGGAAGTGACTACTGATAGATGCCTAATTAATCCCCCCAAAGAAGGGGTTTTTGCAAAGACGAATGGGTGTTACACTGATCCTTTTCCAGACAGAATCCACTTTGTCCATGATGGGGTAATAAGTAAGACTAAGTGACCTTTGGCATAGCAGCACAATATGAGGGTGGTCACAATAGCCAGTGTGTTCACCTGCCAGAGTATAAAACACAAACTGCGTTTTAGGGTATAGGACAGATACAGTGAAAAAAATTATTTGTGTAGACCAGGTGCTGGTTCAAATAAAATTATGAAATTAAAGCATAGGGTGCTTTTATTTTGGCTATAAGAATATGTCATACTTACATGCTATTTCTAATTAGCTCAAGGGGGCTGAAAGAGAAATAAAGAAGACTCATACTTTGCCTCATTGTTTTCTTCCCACGCTTTCTTGCTTTCTTTATGTGGAGGTAGCTTTGTGGCAAGATTGTTTATTCACTAGTGCTTGAAAAACACTGTGTCCTGTGACTGACGCATGGTAACTTCTCGAAGAGGCTGTTAATTAGGTTCTTTGGGGTGGTCAAGAAAATTCGGTATGGTCCTTATGGAGGATAATGTACTTCCAGCCTCCTACTTTCTTTGCATAGCATTGCACCAAGTGGTCACACAGGTGCCACGGTGCGTGCTTAAGGTCAGACTACAACTTCTTCAATGTCTTTTTTTTTAATTGGTTGTTTTATTTATTTACATTTCAAATGTTATTCCCCCTTCCTGGTTTCCCTTCTGAAAATCCCCATCCCATTCCCCCTCCCTCCTGCTTTTATAAGGGAGTGCCTCCACCCATCCTTCCTGTGGGGTTGCAAACCCCTTCAGCTCCTTCAGTCCTTCCCCTAACTCCTCTACTGGGGTCCCCATGCTCATTCTGATGGTTGGTTGCAAGCATTTGCATCTATATTGGTCAGGCTCTGGCAAGGCATCTCAGGGGACATTCATACCAGGCACCAAGCACTCTTGGGATCAGCCATAGTGTCTGGGTTTGGTGTCTGCAGATAGAATGGATCCCTAAATGGGACAGTCTCTGGATGGTCTCTAGAAAGTCTCAGATGCCAGGAAAGCAAGAGGCTCCCAGGACCCAACAGGGATGGCATTTTACTGAAATACTCATCAGAGGGGAGAGAGAACCTGTAGAAACCATATCCAGAGGTTAGGCACAGCACCCAGTTGAGGGATGGGGCCACCTACCCATCTCAAAAATATTAACACAGAATTGTTTGTGTTTAAAGGAATTTCAGGGACAAAAAGTGGAGCAAAGACTGAAGGACAGACTGAAGGACAGACTACAACTTCTAAGAGTTGAGTCTCTCCTACCAGACTCTCAAAGAAGAGCTAATACCAGTACTCCCCAAATTGTTCCACAAAGTGGAATCATAAGGAACATTCCCTAATTTCTTCAATAAGGCCATAATTACCCTGATACCTAAACAACACAAAGACTCAACAAAGAAAGAGAACTTCAGACCAATTTCACTTATGACCATCAATGCAAAAATTCTCAACAAAATTCTATCAAACCAAATCCAAGAACACTTCAACAACTGAAACAAATAAACAAACAAAACTCCCCCAAAAACAAAACAAAAAGCCACAAACAAGTAGACTTCATCCCAAGGATGCAGGGATGGTTGAATATATGAAAATTCATCCATGTAATTCATTATACAGACAAACTGAAAGAAAAAAGATCATTTGATCATCTCATTAGATGCTGAAAAGGCCTTCAACAAAATCCAACATTCCTCATGTTAAAAGTCTTGTAGAGATCAGAGATGCAAGGCCTACACCTAAACATAATAAAACAATGTACGGCAAGCCAATAGACAACATCAAATTAAATGGAGGGAAACTTGGAATCAATCTCTCTAAAATCTGAGACAAGACATGGCTGCCCACTGTTTCCCTATCTATTCAATATAGGACTTAAAGTTCTAGCTAGAGCAACCAGAGGAGAACAAGAGGATATAATTTAGAAAAGAAGTCCAGTCATCACTATTCACAGAGAATATGATAGTATGCATAATCAATCCCCAAAATTCTAGCAGAGAACTCCTACAGCTGATAACTTCAGCAAAGTGGCTGGATATAAAATTCACTCAAACAAATCAGTAGCCTGCCTCTGCACAAAGGATAAAATTGGCTGAGAAAGAAAATTGGGAAACAATATCCTTCACAATACAATAGTCACAAATAATATAAAATATATAATCAATAATATATAACAATAATGACAAATAATATAAAATATATCTAACCAAGCAAGTAAAAGATCTGTATGACAAGAACTTCACATTCCTGAAGAAAGAAATTGAAGAAGACCTTTGAAGATGGAAAGATCTTCCACTTTCGTGGATGGGCAGGATTGCCACAATAGCCATCTTACCAAAATCAATCTACAGATTCAATTCAATCCCCATCAAAATGCCAACACAATTCTTCAAAGACATGGAGAGAGCAATTCTCAACTTTATATAGAATAACAAAAAACCCAGGATAGCGAAAACAATTCTCCAACACTGTGAGGGATAGTGAGGGAATCACTATTCCTGACCTCAAGCTGTACTATAGACCAATAGTGATAAAAACTACATGGTATTGGTACCGAGACAGACAGGTCAACCAATGGAAAAGAATTGAAGGCCCAGAATTAAACCCACACATCTATGGACACTTGATTTTTGACAAAGAAGCCAAAGCCATACAATGGAAAACAGAAAGCACCTGGATCAATTGGTGCTGGCCTAACTGGATGTCTGCATGTAGAAGAATGCAAATAGATACATAAGTATCATCCCTGCACAAAACTCAAGTGGATCAAGGACTTCATTATAAAACTGAGTAGAGTTAATCTCATAGAAGAAAAAGTGGGAAATAGCCTTGAATGCATTGGTACAGGAGACAATTTCCCAGTGAACCTGACCTATGACTTTCAAGGCAGAAGTCTTCATTCTCATTCCCTGACTGATCTCACTTATGCTCTCTGGGTTGAATGAACTTCAAGGGCCCGTAGAGGTGTGCGGCTAAAAGATCTTTGACAAGAAGGGTTATCCCACATGAATGAAGATCTTTCCTAAGACTGAAGCCAGATGCTGAAGAAATCTAATTCTTTTTTATCCTGTGGCTATGAGAAACAATGAGGAAATGATTCAAGGTAGAGAAGCATGACAAAGAAAAAGAAAAGAGGTAGGAGGTGGGCAGAAGATGAGGTAGGGGAATCAACACATTTGGTATGGACTACTGTTTCTCAAACTGTGGTCCAGGTCCTGTTATACTTCCTCTTTTGGTCCTTATTCAGTCCCAAGGTAGAGGGTTGGATGACAGGCATTGAAGCAGAGAGCCCTTCCATAAACAGTTCAGACAGAAAAGGGAAGCAAATGGACTCTGTTCCCTTTTTGTGGAAATGGGAAGTGGGCCAGGACCAAACACAATAGCTTCTAGAGCATCAAGGGCCTAGGTAGGGAACCTGGCAAGTGAGGAACCATTGTGAGACCAAGGCCCTCAGGCACATGGCTCAGTGAGTGAGGCAGGGCGTAATGTTTGCTCTGTCAACCAGGAGCAGATAAGTGCCAGAGAAATACCCCGGTGGATCCCAGTTGCAGCCAAACTTTCTCACAAACTGTCTGTTAGACCTTGGATTTACATGTGATTTTCTGGGTGTTAAGCAACTCAAAATCCCAAACAGCTGGGAGGAAAATAATGAAACATGACAGGATCAAGTTTTGTGTTCCTGTAACTGGCTAGGCAGAAATGAAGACATTTTGAAGAGATTGTCAGACTATTGAAACAATGGACCCCAAAGAAATGGGAATTTCTTCCAGGAATTTCATGCTGGGAGAAAGAAAAGGCCCGGGATAGATGCTGATAAGTTTGTAATTAGGAAAGAGATTTAACATAGTTCTATTATCTTGACAGACCACCTCCTCCAGGATGAGACTGAAGCCCAGCCTTGGATAGGTCAATGTTGGACAGACCATACCTTGATTAGGACTACTTAGATATACATATCCTTGACCCTCTATTTAAATTTTAATCTCACTTCTGGACCTTGAAGGTGTGTGTGTGTGTGTGTGTGTGTGTGTGTGTGTGTGTGTGTGTGTGTGTGTGTATGCAGGGGTCGGGGTAAGGAGTGGTGGTCAATAGATCTCTTTGTCCCTCTCCCCACTGTGTCCAAACTGAAAAAAATCTTTTTTCTGCTTTCCATTATTAATTTCACTCCCAAGAATAAGAAACAAGAAACACATCTGACCAGATGATGTGCAGTGGGAATGGAGATTGTATCTGACAGGATTTATTAAAACAAAACAATCAAGCCTCATCTGAAAGCACTCCCTGGCTCGTTGGAGTAGACTCAGGAGACCTGGCAAGCTGCTTAAGCATTCTGGATTCTTAACACTTGGTCAGACTGAGTCCTAATTAACTGTCCATGATGAATGAAAGCTTTGTCCCTTTCTGAATCTTAATTTTTCCTCTCAGGAACAAGAGAGGGTAGAATAAAGGACATCACTGTCAGCCAGCTCTCTTGTACTTAAGCAGGGGCAGCAATCCCAGTTTAATTGGCTTTGCTTCTTGGCTAAACACAGAAGCAGCAGCATCTATAATTGCCATAAATGGCCTTCCCAGGGTTGCAGAAGCTGAACTGTGAACTGGTCCAGGAATTCATCAGGAACTGGCTGCATGTCCAGCTTTTTTACAGTGGCATAGGACACAGGTTTTGTTTGTCTTTTGCTTCTAATCTCACACTGGTTGAAGTAAGCTTTTCATATCCCTTCAGGCTCTGTACATCCTCTCCAGTCAACACGGACCAAGGAGGGAGAATTCCCACACTGCTGCCCTTTCTCTGTTGATTTATCATAGTTTCTGTCCAGTGTCATTCCCTTCTTCCCCTAGAACTAGAAAAAGGGCCAAACTTCCCTCTCCACCCTACTGGCAGAAATCTAGTACTCTCTTCCCTTTTTTGGTTCTGGCCACACAGGGCTGAACGGAGGCTGGGCCAGTTCCTCACCCTGAGCTTTTTCAGAAGACACAATGTAACATGTTAACTGTGTGTAGTGTGATAATTTTATACATGTATGTAATAATGTATGGTGATCAGATCATGGCTTTTCTATCTTTTTAGTTATTGTGTTGAATGTGACATGTTTGGAAGCTTTTGGAAGCTTAGAACTCTATATCATTTAAAGTGTGATATATATATATATTATATATGTATATGTATAGGCATCTATCACCTATCTATCTACTCATCTATCTATATCTATCCATCCACATGTATAGACACATATGTTTAAATGTAGTCACCCTATGATGCTGTAGTACAGCATCAGCCTCTATTCTTGGTATCCAGCTGTATTTCCATCCACTGTGTCACCCTACTTTACCCCTCCTTGCTGACACTTCCCAGCCTCTGCTGTTCCCTATTGTCATTTTTACCTAGAGGCAAGTCTGGAAATAACGTCATCTGAACTGGGGAGTTACCACAATTAAGTTCTGAGGTGGTACTGATACAGGCCTGAGCATCTGGGTTTCTGATGCTCCATATGATGCTGACTCTGATAGGGCTGGCTGCTGGACCACTCTGTGCCTCAATTATGGCAGCAAGTGGTTGCAGAGCCAGTAAGCACTATATCCCTGCCTGAGAGGTTTGGCAGGCTTCCTGTGGAGGATGACTGGTTTCTTTGTTTTCTAACTTTTTTTTGTTGGTGTTGTTTCATTTTTGTTAAAGGTCAGTAAGAGCCTTTGGCTAGATTGAGTCCTGTGGACCAAACATGCAGTCCCTTGGTTGTAGCTGGTACCCTTAACAAGCACGCCTAGAATCTGCTTAACGACCCTATTGTACGCAGAACAGCCCCACATGACATAAGATAGCACAGGAGCAATGCATTGAAACTGGTCAGTAATCACAATTCTGAAGATTGCAGTTATTTGCAATGCAGCAATCCTGGTATCTTTTAGAGCTGTACCATGGGAAAACAGTAGCCCTGTGAATGTTTTACTAACATTCCAGTGAAGCAATCTTGATCACATAGATCCTTAACCAAGTCTAATGGTTTAGTGTAATCTCTATACTGAGTATCTATAGTTTTGATGATTACTTTTAGAGATCTCGTTGTCCCTTCTGAACTGTCTTCCTCTTTGAAAAGTCCTTCCATTTTCTTTTTGTCTTTGAGTTTTAGTGATACTAGGAATAGAACTCAGTGCCTTGAGCATGATAACCTTGTTCTCTACCACTGAACTACACTCCAAACTCCTACTCTTTGGGTGGTCTGAAAGAAATCAGTCCCCTCTGGAAGCTGAGAACGCCAGACACCTTCTCTCACTGCTTCCCTTAAGGTTTGACTGGTCTCTCAGTCAGAGGTCTTGATTTTGGATCTGTTGTCTAGACAAATAAAACAAAGAGGTTAGGATAGCCCAAAACACAGAGCGACACCATGTCCATGTTTTTAGCAGGCTTATTTGCTGACCACACCATGATGGCCACCTGTGCTCCACTGTACAGAACTGGCAGAACTACAGTATGCCAACCAGACATAGTACAAGGACTAAAGTTGACCATCCTTGGCTGCCCGATCCTTATTTTGTACTCCTTTCCCAAACCAGGCTATACAGGTTTTCTCTGCGGGGTTTCCATTTTGGTTCACTAGAATCCTGTTTCTTGTAAGTCAACTAGGCTTAAGTTTAGTTCCCTAAAGACAAGCACATTGCTCTGTATACTTCTCTACTTTAAGAAAATTTCATTGGGCCACTTCTTTCATTTTCCCCACTGACTCAGAGGCTTCTGGGATTTTTGGTAATTTTTAGTAAAATATCATTACAGCCACCACAAATAATAAGCAGAAAGCAGCTGTCCCATTTGCTGTGTGAGGTCTAGTGAATGGTTTGGTTCACTAGGGATTCACTAGAATGCTCTACAGTCTAATAAATATATTCACAAGTAAGACTAATTTACTGTCGGTTATTGTGTCTACTAGAGATGGGACACACAAAGTCACAGACAGTAACAACGAGTGGACCAGAGCTCATGTCTTCTGTAAGCTACAGTTCTTTTTCTCATGAAAGGAAGAGAACGCTCTCAGACAGGTCTTAGGTATCTTGTACCAGCTTACATTCCTACCAGAAATGCAGGAGTGTTCCTCTTTCTCCATATCCTCGCTAGCACCTGCTGTCACCCGAGTTTTTGATTTTAGCCCTCTGACTGGTATGAGGTGGAATCTCAGATATGTTTTGATTTGAATTTCCCTGAGAACTAAGGATGTTGAACATTTTTTCAGGTGCTTCTCGGCCATTCAATATTCCTCAGATGAAAGTTCTTTGTTTAGCTCTGTACCTCATTTTTAAATGGGATTATTTGGTTCTCTGGAGTCTAACTTCTTGAGTTCTTCGTATATATTAGATATTAGCCCTCCACCAAATGTAGGATTGGTGAGGAATTTTTCCCAATCTGTTGGTTGCCTTTTTGCCTTATTGACAGTGTCCTTTGCCTTACAGAAGCTTTGCAGTTTTATGAGGTCCCATTTGTTGATTCTTGATCTTACGGCACAAGCCATTGGTGTTCTGTTCAGGAATTTTTCCCCTGTGCCCATATGTTCGAGGCTCTTCCCCACTTTCTCTAAAAGTTTCAGTGTATCTGGTTTTATGTGGATGTCCTTGATCCACTTGGATTTGAGGTTTGTAGAAGGAGATAAGAATGGGTCAATTTGCATTCTTCTAATGCTGACCACCAGTTGAACCAGCACCATTAAAAATGGTGTCTTTTTTCCACTGGATGGTTTTAGCTCCTTTGTCAAAGATCAAGTGGCCATAGGTGTGAGTTCATTTCTGGGTCTTCAATTCTATTCCATTGATCCACCTGCCTGTCACTGTACCAATACTATGAAGTTTTTATCACAATTGTTCTGTAGTACAGTTTAAGGTCAGGGATGGTGATTCCACCAGAAGTTCTTTTATTGTTGAGAATAGTTTTTGCTATCCTGAGTTTTTTGTTATTCCAGATGAATTTGCAAATTGCTCTTTCTAACTCTATAAAGAATTGAGTTGGAATTTTGATGGGGATTGCATTGAATCTGTAGATTGCTTTAGTCAAGATGGCCATTTTTACTATACTAATCCTGCCAATCCATGAGCATGGGAGATCTTTCCATCTTCTGAGATCTCCTTCAATTTCTTTCTTCAGAGACTTAAAGTTCTTATCATATAGACCTTTCATTTGCTTGGTTAGAGTCACACCAAAGTATGTAATATTATTTGTGGCGATTGTGAAGGGTGTCATTTCCCTAATTTCTTTCTCAGCCTGTTTATCCTTTGAGTAGAGGAAGATCAGGATTTTATTTGCAGACAGTACCTGGCACACTGATGTTAAATTGGTTCACTGAGATGCTCTATCTTTTTTTTTTCTTTTGTGATCTAAAGCACAGTTTATTTAACACTGGGGTGACAGGCTTGGGGAACAAATGAAGGAGGAACAACTCTAACATAAAAGCACACAGGAAGTACCTCAAGTTAAAAAACAAATGGCAGTGGAAGAAGCTATGTCTCACACATTTACAAACAGCTGACCTTTATTATCTACATCCAATCCTTACCAAATAGCATTTCAAGTCAGCACTTAAGCCAGTGTTAATTAGTTTTTGTTACAAAAGATTATAGCAACAAACTTCATATTTTTAAAACTTATACATAAAAATATGGAGTGCCCCTGTGATCAGACACTGACCTTTTCAAATAGATGCTTCAGGAATGACTGGGGATTGGGTCAGTATAAATGAAAAGAGAGAAGTTACATAGACACTCATTCTGCATATTCCCTTTCCAGCTACTTAGGTAGAGGTTCAGGATACATCAGTGGAACAAATAGCCTTTGGCTAAATATGATGAACATGAGCATCACCTTTGATTGGAACTTGAGTGATAATGAAAGTTTCTTATGGAAGTTACTCATATGAAAATGAAAAGACATCAACGCCCTTAATGCTACAAAGTAATAGAGAACTCTTCCTGTGCTCGGTGAGGCTTTGAAAGGAAAAATTTGAATCTCCACAAAGCCTGATTTAATTAATACTTTAGAAAATACTAGCTTGGCACAGAGAGAAAACCACAGAGTTTGTACATACATACTGACATGTCCCTTATACAAATTCAGCTAGCCTGAGCCTCCACTAGGGGGGTATGCTATTTTTACTTGGCCTTTTCCATATGTCCTGTCTACCCCAATTCCTTGGAATCTCTCTCCACACCTGAAACCACATGGAAACTTGGAAAGCTCAGCTTATACTGCCATTATCATCACATAGCTGCAAAAATCCCAACACAAGTTTGCTTTATCTGAGTGAGTGAAGGTTTGAGGTTTATATCTGTTTGAAACTAGATGGGTAGGGGCATCATGTACCCTGGTGCTTTTTAATTGGACCCAGGTGCAGGGAAGACTTGGGGGAGTTAGGATCACAGGACTACAGCAAGACCAGAGAGGAGAAGGTTACAACTAACAGGACTTGTTTGGCCTTGAAGAACTATGAGAGTCCGGATGTTCTTTATAGTTATGTACCCAACATCTTAATGCCATTATTAGAGTTTAAATGATGGAAATGCTTTGAGTGCAGCTAGGTGGAGAGAGTTCCTTGCTTACAGTTTTATTTTTACTTTATGTTGTTTGTTAATTGCAAACTGTGTGACTGAAATGGAACTTTGAACCCTTTCCATCCTTCCTTCTGAAAACTCTAAAAGTGGCAACAGTACCCTTTTTTTTTTTGTTGTTTCATTTCTCTGAATTCACTTTCTTTTCCAGTTCTATTCCATTCTCCCAAACACTGGTCCTCTAAGGAGAGGATAAGAAAGATAAGACTAGCAATGTGTAGCAGCAGTGGACAATTAATGGGATCCTTGCCAATGTGAGATTGTGTGCTCCTGACCTTCGGTGAAGCCCACTAAACCTCTTGATAAGGACAGATAATGCTTCTGAAGAAAAAGAATGGATCTGAACACCTCCACAAGGAAACAAGTGATTCAAAACACATTCCTGTATGGGGAACTAAGTATTGTTCCACAGGTTTTATCTCAAGGTGGAGGCCCTAGGGAGGATGCTGGTGAAGAACTGGGGAATACAATAGCATGTTGCCAGTCAAGTGTGTGCTGGTCAAGGCTGGTGTTATTAGCATTTTCTTCAATTTTCCACTAATCATACTGCTCCCAGGGACTTCCCTCAGGTCTCAGGGCAGGGCAATGGGGCTCAGGACTGGGGAGCCTCAGAGACACTCAAGTTTTCTGCCAGGGAGTTTTGTGAACAGCCATTTTCCCATCTAATGCCATCTTACCATAAGAGCAGATGCTGCTGCTCACTAGGCTGTGTATCTGGGCCCAGCTCACTCTAACCCTCTGGGGGCATTGTTCTGTGACAAGAGGAGCTTCCTCCCCGGAGGTAAGCCCGGGTCTCCCTCAAGATGGACCTTAATCAGTAGATGTCAGTCAGATGGGACAGTCCAGCTTCAGATGCCCTGGAATCACCTGAAACTTTACCTCACCCTGGGACACCCCATGCCTCCCACATCCCAGTGTACCTTTCTCCCAAGACAACCTTTGTAGTAAGTTATCTGACTTCTCTCTGATTCCCTACCTACATGTTATATCTAAGACACTATTTCACATAAGTGAGCTGTGAATGACACCACAGTCCTTCACATTCAGTGAAGGGCAGCAGATACAAATGGATCTTTGGAAAACAAGGTGTGGACACACCCTGCAACTACCAGGTCCACCAGAATGAAAGGAACACAGAACTGTGTTTGAACTGGCACTGTCATTTGTTTCAGGTTTTTAAGAAGACTAGTATCAGGAAGAACTGAGGAAAATGTGTATTGCCACTCTGGTTACGTTAAGAAAGAAAGTTTGTGACACACTAGAGAAATTCCCCCCCCCCTTTTTTTTTTTGAATCTGGGAGAATATT
>NW_022196897.1:134202369-134207072 GCF_008632895.1 Mastomys coucha
TGGGGCTGGGGCTGGGGCTAGGGCTGGGGTTGGGGTTGGGGCTTGAGGCTGAGGCTGGGGCTAGAGAGATGGCTCTGTGGTTAAAAGCACTTGCTATCTTGCAGAGGACCTGGATTCAGTTCCCAGCACATTTGTAACTCTAGTTCCAGGGATGTGACATTCTCTACTGACCTCCCTGGGGACCAGGTGCATACACAGTACACAGACATAGATGTAGGCAGAGCACTCACACACACACAAAACCAAACCAATCTACACACTAGGGTGTGAGGAAAAGCACTCTGCCAGGTTTGACCTTTGGTCTCATTGCTAGAATAACACTGGATCCTAGAGAGAGCCTTTTAGGATCAATCCCTCTCTTCTCAATGAGTTCTACTAGCCATGTTTTGCGTTTTGTAATAGGAAGGCATACACTCTGTTGCTGACTTGTTCTACCACGTGTGTCCTGGTTATTGAACTTAGGTTGTAGAGCTTGGAAGCAAGAACCTTTACCTATGGAGGCAACTCAAGGGCCCTTGAGTTATCTGTTAAGCACTGTAATATAACCTAAGTATGGACTTACATTCTGAGAAAAGTGGTATTCAATGATTTTGTGTTGTGAACATTAGAGTAGGTTTACATAAGTCAAGATAGATAGCCAAATACATATGATATATGTCATGTATGCTTTTTCAAGACTGACACTGCAGCATGTTTGCATCTAGCAGCTTCTGGAATGCTTCTCCCGGTAATGAAACACCACCTGTACTTCCTGCAAATGTGATGCAGTAGGAAAGCGGTTTCTGTTCCTTGGTGGAACAGCCACTTAAATGCAGCCCTATGATGGGCTCAGGCGAGGGCAGCAGAAAAGCCACCCTGGCAGCCGCAGAGCTGTGAGAAACTGTAAAACAACAAATCCCGTTACTATAAGCCGTTAATTTTGGAGTGGTTTCATGTGCAGCAGTAGATAACGGATACTTACAAAATGTTCTGAGCAATTCCAACAGAAAGACCCAGGATGAGAAACTCCTCCATCCATAGACTGTAGGTTATAATGCCTGTGCCAGACCTGGGCCTTCACTCTTCTCGTAAACTTTTAAGAGCTTTTGGATTTCCAGGAAGGGTTGAAAGTAGATGGAAAGGCCAAAACCAAAGTCTGGTAGCCATTGTCTGACTGTGTAGACGTCTTCTGCGTTCCCGGTTGGAAAAACCGCATACTTGACCTTGTAGTCTTTGTCCTGGAATGTTCCTGTTTCAAGTAAGTGGTCCCTCTGAAAGTCTCACCTGACTAGTGAGTTGTCATAAGCCAATTAGTGTGGTGGTTGGGGTGTGTCTCTATGCCCTGCAAGGTCAGCAGAGTAGCGATCTGCAGGAGCTAAGAAGGTAATTTGGCTCAGAATGACTGAGTAGCTGGTGTTGGTTCAAATTCCGGGAGTCTGACCCTGAGTAGTTTATTTTATGCACATTTCCGCACAGTACAATTTGGTGAAAACTTTCCGGGTTATAATTAACTGAATGCCTTGTACACAATAAAGCATACAAAAATCTCCTTGAAGAACAAAGTAAACTAAATGAAGATCAGGTGTAAGTACGTTAAAACACATGTGACACTTTCTATAAAGATAGGTTCTATAGATTGACTGAAGAAAAATCATCTCATGATAAGGGTGTGGGGAGGGAGAGGTATGGTCTGATCCACACTGAGTACAAAGGTCACCAGGCTATTCACTCCATTCACTCACAGCTTCCTGGGAAGACAGCACGTTATGCCCAAACATGTAGCCAGAGAACACTGGTGGCCTCTATAATGGGGCTGAGGATGACGGAAGAAACTGCAGTGTCCAATCGAGAGAGCTAGGGGTCAACTTGTCTCTCCATATTCATCAAGGTCAAACCACTTCTCACTATCCTAGAAAATTCCAAAACAGCCAGGAAGATAATCAACCAAAAATGTAGCAAGCTATGTTTCTCTTATGCCCGAGGCTGTAAGAGCTGAAAACCCATCTCTGCTTTGTATATTGCTCTGTGTTGTTGTTGTTGTTGTTCTTCTTCTTCTCCCTCTATTATTATTATTATTATTATTATTATTATTATTATTATTATTACTTTACTTAAAGGAAGAGTCATTTAGTAGCCTTCATATTGGGTTTTAAACTATTTTGTGTTGCTGTGTTGCTGTGTTGTGTAGCTATTTCCTCTGAATAGACACACTCTTTCTGGAGGGAGGAAGGAAGCCCACAAACTTCTTAGGATAAGGAAAGTTACAAGTCTCAGGAAACTCCTAAGACATAGTAGTTTCAGAAAGTTACAATATTCACAGGGACCCGGCCCACAAAAGAACTGGTAGACTAAGCAGATTTTTCAGCGAAATTAACCATAAGTTGTACAGGATACCATGGAGGCAGCTACTGGGAGTTGTCACCAGTGTTGAGGTGAGCCTTTTGATGATGTAGTTGCCTTTAAGTCATTCAGACTTCTAGAAGTCACCCTTCACCATCCTCCTATAAGTAGCCTCAATGCACTTGCTGGTTCTCTAAGTTAGACATGGTTGGAATGCTTTTTTTGATTTGCTGTCATTGCTCTTTCTGGGATAAACAGACATTTGTTCATGTCTCCCCAAAAGGTCAAAATGTGGTATATAACACAATACCTGATGCTGAGTAATTCAAAGCTGGAGTTGGGGTAAGTGGGTGGGAGTTGTTTAGGATTAGAGTTCTAGCTCAGGAGTTTCTAAGCTTGTACAAAGCCCTGGGCTCTATCCCGAGTGCATATATAAGAGAGGATTATCTGGCTCTTGATTCTTAGACTAAGTACTAACAGCAATGCAAATGTCCTCATGTGGACCCTCCTTGTCTATGCTACAACAAATCTGGAAGCATATAGACAATGGAAAGGTCTACTTAGGCTTGGTTGGAAAGCCATTCACTCCTGCAAGACCTCACTTACTCTGAGAGACCAACATCAATCCCATTCAAGGGCAGCACTCCCATAACCCTACTATCGCTCTGCATACCTTACCTTTTTAAGATCTATGTCATATCAACACTGCCACACTAGGGAAAAAACTTCTATTATGAGAGCTTTAAAGAACAACTTTCATCCAATGCATCACTCTCTTCCCTGTTTTTCGGATATGTGTGTTTCATATCTGGGGCATTGTATGGGAGTGAGAGCTGGGATTTCCTTTCTGATCTTACCAATGTGCTTACTGTGTGAGGCTGTGACGTTTGAGGGGGACAGATATGCTGTGATTTATATATATCACAAGAACTAGTTACATGTACCAGGGAAGTCTTAAATTGTAGAAGGGCATGGGGTCTTCTTGCTCACAAATAACAGTAGAGAAAGCAGGAATGCTAAACATGCAAACTTTTCTCTTTAACTGAAAGGATTTATAGTCTTTCTCACCCAGAAAGCTGTGAGTAGATGTTGTCAATAGCCTGGTGATTTTTGCTAGTCTATAAAGTCAGGCTTAACCCAAATCCTCCAGCTTTCTTTGCTTCTCAGTCAATAGAACCCATTCTTATGAAATATGTTCCCAAGTACTTTGCAAAAGAGTTTAGACTCCCTAGATCCTTATCTTGAGCATAGTTTCCCAGTCAATAGATGTCATTAAGGAGGGCTTCTTCTGAGGAGAAGGGAATGGGGGTATGGGAGGAGAAGAGGGAGGGGTAGCTGCAATTGAGATGTAAAGTGAATAAAAAATAAATTATTGAGAAAAAAAGTCATTTTTATGCAAGAGGTCACAGGTACTTTGCAAAAAAACAAAACAACAACCACCCCCCTATCCCCACATACTCTGCAAAGGAGTTTTAAGGTAATCCTGTCTTAAGCTTTGTTATGATAATTGTCATGAGAAAACTTTTTTTCTCCAGAGTTGTACTGGATTTAAATGTGTGAAAGATTAACTGCTCCTGATGAGGCTTTAGGAGTCTGAACCCGGCATATTGAATTGGATTTCTTTCTTGCCTCTTGTAGATTGTTCCTCTGCCAGCTGGAGCATTTGCAGAGACTCTTGTGTTAAAGGTAGATGCCAACTTGAATTTACCTAAAAGAAAGTTACAGCTCTGGCTTCTTGCACCTCATATGCATGCTGAAGGTTGTTGAGGAGACCAGCAAATACCGTTTTGGAAAAAAATTGGGGAAGATACAATGTGGCAAGTGGACTAAAATGTCTTGGTTCTACACATGGCGTCTCAGAAGCTGAGAAGCTGATCTCTTCACGCCTCTACTTGGTCTACATGTAGACTGGCATTCAGCTAGCCTATTGAGCTTGGTTCATGTGTTTATGGTTGCTCCCTGATGAAGGGTAGTGGCTGCCTGTCTTAGGATTTCCTCATGGAGCTTGGAAGGGAACAGGAGTTAGTAACCACAGGAAAGACGTGCACACCGTTAGAATAACCATTGCCCCGTACAGGCATACACATCCACACAAGGAGATGGATGTGCTGGCAGCTGCTTGTAGCAAGGAGAGTGGAGTGGGGCTGGAAGAAGCATGAATGAATTCTCTTCCATGAGTAAGTCAAGACCATTAAGGTCCCCTGCCCATGCATATCTCAGAACCGGTCCCCCATGCATGTCTCAGAACCAGTCCCCCATGCATGTCTCAGAACCAGTCCCCCTTGCATGTCTCAGAACCAGTCCCCCATGCATGTCTCAAAACCAGTCCCCCATGCATGTCTCAGAACCAGTTGCCCCTGCAGGTCTCAGAACCAGTCCCCCAT
>NW_022196897.1:134207523-134212441 GCF_008632895.1 Mastomys coucha
AGAACCAGTCCCCCATGCATGTCTCAGAACCAGTCCCCCATGCATGTCTCAGAACCAGTCCCCCATGCAGGTCTCAGAACCAGTCCCCCATGCAGGTCTCAGAACCAGTCCCCAAAGGCAAAGGGCTGGTGGGATGCTCTGCCTTTTCTTGTTTTCTTTTTTCTGGAGAAGCCATACTTCCGTTTAGGACACTTTCGTCGGGACTGCCATTTTGGTTGGCCTGCTTTGGACCTACCAGAGAATAGGTATGACCTGTTGATGAACTACTTCTGTGGTTTTTGTTGAGGAAGGTTTGACTGTTCATAGTTTTTTGTGCCTTCATAGGAAGTTTAGGAATTGCTTTCTAGAGTGTCATTATATGTAAGGATTCCGTTGAATATGGGAATTACTTTGGTAGTATTGAGGTAGATGAAGGGGGGGACCCACTTTTCTCAGGGGTACTGGGTGGGTGTTACTCATTCTGCTAGTTCTGGCCAAATTGTTTTAAATCCTAAGTTTGTCAAGTTCTTGTTAGCAGGACTTTTCTTTTGTACATAGGTAAAGACAGTGGGGAATGGAGCAACTTGATTCCTTTATTGGCAGTTAATTGGTTTCTTACTGCCATGATCCTCAATTGAGAGCTCTATTGATTAACAGCCAGATGTCGGCTTGACACCAGCAGACCACTTTGAATGCATTGAAGCTTCACTGAGCTAAGTATATAGCCGTCACAGCTGACCACTTTGAACCCTGAAGGTGCAGCCTCAGCCAGAGTGTCTGAAATAGTTTCATACCTGAAGTTTTACTGTCACAAACTAGTGAACACTGGGAGACACCACAGCTATTCTTGCCTGTACCAGAGGGGAAGCACTTTCCTGGTGGTCTAATAGAGGGGCTGCTGTGATTGGAACAGAAGCAAGTTTTAATTCGCATGTAAGGCTCCCTGGGATTGATGCATCCTCCAGCACTGTGATAAATCAATTCTTGAGTGTTAAAGTCATTGTTAACATTATCGTCACTGATCATGCTAGGTTTTGTTTACTGTTGTTTTGATGAGCTTTGTGAAGTGAGTCACATGCAGTCCAAGAGTAAGGAAGATCCAAAGTGGGGGCCAGAAATGCCAGGAGTGAGCATACAAATGCTCTAGCACCTTGAGGAAAGGAAGCTTTCCCCTGGTTGCATGGGACAGGAGAAAAGGAATTGTAGACAGGGTATTTGCATACGAAAACCATCATGAGCAGGCAGGAGTTAAGGAGACAAGGATCCCAGTCCAGAAAAAACTATACCAAACTAAAACATGAACCTGAACTGAATGAGTATATGTGATGAACCTTCGTTTTGACCCTAACTATAACCTTAATCCATCCCGGATTGATCATATACTTGAAAGAAGAAAATTGATTTTCTCTGACACTCATGCCAATGGTCTAAAGAAGACACAAAGACAAGAGTTGAGAAAGCAGAGATGTGAGATAAAGACTGAGAGATTGGGAGGGGGTCAGAAATCATTCAAGCTTAGGGTTTCGCATATCACACATCACCTGTTGTGAGTTCTTCTCACTGAGGCCCATTTTACAACCTTCTCTTCATTCTGGGCAATATTGTTTAAGGCTTTCAGCTATCATTGGGAAGGGAGAGACTGGGGCTGTAGAAAAGGAAGCTTCTGCCATCTGCTGTCACCTCTGTTCAATGCCCAGTGTCACTAGGTTGTCCACAGCAGCCAGGATAGTGTGTGATGTAGGGTTGGTTCGCCAAGGCCCAGGACAGCACTCATTTACATTTAGGTGTTCTGTCTCTCACTGAGGATAGAGGTTACCCTAGAAGCCAGCTGCACTGTGCCTTAAGGGAACCTGACTGAGAGTGCCAGGAGCAGAAAAATCATCAGTGGTCCAAGCCTGCCCTCTTGTGGTCATTATCATTAGGTTCAGGATGCGGCTCTGCACTAAGACTCAGCTCAGGAGGGATAGGGTTTACCCCCATAAGGCCCTGCATGTATAATTCTTTTCCCAAATCCACTTCTATGGATTTTCCCAGCTAGTTCTTTCTCTTCCTTCAGATTTAGACCAAATGTCATCGCCCCAAACTATACTTCCTGATAGTTCGTTCTCTGTAGGATAGTATTTGGCTCTAAGCCCCATGAAGACCGCGATGTGCTCATCTCATTCTCTGTAATGAGTCTATTTCTAATACAGATCCTGAAAGATGAGGGATGCTCAGTACACATCTAAGAGAATATGTACTTACACCATGAAGATGTAAGTACACTCACCTTGTGAGTGTGCCAGAGACCTTCCCAGAGTGGTTGGACTGTATCCACGTGAACCTTACATAGTATTATCTCATGACAGCACCCAGGAGACTATAATGATTCTAATAAAATTTGTTAAAACTGCCATTTTCATTCAGTGGCTAAGGTTAAGATCTATTTTCATTCTTCTACATGCAGACATCCCATTAGACTAGCACCATTTGTTGAAGATACTTTGTTTTTTCCATTGTATCGTTTTTGACTTCATTATCAAAAATCAAATGTCTACTTTATTTCTAAGCCTTTGATTCGATTCCATTGATCAATGTGTCTGTACCAATACCATGCATTCTTAAGATTTATTTATTTATTTATGTATATGAGTACACACTGTAGCTGTTCAGATAGTTGTGAGCCTTCATCTGGTTGTTGTGAATTGACTTTTAGGACCTCTGCTCACTCTAGTCAATGCCACTCGCTCCAGTTGGCCCACTCAGCCCTGCTCGCTCAGGCCCAAAGATTTATTTATTATTATAAATAAGTATACAGTAGCTGTCTTCAGACGCACCAGAAGAGGGCGTTAGATCTCATTATGGGTGGTTGTGAGTCACCATGTGGTTGCTGGAATTTGAACTCAGGACCTTTGGAAGAGCAGTAGGTGCTCTTACCAGCTGAGCCATCTCACCAGCCCAATACCATGCATTTTTATTACTATTGTTCTGTAGTACAGCTTGAAGTCGGGAATGGTGATTCCTTCAGAAGTTCTTTTATTGTCCAGGATTGTTTGGCTATCCTGGGTTCATTACTTTTCCATATGAAGTAGAATTGATCTTTTAAGGTCTAAAAAAAATTGTGGTTTTGTAGAATTCTATGAAAATGAAGGCAAAACATACTTACACTTATAGAACATAATGAAAGCAGTGCTAAGAGGAACATTGTTAGCATCAAGCACCTTCCTAAATAAACTGAAGAGGTCTCAGGCTAGCAACTTAAACAGCACCCCTGAAAGATGTAGAACAACAAGAAACAAACACATCCAAGAAGAGGAGATTGCAGGGAAATAATCAAATTCTGGACTGAATTCAGTAAATTAGACATTAAGAGATAATAAACAGATAGAAAACTCCTTAGACAAACTAACTAAAAGGATACAGAGAGACAGGATCCAAGTCAACAAAATCAAAATGAGTAGGGAAACATAACAACAGACACTGAGGAATTCAGAGAATCATTGGCCTTACAACAAAAGCCTGTACTCAACAAAATTGATAAATCTAAATGAAACTAATGATTTTCTAGAGAGTTACAGATGACCAAAGTTAAATAAAGATCAGGTACAGCATTTGAATAGTTCTATAACCCAGAAGGGAATAGAAGTAGTCATTAAAAGTCTTCCAATGTGCTTGCAGCCAACCAGTGGACTGAGTGCAGGATCCCCAATAGAGGAGATAGAGAAAGGACTGAAGGAGTTGAAGGGGTTTGCAACCTCACAGGAAGAACATAATATCAACCAACCTGATCCCCCAGAACTCCCAGGGACTAAGCCATCAACAAAGGAGTTCACATGGCTCCAGCTGCATATGTAGCAGAGGATGGCCTTGTCTATGCATCAATGGGAGGAGAGGTCCTTGGTTTTATAAAGGCTCCCCAGTGAGGATGGGGAGGTGGGAGTGGGAAGGTGGGTGAAGGAACACCCTTCTAGAAGCAGGGGGAGGGAGGATAGAATAGGAGGTTTTCGGGGGGGGGGAAGGGGAAAGGGATAACATTTGAAATTTAAATAAATAAAATATCCAATAAATAGAAAAAGGCCTTCCAACGAAAGAAAAGCACTGGGACAGATGGATCCAGGAGAGGATTCCAGAAGAGCTAATACCAGTGCTTCCCAAATGATTCCAAGAAATAGAAAGAGAAGAAACATTACCAAACTCACTCTATGAGGCCACATTCATTCTGATACCTAATCCACACAAAGGCTCAGCAAAGAAAACAATTTCAGATCAATTTCCATTGTGAATATTAAAGCAAAAATACTAAAAAAATACGTGCAAACCAAATCCACAAACATATCAAAAACACCATCCACCATGATCAACTAAGTTTCATCCCAGAAATGTAGGGATAATTCAATATATGAAAATCCACCAACACAATCCATCTATAAACAAACTGAAACAACAACAACAACAACAACAACAACAACAACCCTCCACAAGATCATCTCATTAGATGCTGAAAAAGACTAATGAAAATCCAAAAGACTTTCATGTTAAAAGTTTTAGAGTTCAGGGATAAAAGGCACATACCTAAGCATAATAAAGGTAATATAATTATATTACCTTTAGTCTTAGTCAGGGTTTCTATTCCTGCATAAACATCATGACCATGAAGCAAGTTGGGGAGGAAAGGGTTTATTTGGCTTACTTCCACATTGCTGTTATCACCAAAGGAAGTCAGGACTGGAACTCAAGCAGGTCAGGAAGCAGGAGCTGATGCAGAGGCCATGGAGGGATGTTCTTTACTGACTTGCTTCCCCTGGCTTGCTCAGCCTGCTCTCTTATAGAGCCCAAGACCTCCAGCCCAGGGATGGCACCACCCACAAGGGGAAATTGAGAAAATGTCCCATAGCTGGATCTCATGTAGGCACTTCCCCAACTGAAGCTCCCTTCTGTAATAACTCCAGCCTGTGTCAAG
>NW_022196897.1:134213841-134217249 GCF_008632895.1 Mastomys coucha
AGTCCCAGTAACGCTAAGTTTTTGCTTTAGTAGTTCTGGTATCTTGTTAATCACAGCTGACACTTCAGCCCCAGCTAAGCAGAACCACAGAATATTCACAATCAAAACAACATGGCCCTGATAAGAGTCTTTAATCTTCCCTCTGAAATTTCACAAGCCAGGCCTCCATCTCTGCACTGTTCAACATGATCTTCCAAGCTCCCACAGAACATCCCACAGATTTCTTAACAACCAGTGGTTCTTCTAGCTCAAAGTTCCAAAGTCCTTCCACAGTCCTCCTCAAAACATGGTCAGGTTGTCACAGGAATACCCCACTATGCTGGTACCAATTTGTCTTAGGGTTTCTATTCCTGCACAAACATCATGACCATGAAGCAAGTTGGGGAGGAAAGGGTTTATTTGGCTTACTTCCACATTGCTGTTATCACCAAGGAAATTAGGACTGGAACTCAAGCAGGTCAGGAAGCAGGAGCTGATGCAGAGGCCATGGAGGGATGTTCTTTACTGGCTTGCTCAGCCTGCTCTCTTATAGAGCCCAAGACCTCCAGCCCAGGGATGGCACCACCCACAAGGGGCAATTGAGAAAATGCCGCACAGCTGGATCTCATGTAGGCACTTCCCCAACTGAAGCTCCCTTCTGTAATAACTCCAGCCTGTGTCAAGTTGACACACAAAACTAGCCAGTACAATAATAAATCAATAGCCAACATCAACTTAAATGGAGAGAAACTTAAAGCATTTCTACTATAGTCAGGGACAAAACAATGCTAGGCACTCTCTCCATATCTATTCAACATAGTACTTGAAGTTTTAGATAGAACAATAAAACAATTAAAGAAGAGCAAAGGGATGCAAACTGGAAGGAAGGAAGTCAAAGCATCACTATTAGCAGATGATACGAGAGTATACAGAAGTGACCCCCAAATTCTACCAGAGAACAGCTACAGCTGATAAACACCTTCAGCAAAGTGGCTAGATAAAAAAAAAATTAACTCAGCCGGGCAATGGTGGCACACGCCTTTAATCCCAGCACTTGAGAGGGAGAGGCAGGCGGATTTCTGAGTTTGAGGCCAGCCTGGTCTACAGAGTGAGTTCCAGGACAGCCAGGGCTACACAGAGAAACCCTATCTGGAAAAACCAAAAAAAAAAAAAAAAAAAATTAACTCAAACAAATCAGTAGCGATCCTTTATACAAATGATAAACAGGCTGATAAAGAAATTAAGGAAACAACACCCTTCACAACAACCACAAATAACATAAAGCATCTTTGTGTGACTCTAACCAAGCAAGTAAAAGACCTGTGTGACAGGAACTTCAAGTCTCTGAAGAAAGAAATTGAAGAAGATATCAGAATATGGACAGATCTCCCATGCTCAAGGTTCAGTAGGGTTAACATAAAAAATGATCATTTTACCAAAAGCAATCTACAGATTCAGTACAATTTCCATCAAAATTCCAATACAATGCTTCACAGAACATGAGAGAGCAATTCTCAATGTCCTATGGGAATACAAAAAATCCTGGATAGCTAAAACTTTCTGCACAATAAAAGAGTCTCTAAAGGTATAACCACCTCTGATTTCAATCAGAACTACAGCACAGTAGTAATAAATAAAGAATGCATGGTTTTGGTATAGAAACAGAAAGGTTGATCAATGGAATCGCATCAAAGACCCAGAAATAAACCCACACACCTACACACACTTGAGTTTTGATCAAGAAGACAAAACCATACAATGGAAAAAGAAAGCATCTTCAACAAATAATTTTGGTATAACTGGATGTCTACTTGTAGAAGAATTCAAAGAGTTCCATGTCTATTACTCCACACAGGACTCAAGTCCAATGGATCAAAGACCTAAAACTGGACACACTAAATCTAATAGAAGAGAAAGTGAGAACTACTTTCAACACATTGACACAGGAGACAACTCATGAACAGAACATAAATACCTCAAGCCCTAACATGAACCATTAATAAGTGGGACCTCATGATACTGAAATCTTCTGCAATGCAATAGACACCATCAACAGGAAAAAAGGGCAGCCTACACAATGGGAAAGTATCTTTGCCAACCCTACATCTGACAGAAGACTAATTCCCAAAATATATACAGAACCAAAGAAATTAGACAGCAATCAACCAAATAACCCAACTGAAAAATGGACACAGAACTAAACATAATTCTCAACAGAGGAACTTCAAAAACCTAGGATAGCCAAAACTATTCTCAACAATAAAGGAACCTCTGGTGGAATCACCATCCCGGACCTTAAGCTGTACTCCAGAGCAATTGTGATAAAAAGTGCATGGTATTGGTACAGTGACAGGCAGGTGGATTAATGGAATAGAACTGAAGACCCAGAAATGAACCCACACACCTATGATCACTTTGACAACTATGATCTTTGACAAAGGAGATAAAACCACCCAGTGGAAAAAAGACAGCATTTTCAACAAATGGTGCTGGCTCAACTGGTGGTTAGCATGCAGAAGAATGCAAATCGATTCTTTCCTATCTCCTTGTACAAAGCTCAAGTCTAAGTGAACCAAGGACCTCCACATAAAACCAGATACACTCAAACTAATAGAAAAGAAAGTGGGGAAGAGTCTCGAGCACATAGGCACAGGGGAAGTTTTCCTGAACAGAACACCAATAGCTTATGCTGTAAGGTCAAGAATTGACAAATGGGACCTCATAAAATTACAAAGCTTCTGTAAGGCAAAGGAAACTGTCAATAGGACAAAATGGCAATCAACAGACTGGGAAAAGATCTTTACCAATCCTATATCTGATAGAGGGCTCATATATCCAATATATACAAAGAACTCAAGAAGTAAGACTGTAGAGAGTCTATTAAAAATGGCATACAGAGTTAAAGAATTCTCAACTGAGGAATACAGAATGGCTGAGAAGTGCCTAAAGAAATGTTGAAAATCCTTAGTCATCAGGGAAACACAAATCAAAACAACCCTGAGATTCCAACTTATACCAGTCAGAATGGCTAAGATTAAAAAACTCAAGTGATAGGAGATGCTGGTGAGGTTGTGGAGAAAGAGGAATACTCCTTCATTGTTGGTGGGATTGCAAGCTGGCATAACTACTCTGGAAATCAGTTTAGCACTTTCTCCGGAAATTGGACATAGTACTACCAGAGGGCCCAGCTTCTGGGCCACTTCTGGGCATATTCCCAGAAGATGCTCCAACATGTAATAAGGACACATGCTCCACTATGTTCATAGCAAAGAATATAATAATAGCCAGAAAGTAGAAACAACCCAAATGTCCCTCAACAGAGGAATGGATACAGAGGATGGATACATGGTACATCTATACCATGGAGTACTACTCAGTTATTAAAAACAATGAATTTATGAAATTCTTAGGGAAATGGATGGATCTGGA
>NW_022196897.1:134217503-134232336 GCF_008632895.1 Mastomys coucha
CAAACCACAAGAAACTCAAGAAGAAGGAAGACCAAAGTGTGGATACTTCATTCCTTCTTAGAAGGGGGGGGGACAAAATACCCATCAATGGAGTTGCAGAGACAAACTATGGAGCAGAGACTGAAAGAAGGACAATCCAGAGACTGCTCCACTTGGGAATCCTTCCCATATTCAATCATCAAACTCAGACACTACTATGGATACCAGCAAGTGGTGGCTGACAGGAGCCTGATATAGCTGTCTCCTGAGAGGCTCTGCCAGTGACTGGCAAATACAGATGTAGAGGCTCACAGCCATCCATTGGACTGAGCACAGGGTCCCCAATGAAGGAGTCAGAGAAAGGACCCAAGGAGCTGAAGATTTTGCAGCCCCTTAGGACGAACAACAATATGGACTAACTAGTACCCTCAGAGCTCCCAGGAACTAAACCACCAACCAAAGAGTACACATGGTGGGATTAATGGCTCCAGCAGCATATGTATATCAGAGGATGACTTAATCAGTCATCAATGGGAGGAGAGGCCCTTGGTCCTGTGAAGGTTCTCTGCCCTAGTGTAGGGGAATGCCAGGGCCAGGATGTGGGAGAGGGTGGATTGGTGAGCAGGGAGAGGAGGAAGTGAACAGGTTGGTTTTTTTGGTTGTTGTTATTGTTGTTGTTGTTGTTGTTGTTGTTTTTAGGGGAAACTGGGAGAGGAGATATCATTTGAAATATAAATAAAGAAAATATCTAATAATTTTAAAAAAAGCAATTATGTCAAGGACAGAGATATAAAGGTATCACTTAAAAGAAAAAAGAAAACTGTGATTGATAAGGCAATCAGAGTTAAATGAATGAAACATACATTAATTATAAAAAAATCTAAGAGTGTTGAAAGAGACTTCTACATAGGTTAGAAAAGTAACAGGAATTTGGATAGAAAGAAATAACACAAAAGCCAGTTTATATAACATCTAATTTTGAAATTATGCAGACAGAACTGACCAACTTAGACCCATGAAGACCAATATTGAGGAAAGCCTTGAAAAAGGAGAGAAGCAGGTTATTATCTAGACCATAGAGACTGGTATATAACCAATAAGGTAAGACTATGACAGGACACTGAAGACAAGTAGGTCATAATAGGCATGACTCACTTTGAAGTACCAATCATCTTGAGAAACACATATAACACCATTAAAAAAATGTGTGAAACTTAGACCCCCAAGTAACCTTATAATAACTCATACCATGTAATAGACACAAATCAAGAGCCTAGGCCCAGGAAGATTTCACAGAGGTTATATTCACATTTTTCCTTTAGCACCATGTCTTAGACACTCTACACAAATGGTTAAGTTCCTACATTCCTTGGAATTCCTTCTGGACATAGAACACATTTCTCCCAACCTCAGTTGCTAGTTTGTCTCTCTAGCATCAAGAGACTCCATCCCTACTTGTCTGTAAGATATGAATACACTAATGAGTATAACCTAAGTGGGATAAAGGGCCTGAAGACATTTCCCAGGACATGGGGGTGTTGCTTGGTATAAGATATGCAATATACAGGGGAATGATTGTGAGAGGGGTTGACCAGGAAGCAGGCAGTGAGAAAGATATAAAGTGAAGAAGTAAAAATGAATGTATATTTTAATAATGTAATATTCAAGAGAAAAGATATGCAATGTAATCTGATAAGGCTGTTCCAAGGTAGCTTGCTTTTGTAAGGGAAAAACTACTACCATAAGGACAGGATACCCAGCTGTGATCTCCCGTATTATCTTCTGGCTTATGGTTAAATTGAATCAAAGCAAAGATGAGATGTCATCAATAACTTGTCATTTGCTATGGTAAAGAGGCTGAACCTGAAAAAAAAAGAACCCATATTATATTTGGAGAAAAGATTCAATGCAAGTGTGCAAATAAATAGGTACTCATGAAAAATCTAAGCTGGTGAAGATAAAGAAATTCAGATGTTACTGGAGATAACCTCTTGAGTGTAATCTATAATACATGGGAAGATAAATTGTCAGCGACCATCTAGGAGAGGTTAAAAGATCACAAATAATCTTCCTGGGATAGTTTTTCTATGGAATGTGGGCTGTGAAGAATGTGGGCTCAAGAAATGAAGCTTCATGATTTGATTCCATATATATATATATATATGTATATGATTTCATATATATGTATGTATATGAGTGTATATACATATATATGATTCCATATATATATGTATGTATATGAGTATATATATATCTATTATTCCTGTCCTTATTGAATTAATATAGAAACTTTCCTGAGCAGTCTGCTATGCTTGATGGAACTCAGTTCTCTCTCCACCCAACTTTATCAGACCTGTGGATGTTGAGGAATACAGGAAAGCTTACCTTTACCTACTCATAATCCCTACTGACTGATACCTGTAGGCCAAGCCAAATTTCTCTGAGCAGCCTGCTAGCCCATGGAGACCTTCATTCTCAAGCCACATCTCACCCCACATTCATCAAATGTGTGATTCTGAATCATGAAGATTAACTTCCCTTCTGCCATGCATCTCCCCTGCTTTCTGGTATACCCCAAGCTGCCTTGAGCAGTCTGCTATCCCCAGTAGACCTCAATGTTCCTCCTATCACTACCCCCCCTTGATCAGATCTGGGAGCCTTAACCATTCATGATAGCTTTCCTTCCTTCATCCATCTCCCTTTCTCCATGGGTCCTCTGGTGTACCCTAAGATGCCCTGAGAAGTCTGCTCTCCAAGTATCACTTCCATTTTGTCACCATCACTCTGCTCACCTTCATCAGACTTGTAGAACCTGAACCATACAAATGTGCTAATTAGGAACCATACAATACAAAGGTATCCACCTAATGCCTCCCACAAATGGACTATTGAGGCTAACCACCCTCCCAATACCTACTCCAACAGGAACATTCAGGGACAAAAGCTATCCAGATGGCACATGGCCCTGAAAACAACACAATCAATAACAACAATGAAAATATAACAACTTCAGAGCAGAGCTACCCTACTACAGTAAGTCCTGAATATCATAGCACAACTGAAGCCCAAGAAAATGACCTCAAATGCAATCTAACAAAGATGGTAAATGCTTCTTCAGAGGAAATTCATGAAACCCTTAAAGAAGTAGAGGAAAACACAATCAAGCTTGTTAAGGTCTTGAAGGAGAGACACACAAATACTTTAAAGATATATAGTAAAGTACGATAAAAAAGGAAAGCAAGTAAATAAAACTGTCCAAGATTTATAAGTGGAAATAGAAACATTAAAGAAAACAGAAACTGAGGGAATCCTGAAGATGGAAATCCTAGGGAAGTGATCAGAAACAAGAGATACAAGTCTCAGGACTATAGTACAAGAGATGGAAGAGAGACAGGCACAGAAGATACAATAGAAAAAAGTATGAATCGATTAAAAATGTTAAATCTAAAAATTCTTATACAAAGTATCCAGGAAATCTGGAATACCACAAAAAGACATAACATAAAAATAACAGGGTTTCTGTTCTTTGTCTGAACCCAGACTTGAGGCTATCCCATAGCCCTCCAGATCCAAACTTCACCCAGGAGAGCTGGTCTCCCTAGGCGTGCTAACATACCTAAGATCACATGCTCCACAGGCCTACATGAGGAACAAGCTCCAGTCAGACACAGGACGACTACCTAACACCAGAGATAATCAAATAGTGACAGGCAAGCACAAGAATCTAAGCAACAGAAACCAAGTCTACTTGGCATCATCAGAATCCAGTTCTCACACCACAGCAAGTCCTGGATACCTGAACACACTGGATAAGCAAGACTGACTTAAAATCACATCTCAAGATAATGATAGAGGACTTTAAGAAGAACATAAATAACACCCTTAAAGAAATAAAGGAGAACACAGGCAAACAAGCCCTTAAAGAGAAAATGCAAAAAAGTCCCTTAAAGAATTGCAGGAAAACACAAGCAAACATGTGAAAGAATTGAACAAAACAATCTGGGATCTAAAAAAGGAAATAGAAACAGCAAATCACAAAGGGAGACAACCCTGGAGATAGAAAACCTAGAAAAAGATCAGGAGTGATAGATGCAAGCATCACCAGAGACAGAACAGAGTATCTCTTGGGCAGAAGACACCATAGAATACACTGTCACAACAGTCAAAGAAAATGCAAAATGCAAAAAGCTCCTAACCCAAAACATCCAGGAAATCCAGGAAACAATGAGAAGACCTAACCTAACGATAATATGTATAGAAGAGAACAAAGGTTCCCAACTTAAATAGCCAGTAAAGAGCTTCAACAAAAGTATAGAAGAAAACTTCCCTAACCTAAAGAAAGGGATGTCCATGAAATACAAGAAGCCTACAGAACTCCAAATAGACTGGACCAGAAAAGAAATTCTTCCCATCACATAATAATAAAGAGAGGAAATGCACAGAACAAAGAAAGAATATTAAAAGCAGTAAGGGAAAAGGCCAAGTAACATATAAAGACAGAGCTATCAGAATTACACCAGACATCCCACCAGTAGATCCTGGGCAGAGGTCATACAGACCTTAAGAGAAGAAAAATGCCAGCTAAGGGTGCTACACCCAACAAAACTCCAAATTAACATAGGTGGAGAAACCAAGATATTCCATGACAAAAACAAATTTACACAATATCTTTCCACAAATCTAGCCCTACAAAGGATGATAGATGGAAAACTCCAACACAAGCAAATGCTGTCTTTTTCAACAATCCAAAAATTTGACCTTATAAATTTGAAAAGCGTCTGTAAAGAAAAGGACACAGTCAACAGGAACAAATGGCAACTGACAGACTGGGAAAATATCTTTATCAGTCGTACTTCTGATACAGGGTTAATATCCAATATATACAAAGGACTCAAGAAGTTAGACTTCAGAGAACCAAATAACCCTATTAAAAAAGGGGTACAGAGATAAACAAAGAATTCTCAACTGAGGAATTCCAAATGTCTGAAAACCATGTAAAGAAATGTTCAACATCCTTAGTTATCAGGGAAATGCAAATCAAAACAACCTTGAGATTCTACCTCCCACCAGTTAGAATGGCTAAGATCGAAAACTCAGGTGATAGCAGATGCTGGTGAAGATGGGGAGAAAGAGAAATACTACTCCATTTTGGTGGGATTTCAAGCTGGTACAATCACTGTGGAAATCAGTCTGGTGGTTTCTCATAAAATTGGACATAGTACTACCAGAGGACCCAACTATACTACTCCTGGGCATATACAAAAACGATGCTCCAATGTATAGCAAGGACACATGCACCACTATGCTCATAGCAGCCTTATTTATAATAACCAGAATCTGGAAGGAATCCTGATGTCCTTCAACAGAGGAGGATACAGAAAATGTGGAACATTTACACAACGGAGTACTACTCAGCTATTAAAATCAATGACTTCATGAAATGCTTAGGCAAATGGATGGAACTAGAAAACATTATCCTGAGTGAGGTAACCCAATCACAAAAGAACACACTTGGTATGTACTCACTGATAGGTGTGTATTAGCCCCATAGCTTGGAATACCCAAGATACAATGCACAGACCACAAGAAGGACAAGAAGAAGGAAGACCAAAATGTGGATGCTTCCATCCTTTGGAGGTGTAACAAAATACTTATGGAAGGTAGATGGTGTGTGTGGGGGGACTTGGGAAGAAGAGAGGAGAGGGAGGGGGAAAGGATGGCAGGATCAGGTATGAGAGGAGAGGGGATGATATACAAATGGTCATGAATTTGAACACAGATGTGTGGCAATGGGGGATGGGAATCTAGGGTAGCCACCAGCAAGTACCAGATGCCAGGAAATCAAGAGATCTCAAGGATCCAACATGGATGAGATTAGCAGAAATGACCCACCAAGCAGAGGGAGAATCTGAAGGGAACATATCAAGAGGTTAGGCAAGGCCCCCAGCTGGGGCATGGGGCTGCCCACTCATCTCCAAATTCTTAACCCAGGAGGGCTCCTGTGTAAAAGAAATACAGGGACAAAGTATAGAGGAGAGACTGAAGGAAAGGCCATCTAGAGACTGCCCAACTTGGGGATCCATCCCATATACAGACACCAAACTCAAGACACTATTGTGGATGGCAAGAAGTGCTTGCTGACAGGAGCCTGTTATAGCTGTCTCCTGAGGAACTCTGCCAGAGCCTGACAAATACAGAGTTGGAATCTTTCAGCCAACCATTGGTCTTAGCACAGGGTCCCCAATGGAGGAGTTAGAGAAATGACTGAAGGGGTTTGCAACCCCATAGTAAGAACAACAATATAAACCAACCAGAGCCCCCAGAGCTCCCAGGGATTACACCACCCACCAAAGAGTAAACATGGAAGGACCCACGGCTCCAGCAGCATATGTAGCAGAGGATGGTATAGTCTGGTATCAATAGGAGGAGAAGCCCTTTGTCCTGTGGAGGCTGGATTCCTCAATGTAGAAGAGTGGGTGGGAGGGAGGGGAATAAGCCTCATAGAAGCAGGGGGAGTGGGAATAGAAGAGGTGGTTTCCTGAGGGGAAACTGGGAAAGGTAAATACATTTGAAAGGTAAATACATAAAATATCCAGTAAAAAAAAAAAAAAAAGGAAAAAACATTGGAATCAAAGAAAATAAAGAGTTTCAGCTCCAAGGCACAGAAAATGTTTTCAACAAAATCATACAAATAAACTTTCTCAACCTAAAGAAAAAAGATGTCTATAAATACACAAAAAGCTTATTGAACACAAATTAGACTGGACCAAAAAAGAATTATCTTCCTGCCATATAATAATAAAAACATAAAATCTACAGATCAAAGAAAGACTATTAAAAGCAGCAAGGGATAATGGTCAGGTAACATAAAAAAGAAGGCCTATCAAAATTACAGCCAACTTCTCAACAAAGACTCTAAAAGCTAAAAGGTCCTGGTCAGATATCTTGCATCCTCTAAAAAACAAACAAACAAACAAACAAACAAAAAACAAAAAACCACAGATGCCACCTATACTACTTTACTCAATCACCATAGATGGAGAAAAAGAGATATGTAAAGGCAAATTCAAATTCAAAAAATATCTATCCACAAACCAAGCCCCACAGAAAATACTAGAAGGAAAACTACAACCCAAGGAGGATAATTTCTTTAAGGAGGCACCTAATTTTATGAACTTTCCTCTTAGCACTGCTATTACTGTGCCCCATAAAATTGGGTATGTTCCCAGGCAGTGGTGGTGCATGCCTTTAATCCCAGTACTCCGAAGGCAGAGCCAGGTGGATTTCTGTGTTTGAGGCCAGCCTGGTCTACAGAGTGAGTTCCAGGACAGCCAGGGCTAGGGCTATACAGAAAAACCCTGTCTTGAAAATCAAAAAAAAAAAAAAAATTAATGGGTATGTCGTGTTTTCATATTCAGTGAATTCTAGAAAGTCTTTAATTTCTTTCTTTATCTCTTCCCTGACCCAGAGATCCAAGAAAACTCAGGGTATAAGTAATTCCATTCCATGAAAACAAGGGAAACACATACAAACACACACACACACACACACACACACACACACACACACACACACACCTTAACGTTAATGCATCTGCAAAATTTATTGATGAGTCAATCCTTTAGAGGCCAGGGGAATAGCCATTGCTTTCAAATAGGATGGTATGATATCTGGATACAGATAAATATATTCAGAAAAACTTTTGATTTTTATAATGGGCCATATAGCACCCTGACAGGCAATATTGGCATTTTTATATATCAGCTGTCAGAGCAGATGCTTCTCTATGAGCAGCAATGTAACTATATCACTGTAAAACTGTAGGAAAAAGGGAGTTCATCCTAATGGGATGCATCTGGCCTTTAGAAATGTTTCCGACCACTCGACTTGAAGGACAGGGTATGTCTCTTCCATGATTTTTGAACAAGGATATTAATTTAAGCAAATACAACAACTAAGTAACTCAATTGGTTATAATATTAGCAAAATCTCCTACACTACAAAGTACCTACACACTGATGGCTGTAAATTGAATATTACCTAAATTTCTCTACGCATGAGTTTTTTTGCACTCCACAGATTAACTTTCCCATAAATCCTCCTGTTTAAATATGTCTCTGCAAAAGTATACCAACTTGCCACAGGAAGCCTCAATGGTGCAGGACTGCCTTAAATGGGCATAATAAACAATGTAAGAGTGTGACCAGAATTGTGGAACTGCCTTAAAGGGGCATAATAAACAATGTTAAGAGTGTGACTAGAATTGTGGAACTGCCAATTAACAGTTAAACAAAATAGACTGTTAAACATGATATCAGAGTTGATGAATGACTGGAAATTGGTAAAATCCTGAGGTAAATTCCCTCTTTTTTGCCTGAAAATCAAATGTTGTAATGATAAACCAGAAGAGCAAATGAGATTTTCACTGTAAAATGTCTTTACATGGGGATCAACATAACCAGATAGATCTACATGAATGTTTAAAGTTTTTCATGGGAGACCTGGTGGGGAACTTGGCGCAGTTAAATGGGTAGGAGCCACTTCATGAACTTCATTAATCCAATAGCAAGAATAAACTTCTCCTTCTAAGGTGTGATGAAGCACTGAAGTGGCTTCCTAGTCCTCAGGACCTTTAGAACAATTTCTTACTTTTGTTTTCTATTTTGAGATCAGCATTATGTTGGGAGTAGACAGACCTGATTATAGGGCTACTGACCTACATTGATTCAACTTTGTGCCAAGGGTCTAAAAATTTTTATAACAAATTATACAGCATAAGCCAATCAACACAGAACTAGCATGGCTATCATAGTAACATACTGTTTTGAAATGTTCACCTTCAAGTGTCCATGTCTGAAATTGGCAGAGTGATACGGAAATTAAGGACAAATTATTTTTTAATGAAGGTAAGGAATTTTTCTAAGAAAGAGTTTGGTGATACAACAGTGAAATATAGGACCAAACTAAGTATCTGCACGATAAGAAAGTGCTATTAAGAAAGTAAGTGTCGGCCAGGCGGTGGTGGCACTTGGGAGGCAGAGGCAGGCAGATTTCTGAGTTCGAGACCAGCCTGGTCTACAGATTGAGTTCCAGGACAGCCAGGGCTACACAGAGAAACCCTGTCTTGAAAAACCAAAAAAGAAAAAAAAAAGTGTCCCATGAATTAAATCCAGCTGCTCTATCTAATCCTTCCTTTTGACAGCACCCTAGGCTGTCTTCTACAGTTTCTACATATTTCTACCATACTTAGAATTTCTCCCCTACTTAAATCAGTGTCCAACTTGAACTACCCAGTAGGTTGTTTATCAGTATTTGTTCTAAAGGGGGAAGAAACTAAATGAGAAGAAAAAAGATTAAGGTATAATCAGGAATACTTCTAATAATACAAGCTAATAACTAATGTCAAATGAGTTTCTCCAGAAACACAGCATCAGTGGGATATAATGGCATAATCCATTAATCCCAGGACACTAGATCAGTGTCACAAGGTTCTCTGTAAAATTGAAACAAGGCTGATCTATACAGTGAGTTCAAGGATATCCAAATCGACATAGTAAGAACGTGTTTGTACCTCCACAAAACATAAACAAAAAAAAAATGAGTACAGCACCATATACAAGTTTTAGGGTACACATGGAAGAACATCATCACCAGAAAACAATCATTGTGATAAAGTCAGCAGTAAGATAATCAAGGAATCTTCCGCAAGGGAACACAAAATAGTCTCACCTGTGTCACAAGGAACGATCTTGGAACTGATCGCCATAACCACATGGGGGATGTAGCGTTTTTATGATCCTAAGTGGATGCACCACAAGGACCCAGTGCATGGGCCATTACTGAACCTTGCAGGCATGTTTTGGCTTTAGTGGAATGACTATCTTCCTTGTCCACCTTGTGGCCCTCGGAAAGCCATGAAGTAATCTCGTCTTCAACACAGCCTCTCCCATCTAAGAACTACTTGACTTCACAGAAAATTTAATTTGTGATCTGGTAGAAGTTCTTATATATCTCTTTTAAAAATAGACAACCGTCCTGATGTTATGGGGGTGCCTGCATAGCAAGAACCTGGGTGTGGAAAACACACATGGAAGCCATGTATGAGCGCTGCTTACTGGCTAGCTTGTCCATGGCTTACTCATCCTTCTTCCCAGTTGGACCCAGACCACAAGCTAAGGTGGACTCTCCTACATCAATGACTAATAAGGAAATGTTCTACAAACTTTTCTCCATATTGATATTCCAAGGAAATTTCTACAGTTGAGGGTTTTTCTTCCCAAATGAATCTATCTTATGTCAACTTCAAAAGAAACCGTAGACAGCCCTGCATCGCCAGTGCAGACCATCTGGATCCTGAGGTCGCATTAAGAGCATGGTTGTGGAAGGAAATACATGATCCCAAGTTGATGATTCTTCACAAGGGCCCAGTGAACAGGCAATCATTGAAATTTCCAAGCGTGTTTGGCTTTAAAGGAATAACTATGTTGTCCCGTGGTAGGAAAATAACCAGAGTATCTAAATGCATCACTTACAGGATTTTGTTTCAAACAGAATTATATAAGCCTAAACTCATGGACAAGTTCAGTGAACATGTATTTTTATACAATCACTAGTTTACAACATTTAGGAGCTTATTTCTTAAGTCACAGTGTGCTATCTAAAAATGTCTACCAATAAACGTTAAATCATTCAATATGAAAAGGTTACTCTGCATAATCATTTTTTTCTTTCTGTAATAAAAGCAATTTCTTTTTTCCCTTTATTACTTTATATACCATTCTTATCACCCCCACTTCCCCCACAATCCTTCTCCAATCCTCCATGCCCCTTCCCTTCTCCTCTGAACATTTTAGGCCCGTCGTGGTTGTTCTCCCTATCCTAGTCTCTAGGAGGCTGGGCGAATCCTTTCCCACTGAGGCCAGACCAGGCAGCCCAGCTAAAAGAACATGTCCCACGGACAGGCAGCAGCTTTCAGGACAGCCCCGTTCCGGTTGTTCAGGATCCACATGGAGATCAAGCTGCACATCTGCCACCTACGCGTGGGAATGCCTAGGCCAGCCCGTGTATGGTTTTTGGTTGGTGGTTATGAGGGTTTGTGTAGACTTGTCCCAGGGAGTAGCACTATTAGGAGGCGAGGCCTTGCTGGAGTGGGTGTGTCACTGTGGGCGTGGGCTTTATGAGGACTGAGAATCTGAGACTGGGTATCATCAAGATTCATCATCTATGTGTATGAAGCTGTAAAAGAATATATAAAGAATATTCTTAAAAGAAATTGCATCAATGTACTTATTATTATTTGTGCCAGCCATACAGTAGTTGAGGCTTAAGAACCATCATATCGTTCTAGGAAATAGAGATGCTGAAATGTGTGTGTGGAAAAATTAGATAGAGAATACCGCTCTGCTTTTTCTCCTGTTGAAAAAAATCAAAAATGGACTTTTTGAAATATTATAAAGCTTGAGAGAACAAATTAAATGTATGATGTTATTTTGAGTTGCCATAATATTTCACAGTAGTCCAATTACGGAAGTTAGCTCTGGGAAATAAATACAATATTCTTAATAAAATAAGTGAAAATCAATATTTAATACATATAATAAAAATACAGTTAGTGAAATTCTAATGTAACAACAGAAGTAACTTCACATTGTCGTTTTTATCATATATAATTCACATGAAAATTGAGAACATTTCATTTCACTATGTGTAATCACTATCAAAGGACATGCTCTATCTCTATCATACAAACACAGAAATCTATTCTTTTTAAAATGTCTTTATTTTATTCTTTAATCTTTTTTTTTTTTTACAGTCCAGACTTCATCCCCTCCAGGTCTGCCCCCACCCCACCACGCATCCCCCTGCCTCCGCACTCCTCGAGCCTCCAGTCTCTTGAGTCAGGTGCATCTCCCCTCTCGGAGGCCTCAGCATCCGTGTCCCGGGTGTCTGGGATCTCAGGGCCCTGGGCAGCAGCGCCCGCCGGTCCTTCCCGAGCCCGCCCTCCTCTCCCCTCCTTCCAGCTGCTCCCAGGTCGGTCTCCGGGGTCACCCGGGCCTGCCGCTTCCTCCCGGGCCGTGCTAGCGCCCGCACAGGGCTCGCTCCGAGGGCCGACCGCGTGAGTGACCGGGTCCCGGGTTCCAGCGTCCGCGTGGGCCGACCCGGCGTGAGCGTCGCTCGGCCTGGGGCCCCGGCTCTTCTCCACTTCCGCCCCAGTTCTTTCCGACGGGAGCAATCCTGGGTCGGCGCTGCGACCGGGGGATGGCAGCCCCGTCCCTCCACGCGAGTACCTGACCACGCCCCCAGGCCCTTCCCCCCGCCCCCCCAGCACCCTGTGACCGCTTTCTTCTCCCTCCCCAGCGGCCCTCGCCTTGTTAACCGTACCGAGGGGGCGAGAGAAGGACGACGCCTGAGTGAGGGGCTGCTCTGCCGCACATAAGACCCGGAGGGCTGAGGCAGGGGGATTTCTTCGAGTTGAGGGCTGCCCTGCAGTACCTAAGATACGGGGAGTTGACGCAGGGGGACGGCCATGAGCTTGCAGCTAGCCTAGTGAGCGGGAGCTGAGGCAGGGGGGTAACAGTGAGTGAAGCAGGAGCATTGACCATGAACGCAGAGCTACCCTGTGGTAACTAAGACCCAAGGATCCGAGGCAGGAGCATTGCCACCAGCCCGGTGTTCAGCTCTCCCATAAACACACGCCCCCGGCGCGCCCGTGTGTCGCCTCGTGAGTCCCGCGCGAGACCATGACGTCACGGCATGGATGGGCGGGAGCCGAGGCCAGGGAATGACTGACGCACACGGAGGGGCGGGACTTCCGGCCGCCATTTGGACGCTTTTCCCTACGCACGCGCGCGGCCTGGGGGCGGGACTTGAACCGGAACCCGGAAGCGGCGCGGAGGCCGCCGCTGTTCCCATCGTGCGGAGGGCCGCGCTCCTGCCGCGCTGACCCCGCCCGGCCCGCGGCGACCCCGGGGCGACTCCAGTGACGTCATGGTGCTGACGCCGCTCACCCCGCGCCTGCGCGGTTACCGCGTGGTCCTGGCAAGCGCGTCCCCGCGGCGGAAGGAGATCCTGGACCTCGCAGTGAGCTTCCGGGTCGGGGGTCACGGGCGGGGCCTGCGCATGAGTGAGGGAGGGACGGTAGCCCAGGCTGTGCCACCTCTCCCTCAGTAGGGCAGCCTGGGCTATGGGGAGTGAGATGTGATAGGTCCTGGGGTCCGCGGATTGAGATGCAGGACTGCCTGAGCGATGTGGGTAGCCTGGGCTATGTACAGGCGAATAAACCCGGGAATAAACCCAGGCTCTCCCACCCTTTCTCTGTGTAGCGCAGGCTGTCTTATTTCTTGCACCTAGGCCAGGCTATCCTTTGTCTCAACTCCACATGGTCTGGGGAGTCCTAGGTATTTGGGCTTGTAGCCTAGGTTGTGCCACGCGCCTTACCATGTGGCCAAGGCCATCTGCTACTCTTTTCCAAATAGCCCAGGCTAACCAACATCTGTCTCCATGTAGCCCAGGCTGGACCACATCGACCTCTCACAGAACCCAGTGTACCCCGCACCCCCAACCCCCCATCTCTCTCCATGTAGATGATGCTGTCCCGCTTTTCTCCACAGAGCCCAGGCTGTCCCGGGAATATCTCAAGATACCCACTAACTGTGTAGCCCAGGCTGTCCTGCATGTCCCAGAGCATCCTCCATTAGCCTAGGCTGTCCCAAGTCTCAATCCACCTCAATCCTCATAATCCAGACCTTCTCAAGTCTCTGTTCACATAGCCCAGGCTCTCCCACGTGAGGCCGGCATCCAGCTTTACATGTGCCTCAGGCTACCCCCCCACTGTGTAGCCCAGGCTGTGCCACCCGTCCCTGCACACAGACAGCCCTGCCTCCGCCCCACCGCAGGGTGTGGCTTTCGAGGTTAGCCCTTCGGCCTTCCCCGAGTCGCTGAGCAAGGCCAGGCTGCGAGCCGAGGATTACGCCCGCGAGACCGCTACACGCAAGGCGCTCGATGTCGCCGCCCGGAAGTGCCAGGTGTGGGGGCAGGGCCTGGGGCGGGGCAGGGACACGCCCACCACTCCGGAAGTGACGTCACACTCGCCCCTTCCAGGCGGACCCGGTGACCCCGTACCTTGTCATCGGAGCTGACACGGTTGTGGTGAGTCCCCTGCCTCGAGCCGCACACAGTAGGCCCACAGACTGCCTTGCAAGGAGCATGCACAGTAGGTGTAGCACACCATAGGTCCTGCCCAGGTAAATGGGGCACAGGCTGCCCAGCACATAGTAGGCCCTCACCCCCACCAGGCTGTGGACGGGCTGATCTTGGAGAAGCCGGTGGACCGGGAGGACGCGTTCAGGATGCTGCGGAGGTGGGCGGGGCCGGGGTCAGGGCGGAGCGTGGTGACCCCTGACCCCTGTGTGACCCCCGTGTGGCCCCACCCCCAGGCTGAGCGGAAAGGAGCACAGCGTCATCACAGGCGTGGCTGTCGTCCTCGCCAGTGGATCAGGTGAGGGGGCGGGGCCTCAGGGGTCATGGTTGTGATGTCACGTGTGACGTCATCAGCCAGACTGGCCGGAGGTCACTCAGGACCGTGCGATGTCCTGGGGTGGGTGAGGTCAGAGGTCACTGCGCCACTCCTCCCCCCACCTGGAAGAGGAAGCAGAAGTGCGACCTCCCCGGCCCCGCTCCCCCAGGCCGCGACCCTGAAGTGCACGCCTTCCACGAGGAGACGCGGGTGACATTCTCAGAGCTGTCGGAGGAGCTGGTGCGGGAGTACGTGGACAGCGGGGAGCCCATGTGAGCCCCGGCCCCGCCCTGTGACTCCTGGCCCCGCCCCGTGACCCCACCTCTGCCCCATGACCCC
>NW_022196897.1:134232593-134245511 GCF_008632895.1 Mastomys coucha
GTGAGCCCCACCCATGACCCACGACCTCTCACCCCACCTTGCGACCCCATCCCTTCCTGCGACCTGCGACCTCTGACCCCTGACCCCCAACTCCAGGGACAAGGCGGGTGCCTACGGCCTCCAGGCGCGGGGCGGGATGCTGGCTGAGCGCGTGCACGGGGATTTCCTGAATGTCGTGGGCTTCCCGCTCAACCGGTTCTGCCGCGAGCTTGGCCGGATGCTGCCGGATCCCGCGACCGAGGGGGACAGGAAGTGATGTCATCGGGCGACACACCCACCCTTCCTGCCTCACTTCCTGGCCCCATCTTGTCCCTTGCAGACCAAGACAGACTTGGGTGCCTCTGCGAGGTCAGAGGTCACAGTGTTTAAGTCTTGTTGAACTTTGACCCCTCCAGGCCCTACCCGCCCCTCCTTGATGCCCACACGTGACCCCTGACCCCACATTAAGGGGTCACGGTCAGAGATGGGAGGGGGTGTGACTAATAAAGACCTGAGTGCTAACAGCTGGATATGCTACCTCTGACCTCTGACCCCCGGCAATTAGCCTACTGTGTGTGGGCTCTGGGGTAGGGGAATGAACACGAGCCTAGCTTTAGCCGGACTCGGTTCCTCGTGTGAGCCCTGGGGGCAGGGTGGGGACTTAACTCCAGTGCCGCAAGCACCCAGCACCTGGTGCACACGGGGAGCACGCACACAGTAGTCTCTCACAACCCGGAGACCATGTGCACAGTAGGCCCTCACACCCTGTGATTCGGGCAACCGAGTCTTACGTCCAGGATGTCCCACTCACAGAAACATAGATACGGAGAGCGGTGCAGTCGCTTCCAGTGCGCAGGTTCGCGGCCCGAGCCTCTCATTGGTGGAGCCCACGGTTCTTTGTTTCCATCGACCTTTGTGCCCCAGGAGAGGAGGAGGTGCAGAGGTTATACCTCAGGTCTAACCTCTTGTAGAGAGGAATTCAAAATTCCTGACTTTCAGATATTAACATGAATAGTAGAATGATGGGAGAAACCAAAGTATGGTGGATTTTGAAGAGCAGGTATTGTGAATAGAAAAGTGGATTAGAGAAACACTGAGTTGTGTGTGATAGAATAGTAATGTTTAATGAAAATTAAATAGACAAACACAAAAAGTTCATAAAGAAAACACCATTGTTGTCTATAGAACATGTATCTAAAAGAGAAAATCACTTTAATGATATGTAATAGACTGTGGCAAACTCACGGAAGAGTTCATAAAACAGAAAAGCACATATTATGTACACAAGAGGAAATGTTGTGAGAAAATATATGTCAAAATGTGCCCTTAAGAAAGCAATATGTGAGGGCTGGAGAGATGGCTCAGCCGTTAAAGGCTAGGCTCACAACCAAAAATATAAGAAAGCAATATGTGTGTTGGTTAGTTTTGTTGAAGCTTGAAACAGATTAATGTTATTGAGAGAAAGGAATCCCAATTCAGAAAATACCTCTATAAGATCAGGATATATGAAATTCTGCAGGGTATTTTCTTCATAAATGCATGAAGAAGGAGGGACTAGCGCTTCACGGCTGTATCTACAACAAGCCTCAAGGTCATGTGGATGTGAGCCACAGAGAAGCACGTTTCCGTGGTCTCTTTATTGACCCTCACATCCGTGTTCCTGTCCTGTGTGTGTTTCTGCTCTGCTTTTCTTCAGTGGTGTACTATAGCATCAAGGTATACATCAAATGAAGCCTTTTCTCAAGTTGCTTGTGGACTAATTACTTTTACCATAACAGTAGTAATAGTAGATAGAATTTGTCTGCTCCCCTTAGATGAGCACCCCCTACCTCCAGGAAATATTTAGCAAAGCATACAACTTAAAGACAAGTCTTGAGTCTGTATCTATGGATAATCCAGATCCAGAGCTTTTTTTGACATTTAAATTAAATATTAAATTACTACCAATGCCATAGATATTTATAGCAAAAGTACAGGATTAAGAGATTTGAGAGTTTGAAATATTCATTGTGTACTGGTGTAGGGCAGTGGTCTGTTCAGGCAACCTGGGCCTAGTCAAGTAATAGGCCTAGAAACTCGGTTGGGCTCCATTTGGCCCTGGTTTGGGCCTTGAGGACAAACCTGAGCCTGGCTTGAGTTTTGTAAACTGTCTCAGTCACTTCCAAACTGGAGTGACTCAGCACAACCTGCTTAAGCCTGTCTTTGCCTAGCTCCTGCTGACTTAGAGTAACTATTGGTTCCCTTAGTCACCCCATACCCTTCGTCAACTTTCCCCTCCCCCTATGTCATCTCACCTCAGCAGAAAACTCCTCCTCCTCTCTCAGCTCTTTATAAAGAAAAGATTGATACAATAAAACGAGTTCCTGCTTTGACAGACTCCCAGCTCGGGGTGGTTATTCTCCTGAGGCAGGAGATCCACCGACACTCACCATCCCGCTCAGCCCTGAGAGGCTCGGCTGGTTCTGTCGGCAGAGCCTGCCTGGCAAACCCCGTAGCACCCAGTGAGCAATCTCTGTTCACAAGGGACGGTAGGTATTCGGCCATAACTCCTGAATCTCTGGCCCCTGTTTCAGTCACAACCTGTCATAGCTGCCCCCGCAGGAGATGTGAGCTTTATCGCGTAGACAATATCCCAAGTTGCCAGCATTCTAGCTGGACTCTACCCCTAGTCATCTGACCACAGCCAGGCATGCCTCCCCCACAGATAACCGCACCCCACACGATATAAGGGGCGGTTTGCCCCCTCCCCTCTTGCTCTTTGTCCTCTCTTGCTTCCTTTCTTTCCTTTTTTTCTCTCGCTCTCTCCTTTTCTCCTCTCTGTCCTCTCCTTTCTTTCTCTCTACATGACCAGCTTATTTTCTCTTTCCTATAATAAAATATCTCATGTATACATTGCCTCCTTTTTAACTAATGTGCCCAGCAGCCAGGCACCAGCAGCAGAGAGTGAGAGAGCCAAAGCCGTCAGCAGCAGGAGAGGGTCACAGCCCCCACATACTGGTGAATAAGTACATATTCAGGTAAAATCTCTTGTGACTTCTCTGAGGAGGTATCACCAAAAGCCCAGTTACCTCTACTACATCTCTGGGTCCTGGGGACTTAGGCTCAGAAAGAACTCTGGACAATGTTGATGAAAGGGGTTGGTGCTTGTGAGTACTGAATGAGGAACACAGTGTCCTTTTCTGCCATGGATGAACTTTCAGTTTATTTGACAAGAAACTTCTAACAGATCATTATGGGACTTCCTTTAGCCCCTGGTATAACGACACTGGGAGAGACTGGTGATCTTGATTCTAGGTGTCAAGAGATCTAAAGAATCAGGACCCTGGGCATTAAATCCAAGGCTTAAAATAATTTCAGAAACAACAAAGTGAGGTTTTAAGCCTTTAAGGGCAAACATATAGTTGCTGTGTTTACAGGAGCATTTAAACGTGAACTTGTCATGTTGAAAAGAATGCCATAGACATTTGGGTGTTGTTCAAAAAAAGCAGGGAGCCTGCTGTAGCCCAGCCTGCCTGGCTGAGGCTCTTTCTCTCCCTGGTGGCACCGGGCCTGGTGTTGAGGCCCAGGTCTCACTCTCCTCCCAGGGGCTGACCTGTTTGCTGCACGGTGCCTTAATTAAAAAGGAGGCAATGTATGAATGAGTTATTTTATTGTAGGAAGGAGAAATATGCTGGTTGAGTAGAGAGAAAGAAAGAAGAGGAAGGAGAGAGAAAAGAAGGAGAGGGAGAAAGGTAGAGAAGAGAACAAAGAACAGAGAGGAGAGAGAGAGAGCAAGAGGGTAAGAAGAAGTAAGAGCGAGAAGGGTAAAAATAAGAGAGGAGTAGGAAAATGAGAGAGCAAGAGAGTGAGGAGGGGCAAACCACCCCTTCTGTTGTATGAGGCGTGGCATGCCTGCCTTGTGGTCAGATGACCGCGTGTAAGGTCCAGCTAGAATGCTGGGAGTTTGAGGCAGTGTCTGCCTGATAGAGGACACATCTCCTGCAGGGGCAGCTGTGAGGGGTCTGGGCTGAAATCTGAGCCATTGGTGCCAGGAGCATTTCACCGAAAGCCTACCGTCACTTGTGAGCAGATGCTCAGTGGGTCTCTGGGGTTCTGAGGTGCTCTGCTCTCCTGGACTCCGGCTGTCAGAACTGCTCACTGCCCCACATTTGGGAAACTGCCCAAGCTGAGAAATGGGAATTGTGGTAGAAATCCTCTAAGGATTGACAAGAGAGGAGGGTTAGAAATCCTCTAAGGATTGACAAGAGAGGAGGGTTAGAAATTCTGTAAGGATTGACAAAAGAGGAGGGTTAGAAATCCTCTAAGGATTGACAAGAGAGGAGGGTTAGAAACCCTCTAAGGATTGAGAAGAGAGGAGGGTTAGAAATCCTCTAAGGATTGAGAAGAGAGGAGGGTTAGAAATCCTCTAAGGATTGACAAGAGAGGAGGGTTTCTTTGGTTATGGAAGGATATCTGAAGAGGACATGGAGGCAATGAAGGAAGATAACAGAAAACGGGTATATTTGGTAGCTGTAGCTAGCATTGCCAAGCAGATTATAGTACAAAGTATACTTTCTTAATTTTGTACGATTCTGTGTCCTCTGTTCTGATGAAGATCCAGATTCATTTCTGAGCAAACCATGACCACAGTACTTATAGATAGATCACTGTTATTGCTGGGTTTCTTGCATGGGTCAAAAACTTAAACCATACAGCCCAAATTTTTCAACAGAGAACAAGGAACACCAGTACCGAGAAAAACCTGAATTAATAGGGAAAACAGGATATTCTATAGATCACAGAAGCTTGTTGTAATATCAACCACAATATGAGAGTAAGACAGGACATTAACAGAAAACAGACAATTATAGGCAGTCCTATCTCAGAAGTTCCAGTCATCAGCAACTGTATATTACAACAATAAACATTTTTTTAAAAGTTAGCCCCTAACTAACATTCTAATAACTGACCCCATGTGATAGATACAAATCAAAGCCTGAACCCATGAAAATGTCACTGACTTTTTAATTCTGCCCTTCATCCTTTAGCATCATCTTTTAGCCCATGAACACAGTACTTAAGTGTCTTATTTTCTAGAAACTTCTTCTGGATGCAGTATTCTCTTTCTAAACTTGGTTGCTAGCTCATCTCCCTGGGGTTTGTGGACTTCACGCTTGTCCATGGGATATAATAATGTTGTAACTGCACACTAATAAGGACAGCTGGAGCGGGAGGAGCGGGCTTAAGGCATCCCTGGCTGTCTCTGTGTTGCTATGTATAAGGTACACAATGTAAGCTGATAAGAGATAGCTTATTTAAGGAAAAAATACCATCATAAGAACAGGATACACAGCTAGGATCTTCTATATTAACCTGTGACTTACAAATAAATTGATTCAAGGCAAAGATAATATCTCATCACTAACTTGGCATTTGGTGTGGCAAAGAGATGAAACTTGAAAAGGAGGCTAAATTATATCTGTGGGAAAGATCCCAAGCAAAGATATAAAAAACCCATAAGAAATAGTTGGAGACAGAAATTCAGATGTGAAAGAAGATGACCCTTGGGGCTAACATTGAGTACACAGGGATGTAAATTTCCTGATTCATCCTGCAGATGGTTGCCTGAATTGTAGGACTGATAAGGGGAAAGCTGATAGGAAGAATTTATTTATTAATTGGTTGAATATCAAAGAAGTTGAGTTTGAAAGAACAAGTTAATAAAAACTGGTGGAGAGAAGCAAGAGATAAAAACTGAATTGATTTTCATAAAATAAATAATGTCAATAAAGTTTAATACAGTTTAAAAGACAAATACAACAATATTGTTTAGAAAGCATCACTCTAGTATTAGAGAAACTTCACAAACCTATATTAGATTTCCACATGGGTCAGCGTTGTAGTGATGCCATGCAAAAATTCACAGAACATAGTTAAACCTGTACATTATACTTAAGATACAATGGTGATGTGTGCAGACCCACATCATCATGTGTGCTGGTTCACTTTATTTTAACTTCAAATAGACTAAAATCACCAGCAGCTAGCCAAAATTTACAGACTGCTTCATTAAGACTGGGCCATATACAAATCTGTATGGAATTTTTTTTATTTAGAGATGGATGAGGGAGGTTTCAGACTTTCCTGGACATGTGACATGTGGACTACTGATCATCAGTTCTATAAAAAGGCAGGATAAAAAAGCCATCAAAACAATCCAGAACCAGCACCACTTCAAGGTCTCTACACTAACTCTTGCCTACAGGTTTATACCAAATTTTTGTTACTGTTCAGTCTTCCTTCAATGAAGGGTTATGATGTGAACCCTTCACTGAATTATTCATAAATAATGATAAATAATGTTAAAACCAATGTTTGGTGTGGAGAGCTGCGAAGCGCCACACCTCAAAGATGGCACTGGCCGCCACCCCCCCGGCAGTCTGATGGCGAGCACTCTTGAAGTAAACAACTCCTTATTTGGTTATGGGCTGAGTCAACTGGCTTGCTTCCGCTATGTGGGCCTGTTAGATAGCACCACGTGGGTGGCTGACCATACAGTATTTAACCTGTGGGTTGGCTTTCCTCGGGGTCAGAAGATCCTTCAAGGTTCCTGAATAAACTGCTGGAGAAGAGCCCGAGAGTGTGTTGTGTCATTCTTGTTGGTCGAGGGTGGTCGCGACATTTTGGCGGCCCGTAAGGGGAAACCAGACACGGAAAAGGCTCAGAACTCCTGTGGTCAGGGCAGTGCACTAGAAGGTCCCAGGTAAGTCGGGACAGAATAAGGTCTCCAAAAAAGAGCTTAAAGTCCGTGGAAGTAGCAGACCAAATATAAAGCTCATGGGGCAATGAGCCGAGAGTATAAAGTCCGTAGAAATAGCGGACCAATCATAAAGTTCGCGAGATAGTGAACCAAAAGTAAAGTTCGCTGAGTAGCGAACCGAAAGTAATATTTAACCATGGGATCGTCTCAGTCACATCCAATTTTTTTGGCTCTTCAAGAGCTGCTTTTAACTAAGAATTTGAAAATTAAAAAGTCAACCTTAGAGAGATTTTTGAGTGAATGTGACACGTGGCTCCGTGGTTTGCGGTGTCCGGAAACCTTACAGTGTCCTGCTGGGATAAACTCGGCAGAGACCTAGATTTTGCCTGGGAACAGGGTACCTTAAAACATGGAGTAAGACCGGTCTAGAAATTGGTAAGAAGTTGTTTAGAAGATCAGAGATGCTGTAAAGCAGTCAAAGAGGGAGAATCAGCCTTAGAACTGCTACAAGAAGAAAGATCTGAGAAGACAGAAAGTGATAAAGAAGGAAAACAGAAGGCCCCTCTTTATCCTGATCTAAAAATTTTTGAAGATTCAGAGGACACAGACTCTGAAGGGGAGCTACATGCTCTGATAGAACAATTGGAGAGAACTGCTATGAGGAAAAGGGGTAAGAAAAGAGAAAAAGACAAAGCTCCGTTGGCAACAGTCGGTGTAAGCGAAACCGCTGCTGTGCCACCATCTTGTTCAACTCCACCCCCGTACCCAGAAGCCGTTCAGACGGCTCCGCTGGCTTAGCCTGTTCAGCCATCGAATGTAGAGAAATCTTTCTGCCCGGGGGTGTAGACACAAATAAGAACAGAATTACAATTTGCTTATCCTGTATTCCAAAACCCACAAGGAGACAGGTATGAGGAACCGCTTGATTTTAAAGTAATCAAATCCCTTGTGGAGTCGGTTCGTACCTATGACATCACCGCCTCCTTCACATTGGCTCAGGTAGAAACATTAGACAGACATTACATGATGCCAAGTGACTAGAGTAGTTTGGCTCGTGCTTGTCTAAGTCCAAGACAATATCTTGATTAGAGAGCTTTCTTGATTGAGTATGCCACCGAACAAACAGGCACTAATCTGAGAAATAGAATTCCAGCCTGAGATAAAGACATACTGCTTGGTCAGGAGAGATTTGCCAATCAACAGTTAAAATACCCCAATCAAGTTTATGACCAAATAAATCAGATAGCTATCAAGGCTTAGAAATCCCTTCCTAACAAAGGGGAAGTGAGTGGGAACTTAACCAAGATTCTACAGGGCCCCATAGAACCATTTTCAGACTTTGTGGCATGATTGGTAGAAGCGACAGAGAAAATTTTTGATGACCCAGATGCTGCTATGCCACTGATAAAGCAGTTGGCCTTTGAACAGTACACCAAAGAGTGTAGAGCCGCTATCACCCCTTATAAGAACAAAGGTATAGAAGCCTAGATGAAAGTGTGTAGAGAACTTGGGGGACCATTAACCAATGCTGGACTTGCTGCCGCGGTAATACAGTTGACCAGAAAAAGAAGAAGTCCAAGAGCTTGTTTCAAGTGCAGAAGAATGAGACACCTTAAAAGACAGTGCCCTGAAAGAAGAAGTACAAAAAGCACAAGAAGTAGAAAACGCCCCAGACAGCCAGGGTTATGCCCAAGATATAAAAAAAGAAGCCATTGGGCTAACGAATGCCTCTCTGTAAAAGACATCAATGGCCAGCCCTTGACTCAAGGCTATGGTGGTACTCGTCCAAAAACCAGACAACAGGGCCCACGACCCCAGGGCCCACAAATATATGGGGCAGTAGAGAGTCAAGACAAAGAACAGAGTCAAGAGAGATGGCCAACATTTCGCCATCCGAAAGACCGCGGAGAGCCACTGCGGGCTCAACAAGATTAGACCTCCGCTCCACCACCAGACTCGTATTAACGCCCCAGATGGGGGTCCAGTTAATTGAAACAGATTTTAAAGGACCCCTTGAACCTGACACAGTGGGTTTATTGTTAGAGAGATCATCATCAGCCTTAAGAAGACTTATTGTACATCCTGGAGTTATAGATCCAGATTACACAAGAGTGGTTAAGATTATGGTAACTTCCCCACGTAGAATAACAGCTATTTCTCCTAGAGATAAAATTGCTCAGTTGGTCATCTTGCCGAGCTTACATGATCACTATGCGACAAGAGATCAAGAGAGAAGAAAAAGAGGTTTTGGGTCCACAGACACAGATTTGACTTTTCTTTCCCTAGATTTAGACCAATGCCCCATCTTAGAGTTAAAAGTTGATGACAAAAAGATCCTGGGCCTTTTAGATACTGGAGCAGACAAGAGTATTATAACGAAAAAAGACTGGCCTTCAAGTTGGCCCGTACAAGCCTCTTCTCAAACACTCCAAGGCCTAGGTTATACAAAAACTCCAGATATGAGTACAAGACAATTAAAGTGACAAGATCAAGAAGGTCATTCAAGAGATATGCAGCCATATGTACTTGAGCTCCCTATCTCCCTTTGGAGAAGAGACCTCTTAAAAGACATGAGATTTAAATTAAGTAATGAATACTCTGATTCAGCCCAACACATGATACAAGACATGAGATATGCTCCAGGTTTCAGAATAAGAAAGTATTTACAAGAGAAGAAGAATCCAATATCTGTACAACAAAGACAAAAGAGACAAGGCCTGGGTTTTTCCTAGTGGCCACTGAAGAGGGCATTCCCATAACTTAAAAGACAGAAGATTCAGTGTGGGTTCCTCAGTGGCCTCTTTCCTCTGAAAAATTATAAGCTGCTAAACAGCTGGTTTCTGAACAATTATCCTTGGGTCATATAAAACCGTCGGTGTCTCCCTAGAATACTCCTATCTTTGTCATTAAAAAAAAAATCTAGAAAATAGAGATTGTTACATGATCTGCATGCCATTAACCAACAAATACAGATCATGGGCCCAGTGCAGCGTGGCTTGCCGCTCTTATCATCTTTGCCAGCCTCATGGCCCATAATAGTTATAGATATAAAAGATTACTTTTTCTCCATTCCTCTGTGTTCCAAAGACAGTGAGAGATTTGCGTTTACTATTCCATCCTGTAACCATAAAGAACCTGATCAGAGGTTTGAATAGATAGTCTTACCTCAAGACATGGCAAATAGCCCTACTATGTGTCAACTGTATGTGAGAGAAGCCATTGCTCCTTTGAGAAAGAATTTTCCAGACTTGAGATGCCTTCACTACATAGATGATATTTTGCTTTCAGCTAAGAGTGAACAAATATTAGATCAGGCCTATGAAGAATTAGTTAAGCTATTAAAACAGAAAAGGTTGTTTATTGCTCCTGAAAAGGTTCAAAAAGAGAATGTGGTTAATTATTTAAGAGCAAAAATTAGACCTGAAAAAATAGTACCTCAAAAGATTGAGATAAAGAAAGATAATTTGAAGACTCTAAATGATTTTCAAAAGTTATTAAGAAATATCAATTGGGTAAGAGGCTATTTGAAGTTACCAAATTGTAAATTAAGACCCCTGTATAATATTCTGATAGGCGATTTGGCACTTGATTCTCCTAGACAGTTAACAGACGAAACAAGAAAATCCTTGTGTAAAGTAGAAGAAAGGCTACAGAGTGCCTTTCTACAGAGATGACAAGAAAGACAGCCCATTACATTGTACATATTTGCTACTTATGGTCAACCTACAAGATTACTATAACAAGAAAGACCATTATTATAGATTTATTCTAAAGTTTCCCCAAATAAATCTATTGAATATTATCCTGCGGCAATTGCCGCATTAGCTTTGAATGGTGTTCAACAATGCTTACAGTCTTTTAGAGTCACTCCAGCCAACATAATAGTGCCTTATTCCAGTCATCAAATTAAGATTTTGTGTGACACTGTAGATGATTAGACAATATTACGATGTAGTTTTAATAGAGTGATTGATAACCATTATCCTAAACATCCATTGTTGTCATTTTTTAAAGAGCACCCAGTAATATTTCCCAAAGTTACATCAACAGTGCCCCTTCAAGGGTCACCTAATGGGTTTACTGATGGCTCAAAGACAGGCTGTAGAGCCTACTTGATAAAAAGACAAGAGCCAGTGCTATGCCAATTTCAACCAGGCTCCCCCCAAATTGTAGAGTTGAAAATAGTAATTGAAGTGTTTAAAAGATGTCAGTTTACATTCAATTTAATCTCAGATTCGGCCTATGTAGTCAATGCAGTAAAAGTATTAGAATTGACAGGTCCCATTAAAAATAGTAGTACTGTATATGTACTATTACATGAGCTACAAGATTTAATCTGACAAAGAAAAAGGCGCTTTTATATTCAACATATCAGAACACATACAAGATTGCCTAGACCATTAAGTGAAGATAATGATAAAGTCGATCAATAGACTAGAATAAAATGTATTTTTCTCAGCTCATCTTTAGACCATGCTAGACAATTTCATCAATCATTTCATGTAAATACAAGAACCTTACAACAAAAATTCCATCTGTCCAGAGCAGATGCCAGACAGGTGGTATTAGATTGTCCTCAGTGTGTGATTCATCTTCATCCTCCTGGTGTGAGAGTGAACCCTAGAGGGTTGATGCCACTTAATACCTGACAAATAGATGTTACCCACATTTCAGAGTTTGGAACCTTGAAATATGTCCATGTGTCTGTAGATACCTGCTCAGGTATCATACATGCTACACCTTTGAGTAGAAAAAAGGCTCGCAATGTCATAGGACATTGCTTAGAAGCCTGGGCTACATGGAGAAAACCACAACAGCTGAAAACAGACAATGGGCCAGCTTATACGGCTCAGACCTTTATCTCCTTCTACAAGCAGATAGAGGTACAGCTTAATCACAGATTACCATATAATCCTCAAAGACAAAGAATTGTAGAGCGTGCACATCGCACCTTAAAAGAATGTTTACAAAAACAAAAAGGGGGAATAGGCCAAGGCCGTACCCCCAAGGAGAGAATATCTCTAGCCTTATTTACTTTAAATTTTTTAAATCTGGATGCTCAAGGCCGCTCAGCAGCAGACAGACATCAAGATTCCCATGGTCCATCTAAAGGCATGGTGAAGTGGAAGGATATTTTGACAGGCTCTTGGCGAGGGCCTGATCCCGTGCTGACATGGGCACGAGGTTCTGTTTGTGTTTTTCCTCAGGATCAACAAGATCCAGTGTGGGTGCCTGAACGCCTTGTGAGGAAGATTCGCCATGAAGACCTTCCTGGGGATCTTGGTGATGGTGGCAGTGATGACACCAGGAATGACCGAGCCAAGATGGGGGATCCTGTCAGTGTTCCCGAAGCCGATGCTGGTCAGACATGATGCAACTGTGTTTCCATGCTTATTTAGTAACAATAGGAGCTTAGGCTTACCCTACCTTCCCTTTGATGATCAGATGAGCCCTATAGAGGGTAATAGAAATGTCAGCTTAGAAGGTAACCTGTGCTTCTTAATGAGCCTTAATAGGTCAGATGATACAAAATGCATTAAATTGTCTCAGCTGTCAACAGATTTTCTACCACAACTGAAGTTTGGCAGTGGGGGTAGTAGTTTGTTTTCAGACAATAGTTCTCGTCTTGTGGGGTGGTGGCCCACTTGAGTCTCTGACCGAGACCCTCCCAGAAAGCCATGCTAGACACCTTTCTGTAAAAGATCCGCAGGAGAAGAAGGACCTTTTCCTTAGACTAGATGTCAGGGGCGCAGAACAGTTTGGGTTCGACAAGATTATTTTTCCTTTAGCCCCATGATTAGTAATGTAGTGAATGAGTCCTGTACAAGAATGCTTAATATATCTACTAGAGATCCTCAGCAAGCTATCATCAATCCTTTTGACTTATGGCTTTTGTGTAGAGTAAATGGTAGTTGTATGGATTTGGGACCCATGATTATGCTTGGAGGAGGAATTTATCAAAAGGAGAATTTTTCCCTAGAGTCTATTACTAGTATGGATTTTTCTAGCAGTGGTAGCTCTAATACTTGGGGTTCATCATCTAGTTTTCATTTTTACCACAATAAGACTTTTTCAGCCTCACCAGTATGTCTCTGGCCTCCTTTTCTGTAGATAGTAAACAATGGGAGTGCATTTATGGGCGAAGAGAAGTTAGTGTGCACTCCGGACACTTGCTTTTATGCTTTGTGCTGGAATGCCAC